>NC_065531.1:11170441-11802643 GCF_020184175.1 Aphis gossypii | reverse complement strand
TGGCGAAAAACTGACGATTTAAAAGAGTGATATCTCTTAAACGCGACTCTGACGGACGTTCAATATCTGTTGCCGTGCTTTAGCCGAGCTAGCAATGGTGGTCAGCGACCTGGTAGAGATTCGAAACCAATTATATGTATCGAGCCCCGCGTACGTGCAGCAACCGACTAATCGCACTAAACACAACGATAGCGGGTACCGTATACATCGCGTATAGGCGTATATAACCTAATATAACCTAGGCGTAGAGGCATGCGCAGACTTTGGTCGTAGCTGTAAGTCATGCTGCTGATTAAATGTAGCCCTCAAAAATATATACGCCTTTAAACGATGATGATCATTGCCCCAAGTATGATGACCATTTTTACTACCTACCACAGTTTCTCATATTATATTACCTATAAAATAATAATTGTTTAACTCAACGCGTTCATTGAAAATGATATAATATTAATTTCATAATCTAGCCTCGAATATAGATCATACCGTTTCTTTTTAAAAAGCGTTATTTTGGACTTTACTCACATTATGTCTGCCCACACCCCACAAGGTATTTAAGCGTATATCCTCCACATACCGTTTTCATGTCTACGGTATTACTTTATGATGCTATAATACGCTGTACGAACGTCGATGGCTGACCGACGATACTATGAGTGTCCTCCAATGCGCATGACCGCTGACCAACTTCGACTTTTATTATAATCGTCGACTAGCTTTGCGTCTAAGCTTCAAATCGTCTCGGACATTAAATAAAAACTTGGGTAATGAGGAATGCGTTTCCCGAATATAGTGTAATAATTTTTCGGAAATCATATTTAATAAAAACTACTTTGTTAACGGTGACACAATCTGTAAATCTGTTTACTGTGTATTATACACAAGATAGGTGTATATTATTATGTTGACTGTAACGCAAAACTATATACATTCTTGTACTAAATATATTATCCATATACATTTAGTCACGGGAAATACGAACGCGGGGATTGATTTACACGTTGTTTACACGGATGTACGCGCGTACGACTGGAAACGAAACACTTATATAGAGTAAACGTACGTATTACAAGATTTATTTACTATAAATTACAGTTAGCGCAAAGCCTATGCACCGGAATTAGTGGATTATGCACGCGCCGATATTTCTGATAATATAATATTCTACCTACCTATATATATTTTGTACGGTTTACTGCAGCAAATTACGTACGTTTATTCACAAGTACGCGTCGGTCGGCGACAGGCGGGTTGCGTGATTAGGACCTACATATACGTCATGGTCGCCGACAGTTTGTATGCCGTATACCCCACCTATATAAGCACCGACGTCGTAGCCCGAAGTGTCCGATCTAGCATTATTTGATTGATATGTGTTATTCTCATCGATCATTAAATATTTTATCACCAAGCCTTCGTGTGCAAGTATACGGATGTGTTATGGACGCCATTCGTTTATATTTATGCTCCGAGTGTATAGGTATTCGGCTTGTATGAACACCACCCGCGACTTACGTTTGAAAAAATGATTTTAATAAAAAAAGAGCGCCGTATTTTAATACTGGTAGATTTTTTCCAGAATAAAAGGAAGGTTGTGTTTCATAATCTCGTTGTCGATGTTACTGAAAATACCGGATCAACAGTGCTTCGTGCATATTCGTACACAATATAATTATATGATATTATTAATATTATGTTATAGTATTGCTGTTAAATATGTTTGTAATACAAACGTGAAACGAGTAACATTGATCACGGTGAATGATTGTTATTTTTTTTTCATGATAAGAATTGACTTAAAACATAATCAACTGCAAGTGTGAACAAATTAGAAGAGCTACTCGTATAGTTATCAAACGTGATTATATACATCATTTAAAATTGTATATTTTATACAGAGTTGCTGTGATTTGATTAAATTTATATGAAAATAACGTAACTAATTATTTTTTTTGTTTGTGAAATTTGAAATTGACCGTGAAATTTATAAAAAATACAGTATGAATATGTATAAATTAAATGACTACAAATGACAATACATTGTATACTTGTACAGCTTATTAAAGTATGTCAAAAAAAACTAATTGCATAACTGAATATCATCTGGTAGAGATGAGTAAATTTTTTTTAATAACAGAGACGTTGTTTGCGTAAGCCAAGATTATGCATTCTAAACATATTTGCTTGTTGTACGTAAATAATAATAATATATTGCATGACTAGTGAGTGGTGACTACATTTGAGTGATCGCATAACAGCTGAAAATTATTGTTAGTAGACTTTGGTCTTTGAGTTATGCATGCTAATATTGCTATTTATTCTTAAGATAATACATCGTTATACTTGTAAAACATCAAACTAATTCTGAAAAATGTTGAATATAATCAAATCTATGTACAACCCTATGATAATATATGTAAAGAATAATTTTAATACTTTAACCAATATCCGTGGCAGTACAACATACGTTTCTCAGGATTCATATTATGTAAAATTATGCAACCCACGCAGGGTACAAAGAGAGTAGCAACTAGAGAGATTCCCAGCGTTTGTAGAAAATAGTAGGTACATTTTTTAGCTAGTAAATTACTATATAAATTTTGCTTAAAATAGAAACACACCTTTTAGAAGGTTTTTATTGAACCAGGCATATTACTATTGATGATTTTGTAAAAATATATTGGCCATCGTTTGAATTTTTTAGTAGTTTAAAAAATAATTAAAATTAGGAATTAACCTATTTTTAAAGAGTTTTAGAACTTTAAATTAACTAAATTTTGTTTTGAACAACAATAATTACATTTCGGGAAAAAACTTAATGAAAGTTTTATCGATTTACAATTTTACTTTACAAATATGTTTATCAGTACTGACGGTACACTACGCTTAACAAACAAAAGTATTTTAATAGGATGTATTTTGTTAATTCACTACATCACATTGTGTAAAACATAAGGTATGTATATTTTAAACTTGCACTTTGTTTGTGTATAATTTTATGTACAATTCTATTGATATGTATATATGCTCAAAACAGTACCTTGCAGAAAAGAATGGTTATTTTACTAAAATATATTATATTGTTTAAGTACAATATAATTAATTGTCATTAACTCATGACAATGATGTTACATAACAACGAATTACATAGTACTTATATGTGTATTCAAATTATTTTTAAAACGAAACATTTGAATTTTTTACGGTAGGTTGTAAAAATTCAAATGAATCCAAACAAATTAATAAGACATACAATCATGAATATTATAAATTGATAAAGGGAAAAAATATAATATATACTATGAATATATTGCAAATAGTAACATGTACGTGTACGATTTACAGACACTAACATACGCCAACACAGAGTTACTTTTACAAGCTGCACAAACAATTTTAATTAATTTGCTGTAGGTAATGATTTCGTTTTTTCGTTGTCATTAAGAGCTTTATAAAATAAATAAAACATCATACTTATATAGGTACATTATCATGCGACCCTTTTTATAGTAAAAAATAAAACATTTCGCAATACCGTTTGATCGGAATGGAAAAAAAAATTCGCGTGATCCACGACCGTCGCGGCGTCGTCTGCAGTAGGCGAATATTTGCTTTAGTACGAATACGTATAGAATGCTATCATTTGATGTTATCGTAACCCTCGGTAATAATGAATTATTAACGTGGGGTTTTTTTTTCTCAGCTCTTCGTCGTTTTCGTTTTTCGTCCATCTCCGCTGCGACAAAGTGCATGCAGTACACGTGCAAAGTGCATGCACGACAGATGGCTGTGGTTTACTATATATACCTCGCGATACTATACAGCGACAGCAATGCGAAATGCAATAATATTAACCGATATATATATATACAATCACAATAATTCGAGTAATCGGACAATATAATGGTAGTGACATTCTGGCGCAAATGATAGTGTTCACTGTTATTATTATCGTCATTATCATCGTCGTCATCCCTCCTTCGATGTACAATAATATCGTAGAAAAAAAAATAATAAAATCTGCACCGCATGCACTAGTTGCAGTGCAGCGTTTCGGTATGCAATTACTGGCGGCGGATTCCTTGTATTGGCCATCGGGTCGTCTGCGACTGCAATTTTCCGTATATACGTCGTACAACACCGTTTGCAGTGCACACATTATTATTATTATCATTACGTATATATTGTTTGAGTAAGAGCGATCCGACGAAGAACGCGTGACCGACCGATCAAACCCGTCCACTATCGCACAGTCGCAGTGGGGTGTATGAAATTAAATTATCGGAAATGCCGTTATTTGTGGCAAATACCTATACATAAATGATCATATTATATACCACGCTAAACCGTGTTATTATTTTTTATACTTATAGCAACGGCATAGCACAAATATCGGCATTACGTTGTTATAATCTCATACTATACAAACAGAATGCTTCATTGTCTCGCGCAGCGCTGTTTGTCCGCGCAATGAATATCATATATAAATATTTATTTATATTTTGTAATTAACATATAATAATATATTATTGTGTTAATTATATATTTTTAACAGTCGGCCGTACGTTTTTTATTTCCTTAAACTTGAAATGAAAAATTTAAATCGTAAATCGTTTTCGTGTTCACTGTTTGGAAAATCGGCCGAGATAACCAATTCATAGAGCTAATTTATGTTAATATTTTAAATAAAGATTAATTATGAATTCATATTATGTATGCGAGCGGCCATGCTAGTTTTAAAGTATAAGCAAGAGGTGAGTAATAGAGTGCCTATATATTGTAGTAGGCTGTACGAGGACAAACGGTGCACCATGTATACTGAATATTCGTATATATATATATAGACACACATACACAGACTTGTTTCACTGCAGGGTTCGACGAGGAGGGGGGGATTAAACCCTCTCCGGGATATCGACGCAGCAGCCTCCGTCGATATTGTCGGGGGACCGATAGACCGATGACCTGGACGGCGGTAAATCGGCGAGGATGAACGGTGAGAGTTGAGGGGGGGGACAGATCTAATAACCTGCGGGTACGAGCGACCGCCGTTTAATTGATAAGTCCGGCGGGAAACAAGCGATAATTTATATTGTGGATGTATTGTATATTGTATATATATATATTATATATATATATATATATACACCTACTTTATAGGTATCGAAATTCAGTGTTGTTTTCCCAAGACTTTACACTTTACCAAACCGAAAAATTATGGTTTATGAGGCTGATGAATTTTTTCGTACCTATAAAAATAATGTGTATGAACGCGAGTGTTTCATCAACGCTATACGTATACTATAAAGTATAAAGAGATCATAATATGGGTAAACAAAAATCAATTATTCGCCAGAAATATTTATTGTTTTTTTTTTTTTACATAATTTTCGTTGATGTCATCAAGGACAATAGTTAATGATAAAATGACATACGTCAGGTATAAGCGAAATATTGTGATTTGATTTCGATTCGAATCTGTACATTACGAGTAAATTATATAACATCAACTGAATTAAAACTGAATTCTTGATGATCAACAGGTGGTTAGTAATTGGTCAAATAATATTTTTTATAATATGTTATCGTTATGCGCATTTATGCCAATGAGTGGATCTTGAATATTTTGGATTTAATTTAGCATTCTATGATTGGTAACTAAAATTTATTAGTAGGCATGTTATCAAAAAAATACTATTAGTACACAAATCATAATTTTAATATAAAATAAATGTAATTTTATTTACTTAACATAAATAGTAAATATGAATTATTATACGACTTATTTCCAAAATTGATGTCTGGGAGTCTTAAATATAGTTTAGTATCATTAATTAAACCATAATTACAGATCTTTGTAATTAATTTGACATAGGTACATTTTAATAGTTGTTGACGAGATTGATGGATATTTTTTGAACTATTCAGTTAAATCTAGTTGACAAAATTGGTATCTGTGGGAAAAAATATTTAGTACTTGTATTTGGCGTTCATTTGATATATAATATATATGTTTGAACCTGTTATTTAATGTATACAAAAATAGTATTGGATTGGAAAAAAATTCAAATTATATAGACATTTTATTCTTTTTCACCAAATTTTTAAGTTATTTTACCAAGGTATATAATTATAAATATTATGTATAGCATTATAGTTTATAGGTAATATTATTATCTACATATCATTTGAAACGACAACTTTTTTATGAGGAAAAAGTTAACGATGAATAATGTTTAAGCGAGCGTTTAATGGAGCGATTTTAACAACATTAAGTTTAGGTTTGGTTTGTTAAATACAAAATCTTATTGCGTCTTATTTAATCTGAATACTGCCGACCTCTGTTTATAATCATATTGTATTATTATAGCCCCCTCCCTTTTATATGTCCCGGAAAAATTACTCAGTGAGTTTTAACAAAACAGTTATGTAATATGTTAATTGTTATCCGGTATACTTAATTGTTAGTCATAATTTTGTTGTTTGAATAAAAAATTGATTAGGTATTTACGTACCAAATTAAACAATAATAGCAGGATAATTAACTGTTGATGGTGATTATTTTTGTATATCTAAATTAATAATTTTCAAAAAAATACATATTATGTAACCGACAGAAAATAGAAAGTAATTAATATAGTAATCGTGTTGTTTTAGACGAATTTTTAATTATTCAATACTGAACTTTCTTGTAAACACTAGCAAGTCTGGTTAAAAGTTTTGAAAGTATTAAACAGGTATATTAGTATAACGTTAAAATATTATGTTAGTTACAAGTGTTAAAACATTATATTTTATTTATTTATTTAAATCGACGTGGGTTTTGGATAATATGTTTATATTTTAAATATATTACTAATTTTAATTTTAATCATTTAAAAAAGTTTTACTCATAATTTACAAATAATTATAAAACATAATATTGTTATCCTAGCTACTTTTTGAATTTATAATTTTTTTTTTTTTTTTTGTGAAAGCATAATTGAAAAACAATAAAAAAGATAAATGTAGTCTATAATATCTCCTGAATTAAAATAAAACGATCGCAGTATTTAGTGGATACATTTTCCCACAGTTTTAAGATGTACCTTAATAATTGTGATTGATATTATTTTGGGTTTAGGTGATTTTATTTTTGGTTGCGTTGGGTTATGTTACAATATTTTAATCGTATAAACGGTTTAATGTATACAATGTATATTATTTAATTTATTATTCTTTGTCCACAGGGTCTGGAAGTACGAAAAGCGATGAAGACGAGGGAGATGAGGACGACGAGGAAGAGTGCACCGTTGATGATGACGATGACGACGAAGACGACGACGACGATTTGCAGTCGGTCAGTTCTACTGAGGGATCAAACCACAGTCTGCTTTCCGGTAAATATAATATATTGTACTTTTAAGTAGAAATTTCTCGATCTATATTATGCTTCTTCTTATCGATGCTATAAATACTAAATAATGTTAGTATTTCACACGCCGCACACAAAATCATATTTTATATCAAAATTTGAAAATTTGTATTACTTTCTGTATTGACTTTAAATTATAAAATATGAAGAATGAAAAATATTCAAATTAGCGCTTATCTTACGGTTTGTTGGGCAAGGAGAAAAATGTCCGAATACTGATTTTATTATGACATTAAGTCATAACTTATAATATTATATTGTTTACGTATTTTAGTGTACGCATTGGCACGTGCGACGTTTACAATACCTCGTGTTTCCCGTGTTTGTTTACTCGCGGGAAATTTATAGAATCCGATTAATATAATATAATCATTGTTCATTATCATAATTATTATGGTAAGTTGCTACCTATAATACGTTGTGTAACAATATTATTCCGAATGGAAAGTCGCGTGACACTACCTCAGAGCATTTCACCGTAATGCATTTAATACTATTGACGAAAGCAAGTCTTCGTGGCGACGACTGCCCCCTCCCACTGCCCCCATTACACACTCAACCCTTACACCGTCCCCTCACGCGTACCACCCACCGACGAGCCGTGTCGTCGTCGGAAGCGGAACGGTCGCATCATCGTCGTCAATGGGACGCCGAGCATTGTTAGTCCGGCGGTGGTGTGTGTACCGGAAATAATTACAGCAGCCATGGTCCGCATGAAAACCGACTTTAATCACCTTTTCCAGTCTCAGTACATACATGTCGAGAAAATCAAATATTATCACAAGAGTGAAGAGTAAATAAAATTAATAATAATGTGACGAATGTGTGGTTGGAGTCAAGGGGACTTCCGACGGTCGGTCACCACAACGTATAGCGGACATATACTCACACCACGCGCACAGCTAGAATACTCCATTGATAATATATCCGAGTCAAAGGTACTCATTCTTTTTATGAAATCTGGATTTACTTATTAAAGACAATGCCATATTATGATACCATTCTTAATTCAAACCAAAATCCAAGAGAGAACATCAAAACATAAAGTATACAAATAGATAATAAATATAAATCTCATACGGACTTACGGTGTATTAACAATACGGTATTAAGAAGACTGCTCAACATATTTAAGAAGAGTGGCGTAGATCACTTTATTCATTTCTGGACAATATATTAAAATAATTTTTCTGATTTTTCAATGGCACATAAAATTCCAACATCTTTAGTATAATGTTTTTAGTATCACCGATATGTTCATGATATTTTATCGTGGAACATTCGACGTACAGTTTTAAGGTTGTGCTCATAAAAATATTATTAATTTATGGAATTCGCTACCCCCGTACCTTGCTAAAGGTCGCTAAAAGCTAACATTGTGATAGAAAGAGATGATCAATACCTTCGCATATGACTGGACTTAAAGTGTACGCAATATTTTATTAAAAATATCATTATCATTATCGTTGAACTTTTTCCCTCTCTCGTTGACCTAACTCTCTTTTGTCTTTGTTTAACAGTGTTGGCTCTCAAACATCTCTCTCTCTCTCTCTAGCTCTATCTCTGTTTCTCTATATCTGTTATTAGTCCATCACTTTATAGGTTTAGGTTATATTCGGTAATTCCCAATTCCGCATTACTCGATTCCGCACAAAATGCATTTGCGGCGTTGCCGATTGTACTTAAAAAAAATTATTTTAGACATAAAAATGATGGATATTAATATTAATATTATATATTATCGGTTTTTTCCCAAATACTATCTTATCTGAATAGTCTGCAGTGTATTACATATTATTTTGTTTTATCTGAACTCATCAGTTACCTGTTCGAAGCCCGTTCGTGCGTATATTGCGATCGCATTATCGTGTTTTACTGTTTGTAGACATTTCGTGTTATATATGATATTACCTATTATCGAATTGCGCCGCTGCAGGTAGATCACATAATATATATATATACGATACCAGTGTAGACTGCACGGTAGTATAGGCGCGTCTGTCGTACCCGATTATAATATTTTACATATAAAGACGTGTACAGTGCGGCGCATAGCTGGTACGTACAACTATACCGACTGTAAGTGTGTCGTTATCGTGTTTTATGTACTTTTTCTCGAGCCTCGGTGGGAGACGAACGTCGTGAATGGGTTATGTGAGAGTTTTGCGGGAATATAATTGTACCCTTGCTAAAAGTTGCCGGCGCCGTCGTCTGCGCGCCCCTCACCACACTAGCTGCGGCGGCGGTGGCGTGCCAGAAGAGCGGTGTGGTCCTCCCGCGGGAACCGTATAATAAACCCGCGGCGGAGATCGCGTGCGGGTGGTATATGTGTTGTATATATATACATACATATTATTATATTATATTATATACGTTCGTTTTGTTTGATTGTTATTGCCTCGGTGGCAGTCGGCGGTTGTGCAAATGTGGATGGGAAAAAATGAGAAGTATTTTCTTTCTTTTTCTCTGTCTCCGTCTCTCTCTCGCTCGCTCGCTCGCTCTCTGTTTGCCGTAAAGAAGAAGAAAAAAAAATGAAATAAAATAAAAACACCGTCTGTCTATATGATAATATATATAATATGTGCTCGTCGCTGATGCTGCCGCTGCAGCAGGCACTCGGACCTCGGGCCGCCGCCGTCGGAAAATCGATATATGCGGTTTTTGCTGGGCCACCTCCGCCCGCAGGACGTACAAAATTAACGCGCGCCGCGTGTCAATTAGCGACGGCGATGGTGGTTGCAGCGGAGGACGACTGTCCCGACAATATAGCCGCGTTAGGTACCTGCAAGTCTGTCTCTCCGTCATCGTTCTCCGTGTGCACGTACATTACACAGAAATGCACTACGCCCCGTAATGATATTTCTAGTGCAAAAGTGTAATTCAATTATCTGCAAGTATATATATTATA
This sequence comes from Aphis gossypii, assembly GCF_020184175.1. Taxonomy (NCBI): domain Eukaryota; kingdom Metazoa; phylum Arthropoda; class Insecta; order Hemiptera; family Aphididae; genus Aphis; species Aphis gossypii. The sequence goes on along the minus strand of NC_065531.1, from coordinate 11,792,321 downwards.
CAATATACATCCATACATAATACATATCTATATACATATGTACATACATACATTCATATATATATATAATCCATACAGGTACGATGGTAGGGGTGGTAGCTTCATAATTTTATATATTATATGCACACGAAGGTATAGTATACCGTTATAACATAGAAACGCACCGACGATGATGTACGTGAACATTATATTGTAGGTACATACATACAGGGTAATTTATCAAGCACAATCACCGTATTTTACCATGTAACACTAAAATGATTGAAATCCTCATTTTTGGAATTTTTGAGCATACTATTTAGATTAGAGTAAGGCCATAGTTTAAAACATTGATGTATTTATGTATAGGTATAGTGTCTACGAATAAGTGTCCTGTATCGATTATAACTTATTTTTTTTTTTTTAAGAAAAATACCCTCATTTTATTCAACTAACATCAGTAGGTATACCTACTACATAAGTTAATAACGCTTTTACATAAAATCAATAAAATAGATGAAATGTTTAGTTTACAGTCAATGCTCAATATTTTTTCATAAATTATAAAATGCTAATGACATACATCACGTAAATTATAGACTATTATTCTTAAATCATAGTGACAAGTGCATTAAGTTTAATGACTTGGAATCTATTCGTCTGAGTATAAATGTATATAGGTATGTAAATAAACAAAAAAATTGTGTCTAGTTAACAATTTTTAGTAAAAAAAAAAAATGGTTAAAAATACAAGTTTAAGTAGACACTTGAAAATATGGAAATATATTTGAAAATTCCAAAAATCAGAATTTGAGTAGATATTTAAAATACTTAATTACAAAACAAAATCATTTAAGTGAAATTATTGGTGAATCATCCTGTATAAAACATATACATAACATATATGTACGAATAATTCGTATAGAATTGAATATACAAATTTATATAATAATAATACGTGTCACCACAAGCACTCACCAATTCCTCTGTTAAACCATGACGTGCATTATATGGGTATCTATATGTGTACATGCATGCATGTATGTATACATGTTTATATATGTGCTTATGTATACATGTATGCATGCACGCATGTTACACAGAGTGATTCCCCATTTTTCCTATAATCATTTATTTATTTATTTAAATTTTTACTACTTAAGGAGTATTTTATAGTAATAAAAGCTTTTTTTTAAAATGTCTTTTGGTAACATAAATTATTTAAGTGATATATTTTTCAAAAATTTTGATATATCTAGTTCAAAATTTGAACTAGTTTAAATGTTTATACAATGATAACCCTTAAAATTATTTAAAAAAATAAATAAAATATATGTTATATTGTATCTAGTATTTATTATTCATGGAAAATTTTTACATATCATAGATTAAAAATAATTAATACATTTTTAAAATAACCATATCCCCGCATATTTCAAATTAAATATTATGGACATGTTTTCTTTAATACAACACAAAGTTAAATAACTTAAAAACTACTCGTTAGAATTTCGATTTTCAGAAAATGTATACTTTAAATAATTCATAGTAGAATAAAAGTGTTTTAATCTGAAAAATAAAAGTTTGTATCTAAACAAGACAAAAATATCAAGAATTTGAAAATACTATGTTCTTTAAGTACCTATACTTAAAAATTCTAAAAATCAGATTTTGAATTACTACATTATTAAAGAGAAAAGGGGTGAGAATATTTGATGAAAAACCCCGTGTATAAAGAAGCTAAATGTATAATATATATGTATTTAAATACTCTTCTCTTATCTCTTTGTGCAGCGCGTGTATGACATATTATAATAGGTAAATAGATATAGGTTCTATAGATGTGTATGTAAAACAGTAGGTATCTAATATTCGTGTGACCTAAACCTATGCTATCATTACATGTATACATAAAAATAGTGAGTAGTTATCGTTGGTTAAAAAATATCATATAAAATAAAACACATTAAGTATACACATAAGTATGATATTACATAGGTCTCTATTTTATTCATGTCATGTAATAAAACGTAGTGCGAAATTTGTTAAAATTATGTTATCATGTTCAATCACCTTTAAAAAAATTTTTTAGAATAATTTATTTTACCAATATCTGGTACCACTGCACGTACAAGGTGTTAAATTAGTAGAGAAATAATTAGAATGTGCAAATTATTTTTAAAAATAGAGTTATAAATAGGTTATGGGACCTTGGGTGAATTTTTATGGATATATTTATAGAGGGAACCGTGGGGGGTAAGCATACATTTAACATATTTAAAAATATTGGTTTGCTCACATATAATAAGGTAACTACTAAGTCAAATTAAACAGATATATCTATATAACGACACAATACAAATTTGAATAAATTTGAAAGGTACTTAATCAAGTTAATGAATTAATTATAATATATGAATGAAATGGTGTGGTTGTTTTATACCTATAGTAGTCCAAAATAAGTCTTTATGAATTGTATTGATTTTTTTTTATGAATTATCATATAGTTATTGTTAATATATGTTTTATATTTTCAAATGTTAGTATTAATAAAGTAAAATTAAAAAAATGATAAAATTTAATGATTTATTCTTTTCTAATATACATGTAATAATATAAATTGTATATAATAGGTATTCGTTATATAATATGCAATTTACTATACTTACAAATTTTTATAACAGTTATCTGTACTATAATATTAGTGTATTCTATAATGTTTTTATTTTAATTATATAAATTTAAAAATTATTATATTCTTAACTAATTAACGATGAGCATAGAAGTTTGGTCACAAATATATGCAGTTTTAAAAACACAACCCATCATTTTTTCAAACTATGCCACATGTACAAAAGGTAAGTAACGTATAATAGTATAATAATATTTTAACACATTGACGGTCACTTATCATTTGTACAAAGTCCCATAACATCTTATTAGAACCCATTTTTTATTACTGCTATAGGCTATATTACACAACACAAATGCCGTATTAATACTAAGAGAACTGCTAATTAAAATTTATTTTAACATTTATAACTATTTACATTTTATAATTTTTATAGTACTATTTGGGTTATATATTATACTCAGTGGTGTATATATTTGTTTTTTGATAGTGGTGAGAGTATCTTAATTTTTAGATAATATTAGCTTCATAGATAGGTAGTGTATAACTATAAAATTAAATTGCACTGATCACTGATCAACATAATAATTAGAGCTGTGAATTTTATAAGTTTGTGTAACGACTAGGTTTGTTTTGAATTCAAAACAAGTGATTACATTATAATATATTAATAAAATTTATCGATTTAACATTAAGGTAACCGTTTAAAATACAACATTTTATTTTGTATATCTTAAGCCACTATAACTGTTATTTATTTTATATTTTGATATGAGCAATAAATGTATTTATTAGTTTTACCACTTTAAGATGATTTCTGTGAGAAAATTAGATCTAATTAGTACTTTAAAGGGAAAGAAGTAAAAAAGTTACCAGTACCTTTAAAAATAGCTAGGACAAATCTGCAGTTTTTTAGGGAATGTATTTTATGTTTTTATTGAAACTCAAAAATTAATACCTTTAGAAACTTGAATTTTTCTCCAAATAATCATGTTAGGATGTTATGAACAATACATTTTTTGGAATTCTTTTTGTGCTATTAAGTTGTATAGTTATTTTAAATTGTTGACGTATTGACGTTTTTTTCGATTCATGTATTGTACAATTTTCGTAAATACAAGGTTTCTGTTATCTTCTAAAAAATATTTAAAAATAATTATCACAATATTATTTTTTATGTATTCTAAGTTCAAATTTTTACTTTAGTTGTCATTTTATCAATTAAAAAATATTTATAAAAATTTTATAAGCGTTTGATGTTAAAACTTTTTAACAAAATTCGTCACATTTTTCAAATAATTTTATAGTTAAAAGTTTATAAGATGTTCAAAGTCATAGTTTAATTTTGTTGATTTTAAACTGTTTTATTGTTCTACCAGTTTTATAATAATATATTTTATTAGTATTTTATTAGATTGAATTTGCATATGGAAATCAAAAATTAATTATTATAAATTCAATAATAATATTTATTAATATTTTGATGAAAAAAATACTTATACTAATTTACCATTATAATTATTTCTAAGTGTAATTTATTTAATTTAGTGTTTATTAGTACATATATTTTTCTTCTATGTACTTCTCTTTTTTGTTTATAAATTATTATTTATATAAGTATTTTACAAGTAAGAAGAACGTCTGGTTTGGTTAATTTATTTTAATTTTTTCATTGAATATTTTTCTACACACTGGTTGTGTTTTGATGACATTTGCAATGGAAATTATAATTAATACACATAAAATGAAATATCGAAAATGAATTATTATGAATGAAAAAGATATTTTTTAAAATAACATGACAGAGTAAATTATGACTCTCATTGGACCAACAATCAATTTTTTAAACTCCCATTACATATTTACAATTTTTGTTATTACATTTTATAATAATATGTTGAATAAAATTTCACAATACCTATTTACGTTTCAGCTTTATTTATAACTTTTTTTCAAATTCAAAACATATTTAAAAATATTCCTCAAAAGTTTTGATTTATTTTTAATATTTATTTGATTATATACTAAACATTTAGAAGTACCTCTTGAGCTACTTTTTGAGTAGCGTAAAATAAAATAATTTAATTTTGAAAATTTTACACTTAATTAATATGAAAATAATCAAATCATAGTACAATAATCGTAAGAAAAAGAAGTGGAAATATTATTAATCAATAAATTAATAAACTTGCTAGTATAGAGAATTGTAATGTAGACTATTCATAATTAGTATTATTTTTAGTATTGTTTGATCTTATGAACATTTATTTAAGTATATATACAATATACATAGTTGAAAAATGTAATTAAAAAAAAATCAATTAAATACTCGGTGAATATTTTAGGTCTATGAATTATTTTATTTTTTAATTAGGTACAACAAATAAACAACTATCGTGGATTTGGTTAATAACCAGTATGTTGTAAATTTTAGTTTTTATATAAATTTTTTCTATGCTTAAAACAATTGTATAATATAAAATCGAAAAATAACATAACATTTAGGGTATCTAATCAATATATTACAACAGGTAAAACAATAATTATAAAAAATTATAAAACTAATAATATAACCCTTAAATATTTTAGTATACTCTCATTCTTATATAATGAATAATTATTATAATATTCGATACTTATATATAATGATGTCCATCGAATAATTAGTTTATAAATCAGTTTTGAATATTTTACAAACACGATTGAAATTAACTTTTAAAGTAATAAACAAAAATAGATGAAAAATAAATAGTTACGTAAGAAAAAGATTTCAAGAATAAACATTATTTTTTTTATCTTATAATTTTTCGCATTATTATTTTGAGTAATACTTTGACTGATGTTTATATTTCTGGTTTTGAAGGTCAACTATCCGTCAATTTCATGGACAAACGTTAGGTTATATTACAGTATAGACATTATTAAATAATACTTACACTAACAACTGTGTTCCAATTAAATAGGTAATAACACTGTTAGCGTACAAATAAATACCGATTGTGTGTATGTCATTGCTTTAGAACAACTTAGAAAATGTCCAGTCAAAATATTTAGTAGTTGAATGTACTGTAAATGTATTCAAATTTGCGTCGTATTTATTATGTAACTTATTTGTATTTTCCCGTTAATTAATAATGTGTTTATGTGTAATGCACAATATTATTATTTACTATGAAAAATATTTTTTTCGAGAATACCAACTCAAAAGAATATTATTATTTAATAGTCGATTTCGAACAATGCCATTGGTTTGATAAAATAAAATATAAACAGTTAACGTATATAATCGATTTACAGGTGGGTATGGCACGTGCTTGTGGTAATGCAGGTGCTCTCCGCCCGCGCTCTTCCTCACTATCACTCGCTCATGACTCCTTCCATCTCATTTACTCTGACTTACTGGTTGTCCGCGGTCGTGTAATAACAGTCCAGGTGACACCTGCTGCGAACCTTGTGACCATGGACTATGGATACCATATAATAATATATTCGATTTGACCTTTGTTTCAACGACTAGTTACTGTTGAAATGTCAGAACAGTCAACCATACATCGCATGGGCGATTAGGTTATCAGCATAACAAAACAAAGCAATGTGTCTAACTGTTGCAGTCCTTAAGTACAATGTATTTATATGTAACGAATCAAAACAAAATTAAAACAGTAATATACCATTTGAACCCTATTGAAATAAAAAAAAAAAGTTGAAGGATTTATAATGTTTGTATTTATGTGTTGATAACAATATGATAATATGCAGAACGTTTTATAAGTTATGGCATTTTTAATATAAACATTGTTGTGTTGATTATCATTTATCACACATAATTTAAGTTTTCTATAATTTAGTCCATAAATTAAAACAGGGTATCAAGATTCAGCAAGTTCTGAATTTGTTAGGAACATATTATTGCAAGTGCCAAAAGCTGCGTTAGTTCATCTGTACATATTTCATAAAAATAGGTAAAACAATAAAACTGTTGTGTCAAAATCAATTGTTTGTTTTTAACACATTTAAATATTTTATTAAAATTAAATGTTTAATAATTGATCATAAATATTTTAAACGTAATTTTTTAATATTTTAGGAGAGGTATTATTAACAATTTGAGAGGTGACCTTGCTGTAATAGTGTCATATTTTTGATTCAATTTATAAAGTGATAATATATTATGTGATTTTTATATTAAATTGTACCTAATAAAAAACTCAAAAAATAATTAAATTAAAACGAACTGATCGTGATGTTTTTAATTTGTTTTTAAATTAAAGAATTAAAATGTCGTTCTAAATAATAAAAAACATAAATTTTTAACTATGAACTGTTTTAGAATGTCCATTATAACAATAATAAAATAATATTCCTATGATTATTATACGAAAAAACAAACGATTCTCAATTTATTAGTAGGAATATAATTCTTATATACTCCACTACTATTATTATTGTACGAGAAGAAACAAATTTGCTCGCATGAATCTTATTTATCCGCAGGTGGGTAAGCCTTATAGGAACAGTAAAGTTAGGTTTAATATATGTATAGTTCTGTAACGTGTATATTAATGAATAATAATTTATTTTTATACCGTAAACTAATATCATGATTTAAGGTAAATATACGTTGTACGTCTTAAATTTTAGACAAGTCCAATAACAAAAATTCGTTCAATTTACATTTAAATAATTTGACATGTTTTAGTTTTTAAATAAATTCAACAATAATTCTCATCGTTTAACTTAATTGTTTTGAAGATATACTCGAATGCTACATTGAGATTTAGAAGTTTTATTTAATTTTCTAACACTTATATTTCATCCCTGAAATAAAAGTTATATTCGTTGATATTTTTAAATGCTGCACTCCGCCTACTGGGAAATAAATTATGTATTAATAACTCGAAATACGTATATGATTAAAGCAGTTTCTTTCGAAAACATTTTGAATATTAGAATAACTTGTTGTTATTCACTTGACGAATGAATGTCAAGACGAGCAGCATCTGCAAGGTCTCTCTGTTAATCCTCCGCCCTCACATATCGTTTTCGAGGGAGTTTCGATTACTCGGACTATAATATTATAGTGTCGGATGCGTAATCCATAATGCCATAACTGCAATTATTCGCTGTCTCGGTTGAAGCTTAATCGTTAAACTTGGTCATAATTATATATATATATATTCTATATATTCGCTCAAGACTGCATCGCACACGTATACACACAACACAAACGCACAAATGGTTGAAGTAATAATATTGTAATTACTCAACTAGAGATATTCGAGGGAAAGATTAAAAGGAAAAAAAACGAAGAAGGAGAAGGAGTATTTAAAAAAAAAAAAAAATAATAATAATAATAAAACAGAAGCGATGTCAGACTCCCACAAGCTGTCATTAATTATGTCGTCGTCGCACAGCGGGAGGGTGACGGGCCCCAAATGCCATCCACACTCTGCCGCTGCCGCTGTTGCTACCACAATAGTTTTGTCATTTATTGTGTGAGTAATGGGCGGTGGAATTATGGGAACCGAGAAACCCAGGTGCTGGGACCCCCACGCCGAGATATTACGGCGGCGGCGGTGATATAATAATAATAATAATAATATAAGACAAAATCCATTTTTGCCGCAATTCGGACAAGGGTTATATATATATATACACCACATTACCGGATTGTACGTACACACATGCAATAGACACGTCACGCGCAAAGGGGACCCAAATTTCGGATTACTCGCGTGTATTTCGGGCGAGTGAATGTATATATATATATATCTGTGTTCGGGGGTATTGTGTTCTGAATAGATGAGATGTACGAAAACGATACGGAATCGTTGTTTGCTCTTAAAACAATAGAAACACACTATATAATATTATGTGCCGTTGTCGTGCATTTTTTTTCTCAGCCTAATTATTATTATTTTTCCGACCAGAGAGAAAAAAAAAAATTCTTCTCCATTTTTTTATTACCGCCTTTTGTGCATAAAGGATGCTTAACGATCAGGTGGATATACACCACAGTCACCGCCATCATGATCTCTCGTCGTCGTCTCTTTACATAATATACCTATATTGAACACCATCTCATTAAAGTCGGTATCACAACTTTTGTACGGCTATATATAATAATACATATTATATACGTAGGTACTCGTAGAAAATAATACATTTTTACACCGAGTCCATCAAAAAGTTTATAGTCTTTGACAAATTACATTTCCATCCAAATTTTATCAAACATTGTTTATAAGTTTAAAACACATACACAACTACAGCAATATACAATAAACCAAGTATATAATATTATATACATGCCATAAAAGACCTATTCAGAAATAAATAATTAAAAACTCATATACGTAGTACTCGTGTTTTACAAACTCTTTAATTTGAATTTTGGTTTTAGTATTTCGAAATGTATTTATAACTGTACGACTGAATAATACGTGGTTTAAAACTGAATATTTCAGATAATTTAATACCGTATAGCTACTTATTCTGTACAGGATTAAAGTAACAAGTGATAATATTTACATTTAATATAATATTTTGTGCAGAGAAATATAAAACTAATATAACTAGTTACTTTATGATAACTGACAACTAACAAAATAATAATAATAATAATGAAATTGGAAATGATTCAAGATATTTAAATAACATACTCACATGTATTAAAAAATGATTTGATACTTTTATAAATGTATAAGTACTGAATTTATTTAAGTATTTTTCAATGTAAACAAAACAATTTAGATGAATACATTTTTTTCTTTTTAAATTGTACATATTTAATCATATTGTACATAGTACATGCTCGATCTATTATATATTTTAACATATATTTATTACATAATATAGAATAATTCCACTTTTAAATACTTGAATGTTTCGAACGTATTGACTGTTCTAATAATATCAAAATAGTTTTTTTTTAGACAAATCGACGAAAACGGAGGATTTTAACATTTACCGAATAACAATTATTTTTAAAATATTTTATTTTTATTGAACGCTTATGTTTTTCAGACTTACGATGTATAGGTATATAATTATCTACGTTTTATTCATTAATTAGTTACATCTGAAATTGTTTTGAGAACAAAAGCCATTATTGTACCAAAGTGCATAAAATGCGATGGGGTATATGTTTATTTAATGTTAAAGTTTTTGTTTTAAAAATAGAGATACAACTGATACGAGGTTATAGTTAAAACGAAAATTTTTCTTCAATGGCATGAATATACACTTTACTATTATACTTGGTTTTATTTCCTTTCATCTTGTCGTAGATTGGTTTCTATATAATAGTACGCAAAAAGTTTTTACGTTAAAAAGTTTCATTTTTAAACTATTTGGTTCAGACGTAAATTAAATCCTGGGTAGAGAGAAATTTTCAAATTCTGTATTAAAATAAACGATTAGTAAAACGAAAATGAATACATATTCTATTGTTTTTGATGACGTTTAATATTATAAGTACTTTTTTCTCTCACAAATTCGTCGAAAAAATTAAATTTTACTCTGAATTGGAAGATGTTATATCCAATCGAATTTTGTTATTTGTGAAAGAAAACAAAAAAAAAATATTACTTTATTAGTATAAAGTCATATTTGATAATCATCTACTTATATTATACAAGACAATTTGACGTCGCATCGCTAAAATAAAATTCATTAATCGTTATTAGGTGCCTATATACCTATTAATATGGGTGTATACTGTATAGGCTACATAGATACATAATACATATCATTTTGAACATAATATAATGTGTAACACAACATTTAAAACTTTTTTTGAACATTTATAATTTTTTTGCTAAATCAATAGAAATATGATTATTCTTTTGAGAGTTTCTCAGATTTAATTTAAATTTTCAATATTTTAAAATGCAAGGAACATCTTCCCAATACGCACGTCGTCACGGTGTATACATGAACTATGAACATTACATATTTATACATTGACACGCCTACTAACCTAACACCTGACCTGACATACATGATAATGAATAACCGTTTAGCTTGTGGCTTTCAAAAATAGTAACACACACACACACATACATACACACACACATACACACACACACACACACACACACACACACACACACACACACACACACACACACACACACACACACACACACACACACAAGACAACAACAATATTTAATATCTATCTTTTACGCACGTGTGTGGTTTCATCGGGCAATTATTTTTTATTACGCTCGTCATTTCATTTTAATCATAATAATATCTTTTCTTTCGACTTTTGCGGCCAAAACGTCGCACACGCGATGCTGCCCACACCACACCATATAATATTATTCAATTACATTGACCGTATTTCCTATACCCGCATGCGATGTGCTCGCTACAATAATGCGAGTCTTTCCTACAACAGTAAATATTATCCACAGTGATTTTTACGACGATCGTTAGACGGGGCCGTACGACGGCGGTAATAATGGCAATAATACGCTGTAAAACACGTCGATGAGGAGCAGTCGCAGTGTCGTTGGCTAATTGATTTTCTCGACGAATGCAGCGGCGGTGGCGAGGGTGTCGGACCCGAGGACCCTTATTCGCACGCCCCAGGTGTCTGGCGAAGTGTTATACGTGTGTAAAGTGTACTGCAATGTCGTGTGTGTGTGTGTGTTTAACTGTTCGTGTTTTGTATTTCCTGCTGGGTGACTTTACCTGTAACAGCAGTGCATATAATAATGTATCGTTCCGGCATTATTATTGCTGAAATTGATTCTACTCGCTCCCGCACCGCTCGTACAACGACCATCACCTCTTCAAGGTCCCAGTGGAGAAGATTTTCGTCCTGTGTATGCTAGCTGTTATTATGTTACCGAAAACAGGTCGAATTTCCACTAGTTTTCAACAAAACGGCGGCGAATAATATTCGATGCACCCAAAATACGGTGACATTTCCTTTAGAGATATAGGAGTATACGTTATCAAAAAAAACCTATTTTTGAAATCACTCAGAAAACAATAATTTTGTTGGTAATATCGATTCGTAATCAAGTATCGTGCTCCATACGAAACAAAGTTGTTTGTGAAAATTTAAACATCACATCTTCATTTTTTTACTACCTCCTTGTTTTTGTTGAGATTTAATTTAATTATTCTTCAATTTATACGTAAAAATAACTGTTAAAGACTGATTTTAGGTTCTATTCAAAACGCATTAAGCATGTAAAGGTTTTGATGCTATCAAAATGCCAAACTCGATTTTTCATAAATCGTATAAATAGCAAATCTCCTGCTATATTATCTTTAAGCAACAAAGCCAACAAATTTATTACGTCCTGATTAACGTTTAACGGTTCTGTGGATTTAGAAATGGCATGGTTTTTCATTTTATAAATTAAGTTCAAGCTAATGCGTGCTTTGAGTTCTCTTTATTTACGATGTTCGGCACAATAATCGTGGATAAAAATCGTTGTTTCCGTTTTAAATATTATCACAATTAGTATTTGATAAACTAGATTAATTATAATAAATAAATCGAAAAATGTTTTACACCAGTGAATAAGTACGTAATGCAGTCATACACAGAACATCACTCAACAATCTCAACATCTAGCTATAGCGAAGATAATATTAACTTGTAATGTCGAAACTCGATACTAAATATCTTTATCACATAACAAACATTTATAAATTGTGACTTTCAATTTCTAAAAATTAAAACAAAACCAGTATTTACCACGAGATTGTGTGTAAAAACTAAATTTAACAAAGACTAAGTTTAAATAAAAATGTTTGAATATCTTTACTTTAATAGTTGTGTAAACTAGGAGGGTATTACCTAGAAATACGAGTACGCGTTCCTACGAACACCTTTAACTATCACCAGTTTTCACTTGTAAATTCTGGTTTTAACTTATTTCGGATATTTACTACTACATAATACATACCTACTTACATAGATACCAAATGGCAAATTCTATTCGTATATAAATGTAGTGCCTGCTCGGTGCCAACATTTTCACCCGTTTAAATGTGCGGTCGCGACGCGTTGATGGTTGACCTATTTCGTATTTTAAATTTCCCAATGAATAATTAGTATAAGTACTCGTTAAATGGAAGCGATGATTTAACTAATTACTATGTTATATATTTAATACAATTTTATTTCGGACGCATAATCAATAATGTAGGTTTTATGTATAACATAATGAATAATACTGCAACATTTTACATTATTATACAACAAAAAATAAATAAATAAATAAAACATATGAATAAATATGAAGTATATAATGTTAATCAATATAACAATTTTAAATTAAAATGTTTATTAAATACTTTATTATTTTGTTATTTATACTCTGCAAGTTTACAGAAGTCAGTAATATATTATAGTTTGATGGAATTGCGTCAATAAAATATTTTTACGAAACATATAGTTTTATTCCATATAAATTTTGATTAGAAAAATATTCGTGAAATACGTTGATATATTTTTGGCATATTACTATAGTTAAAAAAAGTCATCAACTATATTGAAATTTTCACTACTAAGTACTATCTAATATTGTAATATATTACGCGAGCAAAATAAATTTATGATGGTTTTAAATTAAATAGTATGTACAAAGACTGAATATATGTTAAATAAATACTGATTTAGTGTAAATTAAATAATCAATATAACATGAAATGTGTAATGAAGTTAAAATAACTTCGGAAAATATTATTTTTTTGTAATAGGTAGTTTAAATGTACAGAATTTATCTCATCAGTTCAACGTTAAGGATGTTACTTCTTATAATTTATTGACTAAAAGACTGAAGAAAAAAATCAGTAATGTAGTTATTGACGATTCAAAGTTATTTTCGTTATTCCCTCGAGACAAAAAGTATTGCAGGGACAGTAAAAGTATACTTTGGGGTCACACCCAACTTCTATAAAATTCTTTCAAGTTTACCGCGATACTTTCCACAATAAATACACTATGCAACAACCATTGATAAGTAATTTAAAAAGAAAGAAAGTTAGTTTATAATGATAGCACAATATCAAAGGTTCAATAATGATTCTAAAGAATATAATATATTCCGTTGGTAACACTCAATAAAATATTATTACACCGAGTTCTAAAAGTTCTTATTTAATTGTTTGATTTTATACTTAGTGAAGATCTTTTGTCAAACAAAAATATTAAATGTAAATTTTATAATTTTTAACGACGAAAAAAATATAAATAAAAATATAATTTATTTATACATATGAATATAACTTGCGAATAATTCTATTCATACAAAAGAATAAAAAATTTGGTATCATAAAGAATCTTCAATATATACAAAATATATATTATATTAAACAAAAAATAGTATATACTTAAATACTTCATATCTATATAAAAATTCGCTTTATTCTGATAAGTAATGGTATGAAGTGTTGTTTTTAATTTAAACATTATAATCGTTTTATTAAAAATAATTAATTTTAATGAATAAATTATAATTAACGATATCCTTTCTTGGTATTTAGCAAAAATATGTATATTATGGTTTATGAGTAACTGACTTTTCATCACAGTTTATAATAAAAAATAATTTTTTAACTATTAAAATTAAAGCCACTGTCACTTTTACTAAGTAATTATAATGAAATTATAGAAAATTTTCCATAAAGTATTTTAAATGTACTTCATCAATAAAATGAGTTATCTTAAAAAAAAAAAAAATCCATTTAAAAATAATTACTTATTCGATTTAATTAATCGTCTTTTAGCTTTATTTTCTCTAGTTATCTAATTCTCATCGTAAAGTTTCAGATATTATTTTTTTTTTAGTTAATTAAACGAAAATTCGTAATAATATCCACCTTTATTAGTTTGGATTTTTTTTTCACTGTCAGACGTTATATGATAATCATCACTAACAATTCCAATGAACAATGAACATGTACACAAAAAATTATACTGGTGTTAACCTCCGATGCAATGAATAACTATTAGCAGCAAATACTATAAATATATCATTTTATCTTCTATAATCTGATCAGGACAAAATTTTTTTTATTCTTTTATGATACGAATATTGATTTGGTTCCACGATAACGTGTACATTTAAATATTATTTAATTTATATTTATTTCAGGGGTGGTTGGTGGTGATTGGCGATACTGTATTAAGTGGGATTTGAAATTTTTTTGTGAAAGCCTATAAGAAATCATTTCAGAATATTTTATTTTACTCAAACACCCGAACATACAAATCTCATTTAAGAAATTATGCGTTGTGGCATGTGACACTATTATATCATTAATATCTGACGATAGATTTCTGCTTACTCGACGCGATCTTTGCAAGAGTTATAAAAAGATATATTTTCAAGTAGGCATTTTCCAAACTTTGGCTATTAAATGTTTTTTTTTTTAACTTTTGTTAAATATAAGTAAATTATACATTTTCGTTTATCGTCGTTTGGGCTATAACAGCACTGCAGTAGTTGTACGAGTCTCTATAAAAGTATAATAATAATAATAATAATATTTTGTTAACCGACAAAGCGACGCATAAAATGTATACGGGTCGAGATGAACGCTTAACAACGTTTTCAGCGTTCAGATATTTCAATAAGGAAAATGAAATAGTTGACGTAGATCATAATAATAAACACTCGTCGAACGACTGTACCGTACGCGAAACCAAACGTTAACTATTTGATTTCGGAATCTGGACGTTGTAGCCGCGGTCCGTTCGTTTACGGTAATGCGTTCGGAATGCGCGATAAATCGCCGTCGTTTGGTATATATACTGCGGCATTAGGACTGCGGTCAATGGGTTATTTTCACGACCGAAAGTATACGCCGTTTTCCGGTATATATACATCTCCGAGAGCAATACGATGGAAATAGTTTTAACGGGCGAGCCGCCGCGGGTCTTCTCGATACTTGTCCCCGCGCACGTCACTGCTATACACACGTCCGCTTCTCTGCAGCAGTGCGTATAATGTTCGGTGTGTGCGCTTTTGTGTGTGCGTGGGCGTACGTGTGTATTCCGAGTGAAGTATAACGGAAGTTTGTCGATATTCGTAAAGCTGCGTAGAGAGACGACATCGGGGTCGAGGGAGGTATAGCGGATGGCTATAACGGGCGCGCGTGTGTGCGCGCGTGCTCGCGAAACGTGTGATAGAGAACGATGTGGGGATTTCTTGTAGGTTCTAAATTCTTCTCGTAGTTCTTATTCGCGGCAGCTTTATTCGGCCGGAGAGGCGGCGGCGGCGGCGGAATAAGAGTCGAACCGGGACCGCCTGTGGGGACCCATAAACGTTACCTCCGAACGGGTCTCCGAGCGCCCATAACCCGACGGGGCCCGAGCGCTTAATGGTCATCTCCGGGCAATTAACTAGGGACACCTTTGTTACCCGAACTGCCGTTCCGAGCTCGTCGGCGTACACATATAATATATATATATATGTGTATGGAAAGAGAGAAGAGAGGTATATAAACGCCGGCACTTCTATATACATGCGATCACCGGACTCTGTAATTACCAGAGTATGGCCGAGTGGCGTATCACGGAACCGCGGCATCGTATTTATTTTCACCTCTGTCCGTTTTTCGTCCGGACGAGCGCGATAAAATTCGAGGGCCGGTTATAGGTTTTCACGTCCATATTGATTTTTCCTCTCCCCCGCCGCATATATTCCGGGTCGGTCCCCGAACCTTAAATACTTCCAGACGGCCAGGGATCAATTAAATTATTAACGTTAAAATTCAATTTATTACCCGTTTAATACTTACTATTGGTATATATTTTCTACTTGTCCCCGTAGCACAGTACCTTCCGCCACCACCCTCGCGAGAATATCACGGTATTGTCGTTCTGATTATTTCTTCTTCGAATACATTTTACTCGATACGAACATTATAAGAGTTATTTCTTATTTGTCTAAACGATTTTAATTGGAATGACAGACGTTTTATATTTATATGCAAATGTTTATACACCTATATAGGAAAGCGTACAAAAGTGAGAATAGGTTTTATACGTACTATACTATAAGTGGTGTTCATTGTTATGTCCAATGTGCTTGCTATATATCTATGTGATATGTAAAATTGATTAATGTTAGATCATACTGTGCAGTATATAGTGCAGTATATTCAAAATCACCTGTAGCTCATCAGTCGTCATACCGCAGCAAGATGACTCGAATAGCATTCACGTATTCGTATATTAGATCATTATTCTACCTATTGTAAAACAAAATACGAAACTCTTCAATTATAACTGAGAATCTATTATGCTTGTTTTTGTAATATTTTTTTCTAAGTATGCGATTTTTTTTCTTCAAATTAACACATTGATATTGATAAGCTTACAATTCAAAATTACCAATATATTATATTATAGGCGTGTAAAATGTTGTCCTATCTTTACAATTGATATAATTATAATTGATTCGCTAAACGTACAATATGAATTGTATAGATAGGACACAGTTTTACATACCTATTATGATAATATTGAATTATAAGTTTGTCAATACCTGGCACATTGCTATCATTATATTATTTAACGAGTTATTGCATATCAAAAGTGTTATTATAATAATAAATGTCATAAAATAAATTATTATTAATTTTAATGTGTTCCATATTATATAATTTTAATTCGAATGCATACGGTACGTAAATAAAGCTAAAGTGTAGAACTTTCAAAACAAAATCATATTGAAACTATTCGTTAAGTGTGATTTTAGTAAACAGTATTGATTTTACTATTTTAGTGTGTAATTATAATATATTATATTTTATAAATACATACAAAAATAAATAAATAAAAATTAATAGGTGTTTTGCACGTAATTATTTGTTGATGTAGGAGTTTTTTGAGTAGGTAGGTCTTGTGGCACTTGTGGCAGCCTTTATCGTAAATTGCCATTTTATAAATCTATAAATAAATTCTCATAAAAAGTTATACTTTTTACATATAGTTTAATTGTGTTTTATTTTAACTTGTAACTTAACGAGGTATTAATGTTAAGGTTAATACATTTTAGGAAGTTAATAATTATGTCTTATATGGCATGAATTTAAAATATTATTTTCCTTGTTAAATAACGATCGTTATAAATAAAATGTTTAAATTTTCGATTAATATATGGATGGTATAAATTCAATTATCGCATATAATATTATTATGTATTTAATTTAAATAATGTAATATAATAGGTATAATAATAATATATATTAAAGAACTTAGTTATATATCTATATTTTTGTATAATATTGAAATTGTGAATACATTTTTTAATTATTTATATACTATCAGTTTAAAAAAAAAATCATGAAATTACTAAAAATAAATAAAATATAATTTTTCATCAAGT
The DNA here is from genome assembly GCF_020184175.1 of Aphis gossypii. Taxonomy (NCBI): domain Eukaryota; kingdom Metazoa; phylum Arthropoda; class Insecta; order Hemiptera; family Aphididae; genus Aphis; species Aphis gossypii. The sequence continues at coordinate 11,774,342 of NC_065531.1, read as the reverse complement.
GTTTGTGATAGGTATGTTTATAGAGTATTAAGTATGAAGAATTTACTGCTTTTTCAGTTTTGCCGTTAGTATAATATTAATTTATCCATGAGTATATTATACTAAATATTTTTGTTTAGTTCAGCTTTTTTTATTGTTTTGAATTAATATGATATTATCAACATAAGCTAACATCTCGTTTGCGAATCAACAGGTAGTAAATGTGCGTTAAAAATTAACCCAACATATATTTTTGTGTTTGCAAAATTTCGCTTTCACAAACATTTTTTCCATCAATGTTACACTTAGGTAATAGGTTTCAATGTTTATTGTTTAATCAGACATACCGTTTAAGTAATATGTAAACTTTGTTTGGAGTTATGTACAATATAGATATTATGGGCGTACACCATAACAAAATAATGTTAGTAGGTATAAACGTATAATTATTATTTATAGCGAGTTATGTACTATATATAATTTATTAATTATTATCATTGTCGTTTATACCTTTGTTAGGTTAAATCGTGTGAATTTTGTAACACGGTTTTGGGACACAAACGATTGAAATTAATCGAATACAGCATATAAAATGTAAATCTAACTATAGGTATATCAATAAAATATGACCGGCACGAGTTATGTATATTTTTACGAATAATATTGGCATTCGTTTTGAATAGGTATCTACGGCTACGATTGGGTTCAAACATTTTCGGAATCAACACTCTGGGTGGCTTTTGTATTATTTGTATTTCTCTAGTGGGAGAAAATATCGTACAATAGACGCTGCAGTTCCGGGAACGCACGTTAATCATACACTTGTCGATCCCTTTTCAAAATAAGATGCCTTTGCTCTTTTTTTGCCTTTAGCACATATTTGTTTGTACGAATGTACACGCATACTGACACTTGGACACACGGACACACACGCATATGGGATCAGAAAGGGTGCGTCGTTCATTGATCCGTTAAAGTCGATTGTCATTTTTAAAATACACACATCCTTTGATCGAAACATGTATCCATTTTTTTCTTTATTATTATTTTCTCTTCCTCTGCTCCATCTATATACGTGTCTTCTTATTCTCCTTTATAGTATATATTTTTTTCTTATTATATTGACCGACGGTATACCATTTTCTATCAAATGAAAATTGTCTCAAATTGACGTAGAAACGAGTATAGACGTTAAATCGAATTGCAGTCTTGAAAAGGCGATAAAAAGAAGGGCGATTTGGGACCCTGGGATAATCATCCATCCGGGAGTTTGACATTGACCGGTGCGAACAGGATAGGGCTGAACGAGTGGAATAAAAGGAACGCTCGTTGATTGTCCGAGAAAATGAAACAATTCCCAGGTCTTATTTTGAAGCCTGTCCCTGGATCCCCTCGAACATTATTGTCCCCCGAGACCCTTTCTTTTATTTTATTTTTTGTTTGTTACTGAAAAAAAAAGCTAAAACAATACACTACCCGAAAGTCGTTTAAGCATTAAAACTGTTTTGTTCTCTTTTCACCGTCAAACACCATTACTTTAATTGCATCTCGTTATATATATATGTTTATAATATACTTCGTCGCTCCTCTTTGACACTTGTTTCTTTGGCCCTTTAATCTCCTTTAATCGAACAACAGAGTTGAACCGGAAGGACAATGGAGAGGGGATTATATAGGTTTGGAAAAATGCACCCAATCTTCACGCATGACCTACGGAATTAATAAAAGAATTTGTCTGACATTTGATGTATGTTTATTTTGGCTTAAAGATAAATAGCCCATGTCCACTATATGCCACCCAGTGCCTAATGGGTCGAATCGGATGATTGACTGGAAGCCCATTAACCTTCGGGTAGGATTAAAAATTATCTACCTATGACTATTATATTGTGTTAACAAAAAAAGAAATCGAGTGTTGGGTTTCTAAAGAAAAAAATACGTATTACGCTATAGTACCTATTGGTAACGCATTGAAAGTGGATGATTCATGTAAAATAATCATTTTCATTTGTTGTTTTTTTATTATTATTATTTATATTGTTTTATAATATATTGAGCATTGTACCGATACTCGGCCCACAATTCACTTAATAGTGAATTCACATTATTTATGATTTTCAAATTAATTCATGTAATCGTGTGTTTAAAATATAATAGTAATATAATGATATGTAAAAATACAATTTATTGTATAATCAATTTTTTTCTAATTGAAGATAATTTATTATTTGTATGATTATTATTAGAATAGTATAACAATTAAATGTTTAATTATTGGTTCATGTATTTTTATAAAATTAATTTGAAAGTGATAATCCTTACAGTAAATTATTATAATAATAAATGTTCAAGCAAATAACCTTAGTTGTTGATATTAGATCATGACTAAAAATGAAATTAATTTCAAAAACCCCATCAGAGTATTGGAGAAAAGTTTAAAAGTAATTATAATTAGTATTACAGCTATTGAGTTGACTACAGCAATTAAAAATATATATATATATATATATATATTAAGCATGCAGTGTTCTTTGCTAAGTTTTAACTAATTCATATTTTTAAAACTGTATACTAATTAAAAGATTAGTTTTGTGTACATAGCCGTTATTAAAAATAAAAAATTACAATTTTGTTAATCATTTTATATTCCTTGGTTAAAAATAAGAATTGTACAATTTTAAATATCAAAGATAAAAAATAATAATATTACATACATACCTATAATGTATAATACAATGGATCTACGATGTAAAAAAAATAGCATCTCTACATTGTAAATGGAACAAATGAAAAATCGTTAAATTCCTATACTAAATACATTTTTTTTAAATTATCAATATTTTTCACAGTAATCGCTTACCAGTACTTTTGTGTTCAAAGTTTTTAAAATTTTGCCTTATTATAACATAACTATAGATTATTTTCACCTACATCTATTCAAGTAGCTATTAAAATATTTTGACTTGTGGTTATAAACACCGGTTGTGTTGATATTTAACAATATTATTTCTTGACCATCATTTTGATAAAAGTAAAAATCTTTTAAATAAATGCATCTCATTTTATAAATAAAATTAAAATTTGCTCACATTCAAAAATGTATACTTTCAAGGTGGCTGCATAATCGCCGTCGTCGTGAAATGAAACGTACAAAAAAAAACCGTACATTCTTTAAACAGTCTTCTACTGCGGTGGTGTTTTTATTTATTATTTCGTTGCGTTCGTTGACAAGTGAACGGTTACTTCGGGCTTATTGAAAATCTTCGGGGCCACCGTGACGAGAACTACACCTCGTCACTATATAGTCAGCATACTTCCACGCAACCATGTACCGTGTAATGCGTATAATATTATGTATCTTTCTACTTAGCTATATTCTATATACGCACCATTTGTCGAGGAGATACCCAATATCATTTTATGCCATCGCGTAAATCGTAATATTATGAATCACTGCTGTTGCAGTGTTGCCTGCACCGACCGATAACTCTCTATATTTATAATATATGTATAAACGATTGAGTATATCGATTGGGTATCGTATCATAATATTATTGTACTAAACACGCGCGCATAATAATAGTATAATACTTATTGTATATTATTATAATATAGGCTATAATAATAACCATCGCCATTACTAAATAACACCACCGGTCTTTCCGAACAGCTATCGTTTATCCGAGGCGCACAAGTGTCCTATATAATATTATCTTTATATTAAAATATATATTATATATAGTATGTAGTATAATGTACACCGTGGGAACTGTCCGAGGCGGATGGCCCGTGACAGGCTCGGCGAGCATTACTCCTGCAGGCACCCCATTATCGCGCTTCGACTCGGCAGACGGTATATATCTATATAGAGCACGTCGTCCTATATATAGTAAACTCTAAACATGCGACGAAGGATAGACCATGACATATATATATATATATATACACGTATAGTATGGTTAGAGCGGAAAACTATACTCTATGATGTATATATATATGAGTTAGCTAAGTACTTACTGTACGACAGTGGTCGGAGTGATATTGTAACAAATCGGACTTGTTAATATAATATATATTCTCAACCCCGACGCGCCGCGTTTCGCCCTCGTGCTCACACTGCTACACAAACGCTGTTTATTATATACGTATATATACGGATTTTCTTGACCCGGCGCTAGGTATTTTTTATTGTCATTATTTTTATTTATTTTTTATTTTTTTATCTTTTTTTATTATAATTGTGTACACAAAACTCATTGTCGTGAGAACACATTTCCCGTCGGACCGCGTTCGAAAAATGTATACTATACCCAACACACTATACGTATATAATATATATATATAAATAAACGCAGAGACGGCTACGACGACGGTTTCTTATTTTTTCATTTTTTATGTTTAATATTACTTTTTTATTTTTAGTTCTCCTCGTTATATAATATAATACACACCCGCGCGTGCGCTCGCACACACGCGGCTTAGAGACGAATATTGAGGTTAGGTTGGTCGTTGAGGGAATACGTCCATCGCCGCCAGCTGTGGGTCGGAGGTGCTTGCATATCGTCTTAAAGTTTAATTGAGTCTCGGAGACCGAACAAAGATTACTTCTGAGGCGTCCGTCTCTGGGGACTGGTTGCTGCGGAAACGTTACGACGCCGGGGCCTGGTGGCATGGTGCGCGCACTCACACACATATATATATAATACATTGCCGCCGCTATATAGTGATGAAACAAATTATAAAAATCCCCGGGCCTCCTACCACCCGCGAATCTTTCACCCCGGGTGTATGTCTTATCTAGTTTTTATGTAATGTCCCGTTTCTTTATTTCCATCCTCTCGGGTAACCAGCTCGCTCTTTCTTTCACCCCCTACAACTCACCCACACCGGACCGTTGGCCGTCGGCAATGGTCGGCGGCGCGGTGGTATATCTATATACATATTATTACATAATATTATAATGTAGTGAAGGTTTCACATTGATCACCGTGATAAATATTAAAATCATTATTATATACATAATAATTATACGTCATAACATTCACCCTCGAATAATACGAGCGAGATTGTGAGATGCGAGAAAATGCCAATTCGAGTTTTCCTCTCGCTATAATAAGCTATATTTGTATATATATAAGTACAACTGTGTGTTATAAACTCAGACTTGAAAATTACGCAATAACTGTTAAAGATGAAAAACAAATAATAACAACAATTGTAAATAGGGTGAGCGTAATCTGGACGAGGGGGCGTGAGACGATCGAGTAATGATTAAAGTCGTTTCTTTATATAAACGTTATATTTGGGGTTCTGATTTTTCATTCGTCCCACTGGACATATATTTACATTATTATTATACTGTGCAATGAGTTTAAGTTTATTAACTCGTCTATATCAAAGTGTCAAACACTTATAATTCGACCGTTTTAATTGGCATTAATGAGTTGCTGTTTTAGTTTCATATTCAAAGTAAACTTAAATAAAATCATAGACTACTTTGGTTGTTTGAACGAGTGTGTTTCATAAAATCACATGTAGTTTTTTTCATACATTAAATATAAAGGTTGTGATATTATAGTGTATAATATATTGGGTGGATGCATTTATAAATATTATATAATTTCTAAGAATTGAATGATACCCATGATGAGAATAAGTAACAATAATACCTAATAACGTACATTTCAAGTACATATATTTATGCGTAACTAAGTATTAACATGTAAACGCAAATTTTAATATTATTTTATAAATAAGTATAACGAGCTAACCTTCAAAGCATGTATAAGTAAATACATGGTTCGAATTTTTTCTCTGTCTTATACAATTTCTATTTTAAAGAAAGAGAAAAGAGGAAAAGCAAAACGATTTAAAAGTACCCTTTTACAAGGTCTATATCAGTTTGTTTACAGTCGCATTTTAAATGAGTATCAATTCCCTATAGATATGTAAAATTGTTTGTTTTATAATGCTGTATGACAATTTAGACGAATAGTTTATAAGTAAAATGTAATTCAGGAAAGATTTTATTGAAAATGTTAGTAAAAAATAAAGAATTATCTTGAATAGAATTTTAAAATCTCACGCTATAAAAAAGTAAAAACTTGAAAAACTTCTGATCTTACATTAAATAGATTAGAAATTTTTGGTCTTTTTAATTTTTAGATACATATTAGACATGCTACAGATTCTGATACGTAAGATACTTAAAAATATATGTTAATAGCTTTTAAATAATTGAGTAGGTACACAATTTATGATTTAAATATTAGAAATAAAAATCTAGAAAATATTATTTGTTAGTTTCAATAATTTGAATATTTTCTATAGGATTTTTTATGAAAACAAAAATATTGAATCATTTAAGTCTTTTATAAATAAAAATATTACATTTTTTTGCGATATTCGTGTCTACTGTCTAGTTTACCTTATTAAGTGAATATAATATATGTTGCAAACAAACAAGAACAAATAATTTTATTATGGTGTTCTTTTAAAATTCTTGGTAAAATTTTAAAATTTAATTCATAAAAAAAATTAGTACAAAGCCATTGGAATAACTGTAATAAATAGCGTAAGTGCATCAATGTAAGAGCATATAAACTTTATGTTATTATTCTTCATTTTATGTGTTTAGTAAAAATAACATACATTTATATATCCCGTTTCGTTTAATATTGTAATAGTTAATTATTTTTAATGAATTTAATAAATTTATCATCCAAATGATAAAAGTTAAAAGTTAAAAGCTTTAAAACCTGCACCATAGGAAAAAATGTGTAACACGTATTTAATAAAAGTAATTAAACTCACTGCATATGTATAAATTGTTTGTAACATCAGTATGTGTAAATTAATTATTGACTTTATACTTTTTTTTAAATAATATCAAAAATTTAATTATATTTATTAATATATAGTATTTATGTATATTTTTTCATTTTTAGATTTTTAAATTAAAATAGCATAATACTTTTCATGCAAAGGCATAGGAGTTGTTAGTTTATTACTTTTATCGATACAACGATAATTATAAGTGTTTAGTTATTTCAACACGTTGGTATAAAATATTAAGTACCTAATGCGTATATTGTAGGTTTTTAATCGTAATAAGATGTATTTGAAACTGAGAAGAGGGAGTAAAGTCAGGACATATCCCAACTACCCTTATTGTGGCTACATAATTTATAAAAATTGTGCGGTGATTCAGGTCTTCTCTTAGAACAAACATTGGTGTGTTTATTTATTTATCGAATAAAATATGTTTCATGAGGGGACGTAATGTTTACGCGGTCCCCGTTCATGTGGTATAGTAAAAAAAATAAAAATATAGTCACAATATAGGCATATTATTTCTACGAGTTATTGTTGAAAATTCAAATCTGTAACTTCGTCACAGTGTATAAATTATGAACAATATAACATTATTTATATTATATAAAAGCAGTTAGAATATAAATTATGGTTTTAGAAAGTACTCATTTATATTTGGCTGTTTAATAACAATACAGTTCATTGTTTTTTTTTTAAATATAACTTAAGTTTTTTTGAATATTAAACAGTTTATAAATTGTTATATTTTTAAAACGAATTTAATTTTAATTATTTGGCCATATAGTATTATGTAATAATAATCTTTTTTTCATAGAGTAAAAACAAATGTGATTATTTTGTATTTATTCATAGAAAACCAACAAAAACATAATGTTTTCCAATTCGTAGGTATGACATAATATTTTTATACAATATGTCAACAATACCAGTAGGTACGTACAAGCAGATTATATATTAATAATATAATAATATATCATATGCAACGTGTTATTATATACTGTATTAAACCAGTAAAGCATCGTGTTCGATATGCCTTGAAAAAGGCGAGTTCAAGTCATTATGGTTTTATACAACACGATAATCGTACCGACTTGAGCAAATATTTTCTTTTTTTTTTTTTTTGCGTTCCAGGTTGTAATGTACTTATTACGACCTTCTGACAATTAACTGCCGACCCATTATACATATTTGCCGATCAGAAATTCCATTTTGTAGTTTGAATTCTTATAGATTTCAACACTGTTTAGTTCGCAATCGAATATCGTCGTGAATGATATTCAACAGGTTAACTGTAGCGTGTAACAACTTATAATAATCTAATATAATACTACGCCTAAACCGATCGTAAAACAAAAACAAAAAAAAATAGCGTTGTACACTGATAATATATTTAAATTTTAAATACATATTTTATTGTTATTCTCGTGAAATTCACTAAAAGTGTGTAAAAAATGAATTATTTTTCGTTCGACTCGGGTGGATTGATATTGTGTGTATATAATAATAATAATAATATAGTCGTCAGAGTTGTCAAAAAACGCGCGCGCTGTAAATTGGTGCTAGCTCTATATAGAGCTTCTCCTTCTATATACGAAGGAAAAGAAAAAACGTAATGATTGAATAATAATAATAATAATAAAAAAAAAGACAATAAGACATAGGTATATTGTACTCTCGATTGAAATTAGTATTCTCACGGGGCCTATAATAATATACTGCGTATAGGTATATAATAATATAATAGTACCTATAGCGTAGCACCGGTACAGGATGGATGTTTACACACAAAACGACGCGACTGTCGTTGATTTACACGGAGGATTGGCGGCCACCGCCTCAAACGGTGGCTAATCGATTTGCTGGTGGAAATTTCGCCTTATCATCGGTCCGTGTTGTTTACATTTTAATAAAGATATCAAACCGTCGGCCGACGTCCGAGGAGAGCTCCCATTGTGTATGTGTGTGTGGTTTTTTATATAACTGTCTTTTTTTTTTTTTCGTGTATTTTTTTCTTCTCGTTTTTGTTTGCGTTGTTGCGTGGGCGACCGCGTGTATATTATACACAGCCGTCGTCGCGTACGCGACCAACACGCTCACGATAGTGTATAGCGGTGTGACGGTCCAAGTCATTGTTCGGACGCGGAATGTCACGGGTTTCCAGCAAGTCATCGTGTTCCCGGGCTCCTCCTTGTTGGTTTTCCCGGCGACGGTGACTCCCGGGCCAATATTATTTTATCCATATCATAATATTATATAATAATTCGGAAAAAAAATATTTAAGTCGATAAGCACAAAGTAATGACATATAATCGATGTGTTATTACATATTATCACCGTCAATATAATACAACATACAATTCTAATTAGTATTATAATGCGAACGACAGCTGATGCCTTGTAACTGTGGGAGACGAGCAGTGACCGAGAAGAGGAAACACACACACACACACGCACTCGCGCCAGTATTATCGTTGTCTATATGTACTGTGGCGTGCGCGCGCGTACCCGCTTACGAAAAAACACGATTTTTTTTGTTTTTGTGTGGGGGGGTGGGTGGGTAGAGATTAGTGTCGAGTCTCTCGGTCGGTACAGATAATATTATTTTGGCGGCGCTGACACCTTGCGCGCGGACGAGTCCGCCTCCGCCACCCCTGAATAACGTGCGAGCCCGTGACAGCAGGGCCACCCAACCCGTCTGGCGCGGCGACGACGGCGACGATGGCGTCGGTTTTGTGTCGGACCCTCGTCAAAAATGAACACTCACAAAAAAAAAAAAATTAAATCTCTACTGTTTCTCCGACACACATAATATATTATATTATGCGTGTAGTGAGTCGCATCATTTTAGTCGTCGTCCGGTCGGCGGCGGTGTTGTCACAACGTACCTCGCCTATAGCGCACTGCCGCCGCAGACGACGACGACGACGACGACGCGCGACGGTAGCGGCTCTCGTACAAAATATATAAAATATTATTCTGGTCTATAGGTAGTGTGTGCGTACCTACCTACCAGACACGTTATTATTATTATACACGTACGGGTTGGATATACGGTTGACGAATACATTATGGGTCGTTAATCGGAAACGGGGTTGATGGGACCGACGACGACGTCTATGCTGCCTCCGCCGCCGTCTCCAGACGTGAGCGTGTGGTAAACCGTCATAATACGCATTTGCAGCGTATATAATATAATATTATATATAATATGTAGGAAAAAAAAAACTCGAAAGAACGAGCGCGCATAGAAGATAATAATAATAATAATAATAATATATAATATAGGAGTCGGCCGAGAGAGAGAGACGCAGAAAAATAGCCCATACTCGTCGTCGTGTACTGCACACATGAGAGTAGAAAAAAAAAAAAATTCATACATTTATATATACGCACACGTGTAAATAGAACAGGTTTCGCGTACAGAATTCCCGTATACAGGCATTGGATTTTTCTACGGACAGTACACCCAGACTCTCGGAAACGGAGCTGCCGTTGCGGTTGCCCATCATCGTCGTCGTCGTCGTCATATAGGACCGGTGCAGACGCGACAACGTCTGTCTGAGAACAAATAACATAATAACGACCGAGCGCGGTGCGACGACGTTCAAAGTTTATATAATAATATAATATATATATATATATAATAACGCCGCAAATACTGTATAGCTATACAGAGCCAGCAGCCGGTGCAGCACACATCACAAGCTCCCTGCGTGTGTCCCATCCGTATAACGGCGGCGATCTTGAAAAAACGTTTTTTTTTTCTTTTTTCTTCAAACAGTCGTCGCGCGTACCTAACCCGTCCTACTAACTATGGTATGATGTTGAAAAAAAATAATAATAAATACGCGTATTAGCAATGACCTCTGGCTAGTTTTATGCTTGCTGCAGTATTAAATACGTTATACACATATATGTAATAATAATTCTCCCATTATAGTTATTGCGAATAAATCCGAATCGCCTAGAGATATACACGCGGAGTACATGAATTGCCGATTTAATGCGTGCGAGCCGTAACAGCAACGGTCGGATGAGTGATCGCTTTTGAGTTTTGTTTTTAAAACACCTTGGAGTATCGAACGTGACAATGTACACGGTTTTCGAGAAACGAACGGATCATAAATAATATGATAATAATATTATTTAAATGTCTACATCGCGTGTGACTCTATTTTTGCTCGGTGAAAAATAAAAGTTCGTACATTTTATACTTGCAGTGATTACATTACAGTGATTTTACATTAAAACAACGAAAAGCGATAATAAAATAGATAACGGTCAAAACGGTAAAGCATTGGTTTTCGTTGTACGGCCAACTATTACGAGTGTATTGACCATATAGTTACGTTATGTTCGATTGTTATTGAGTTTCGACTCCGAAACGAACTCGATAAATTACTGTTTGCGTTCGTCTACGTCTAATATAATTATTGTTGCGATTCTCCCGTAGAACTTAATAATTCATCGGGTTCTGCAGTGAAACGAACAAGGAACAAACCGCCTTACGCCGCTTATAATAATATCGGTAATACGTAGATCGTACTACTATCGGGAATGAAAAGTCGTGCGTTTTTATTGAGACTTATTGCACACAATATGTGGAAATTAATCAAAATCTACACGATAAATTGAATTTTTAATCGGCAGGCGGAAGTCACGCGAGTACGAAATACATCTATAATATTATTATCGTTTGGCGAAAAAAAAAAAAAATTATAACAAATACGTTAACATAAACGTATTTTTGTTTTTTTTTTTTTGCTATCGACGACATAATATATTCCATTTAGCCAATTAATCATTCAATGCTACCGTAGTATTTTTTTTTTTTATGTTTTAGTTGAAATTGAAACTGAAATTAATAAATTATATACGAGTGTATAGTATTTTTTTCATACACAAATCTGACAAGGATGGGAACGGTTCAAACCAGTTATTAATGGTATTAATATTATGGAGGGTTGACGCGCTAGAGAGGACAACAGACGACAGACACCCAGACGAAGAATCCGACACGTAAACGATTGAATGTGGTTTTCAAAGAGTCATTGACGAGTCGCAAAAAAAAAGAAAAAAAACCAAGTGGAATTTTAAACGTCCGATCACCGAGTGAAATAAAAATTATATGTGTTCTCTTACACCTAGGATGCATTGATTTTATTGAAAGTAAAAGGGAACGATTGTTTTCAAAAATAAAAATTTGTGCCATTTACTGACTTTCTATGATAGTAAATTATATTGATATGTAATAACCACTAATCAGTATGATATAGTTTCGGTAGGTAGTATTAAATAAGTATTATGTAACTACTCGTGGTGTTGTAAAAAAAACCTCAATTTATTTCGTTTATTAAAAAGGATTAAGTCAAGTGATGAAATTCACTTCCTACAAACGCATCGCGCACATGAATTACGACATAATAAATGACCTTACTTTTTATAGTTATAATTAATTATTATAATCATATAGTAACGTAGACATTTAAACGATTATTTTTTATGAATGCAAAAATAATTAGTTGAAATAAAAATAATCAAAAAATCATTGTTTAAATAGTAATCACGTCTTATCAATAAGGATTTATAAGGATTTATAAGGATTGTGTTAATATTTATATATCATTATTACCTATTATTCTGATTGGTAGTTACCCACTTGAAATTATTATTTGTTCTAAGTGTTACTAAGAGGAAACAGAAAAAAAATTAATTTTTACTTACTAGGTATATGGTCGGAGTTTATTATTAGGGTGCTATATTTTCTAATCCATTTTGATTCAATTTTTTTCCACATGACTGGCGATAAAAGGAAGTGATCATTTTTATTCTCCAATAAAAACGTAATGATGAATATTTTTCTATTACATCCATTGTATTTTATAATTTTTTTTTTTTATTATTTATTATTATTAGATCATATTTTAACGATTAATATGTATCTAATTTTCAGTTTATATACGTTAATTTGATTTTACTTTAATTAATTTTACGACCTTTGTTAGCATATATGTCTAGCGATTGATAATTGCAATCAGTAATTACAGTGAAAAAAGTGAAAAATATAAGTTACAAAAAATACTAGGTATGTTGTCTGACGGTGGTACAGACGATGACTTTTTGAATGGTGGCGGAGACCGAAGCAGCATGGGGCGAGTGAAGATCTTAGAGACTGCAGAATCGGTGGAAACTGGAGACGCGACACGGCCTTGGCTACAGATTGCCTCGGGACCAAAAAGAGAGTCAACGGACCGCGGTTCTGGTATACTCTCCTAAAGTTTCGCCTCTGACTTTCCGTAGACGGCCGCGTCTATCATCTCCGGTAGCAGCCATAGTCAAATCGATCATGTACATTAATGATTACGGATGTCGAAGAAGTTAGACGATATCCGGTCTCAGAGCTGGTTCAGTCGATCGTCGTAAAGTGCCGACTGAGACATTGGCATTTTCACACAAATTAATAATTTAGTCGGTAGTATAGTTGGCACATTTCAAGGAATTCGAACTATGTAATATAATATTCTTATTCACGGTATTATAATAGGTGTGTATGTGTACACAGTAGTGCAATAATAAATGCACTTATTCAGCGTATTTAAATTTTTAACATAAGCATAGTTGTATAAAAATATTTGTTCCCAAAAAGTGTAACGATCAGCAACAGGTTTACAATATAAATGACCACATAATAATAATATTTTGACAATAATAAATATAATAATAGGTATAATATTATGTTGTCTGCGTGACGTAACTACATCGATTATAATATTATGGTGTCCGTGTAATTGTATTTCCAAGTCTTTAATCTGTAATGCTTTGTAAACATCAAAACTATTATACCATTATAATATTATACTCGTAACTATAGGACGACGGCGTATGTCGGATCGCCTTATTTTAACTACGATACTATAAATATAGTATTGTAATAGGTATTATGGTGCTTATTAATTGGCGAATCTCACTCTTGATTCGCTTTTTTTTTTTTTAAGGCTTTAAGGCTAAAGCGCGAACAATATTATTTTCAAAATGTTTAAAACGAACAGTGCTTGTGTTCAGATGTATTTTAAAAACCTATAATTGTTTTTCTACTTCGCATAAATATATAATATGTAAAAGCATATTGTATAGTGTCCTGTTCATTATTTGTGGTAATAATCCACCACGCCACCGTGGCAGCAGTATGTCTGTGCAGAGTGCAGACAGTATATTACGTACATTTATTTAAAATGTCTCTAAGGGGAGTGGAAACATAATTATAACACATATTTTATTGATGTATTTATTTGTCGAGAAAAACGTTCAATAGAGATGACGTTAACCATAAGAAAAATAACAGTTGATTAATAATTGAAAAATTTTTGAATCGACCACAGATTCCTACTACATCAGTAACGGTATACGTCTCGGTAACTATGTAATGTGTGTAAATATGCATAATATAGGTACATAAAAAAATATACATATAGCTACTGCGCTCCACGTGTTGCATGTGGTGGAATGGCTGCAGACATAATATGTTATTATATCATTGTATATATTATATATATCAAATGTTTAAGTCTAGGTACAAATTGCTAGGGCGATTTATACCTAAGCGTATAATATTTATACCTCTGGGGACCGTGTACAGTTGACCTAAACAATTTATATCAGATGGGTGTCCTACCGCTCGCATTAGCCTGGTGTGTATTTATCTTTATCCATAGGGTACAATTAACCTCAGTAATTTATATTGTACTCACGGTGGGACACAGTGGGTATAGGTTACCTATTATATACGTATACATAATATAATGTCGTTGGACTTCCGGTTGTGCCAACGGCGGTTAGATGAGCAAGTCGAAGATGCTACACGGACACGCGGTTAATTGTTCGAAATTCGTGCTGAATATGCAGTTGTGCGAGTAAACAATAGGCAGTGAATCATGTAGAACTTTAAAGTTAAAATTTAGTATTAAATAATAATTTAATATATAATTCACAGTGATCAGTTGTACAAGTTTACAAAGCAGAATATCATCTACTTTTAGACATTTATCCAAGATAATATCTATAATTTGTTTTAAAATAATTTATAAACTCAAAAATTTTAAATTTATTTAAACTAATTCACATAATATAACTAATGTTAAATATTTTGGAAAACGTGTTGTACTCACTGAAATTTTAATTAAAGCATATATCAAAGAGTTATTAGATAAAAATCGTGGCATGATTATCACCTTTTCCTTTTTTGTTGTATATATTAATTTTTTGATTTTTGGAATTTTCAAATATATTTTGACCTAATTTTTATATCTTTTAAGGAGTATCCTGGGTAAGAAGAGTTTAGTCTTTTCTAATAAAAATTGCCGATTTTAATTGTATTTTTGAATACGTCGATGCACCTAAATCAAAAAGAAAATAATGAAAAGATAGTTTTTGAGTTATTTTGCTTTATGTACTAAGGATAATATTTACATTAAAAATAGTTTTACATAAAATTTAAAATTTACATAATATATATCTAGTCTAGTACTTACTACGCTAAGACAATTTTTACAAATGATAAAACATTGATTTGTTATAATACTAATTACTATATAGTATTCAAATAATCATAAAACTTTCTTATTTCTTAAACCCATTTTTATAGACGTAATATTTTAAGTACATGAAGATAAATAATACTGAAAATAATTGGAAAAAATCTTCAATGGTTATTCTTAGTTGAAATAAAAAGAAATTATTATAGTACCTCTAATTAAATAGTACATATAAAAAATCTAAGTATTTTAAAAATTAATGTTTAAAACAATTAGAACTTTCAAAAACTAAAAATTGATTAAATGTATAATTAAAAGAAATAAAAAGTGCCACTTTATTTAAGTAACTATTTCTTAATATATGATTATGCATGATTTATTCGTATGTTTACAGAATATGTTTATTAATTATTATACAAATTTATATGAGTTTTGCTAACTGCTTTATGCGTTCATTATTAATACATCACATTATTAGAAAAAAAATTCAATACATTTTACATATTTTTAGCTCATCTGTAGAATCAAATTTGTATTAAATATACATTAAATCTAGAACTCTAAACAATACTATAGTATTTATAGTATAATACTATTATAAAGCATATTATAATATGCATATTTATATATTTAAAATCGAATTAATGAAAGTAATTATAATCAGAATTCAATTTTCTATTTAACATCGTTATGATTTTTTCATCATGCTGGCTGACTCTAAATGAGATAGTATGATTATCCTAAGGGAAAACAATTTATTGTTTTAAAGTTTATTATAGAATTCTCGTCTGTTTCTTAAAAGTTGACATAATTAAGTTCACTTTAATAATATATTTATATGTCAACCTACCTGTTTTAAAATTATTATTTTACAGCAATTGCGATTTATTTCGATATAATTTTAAGTAAGAAGTAATTCATTATGTGTTATTATTTTTTAAGTTTTAATTAGGTATTTACTTCATTAATAACGACTCATTATCGATTAAAATATGAAATAATTTAAAAAATACAATTAAGGTTTAATAATAATTGATGATTATAATCTAAGTTTAAATTTGTCGTAATAAAGAATTATATTCGTCACATGATATTACACTACACAATATTATTATCGTATAGGTAATTTATAATTTAAAACTTATTTAATAGTATGACCATGAAATAGAAATTATAATTTTACATTTTACAAAAATATTATACTTTGTTTCTTTTTAAAATATTTTATAATAGTCATTTAGAATTTGCGGTTTTAGTATTTTTAACTTAAATGTGTTTTTTTATCTATATATACATATTATGCAACTCGGTAAACAAGCGAAAACTGAGTTATTAGATAGGGATAAGTTATATTTCTAGAGGCTATCGTATCTTATACAAGTATTTAATCTGACAGCATCGTTAAATCGTATGATAATATCGTACCGTTTAATACTTAAATATAAAAACAGGAATAAGTAAATTTATCTATATACCTAACATTAATATATTATTATGTATACTCTAAACTAAACACTAACACTAAATCAATAATACTAAATAGTTTCAGCAATAATTAATACATTTTTTTCATTCTACTGATAAAAATATGAATTGTTTTTAAATTTTTTTTACATATTAATTGTGACGCTTTAAAGTCGTTATTTATAAAATGACCGATTGGTGAATAAACAAAATCAACAATATCTAATTGACCATGATTTGTATAACGAATTCGTAGGTAAAACGATTACTTAACCATTCTAATCGAATTTCGACTTAACAATAATCCAACAAACCGTATAAATTTAGTGTAAGCGGCTTATAAAGTTTTAATCAACTTAAGTATCTTAAGTAATTTACGAACCACATTAATCTATTAAGATTGGATTTCAACTTGCCATGATATTAACATTATACGTATTACTAAATCACATTAAGGATACTATACATACATGATACATCAACACAGACGATTAGACGTTAAAACTAACGCAAAACGTGCTACAAAAATGTCCGTGAATTCAATTAGTATTGCAATAGACACCTAGTTTAAAATGTCATGATCATTAGCTGTTCATTTAATATTATCATTCGTGTGTAATTTTGTCTTCGACATCAAATCCGTAATTAGTAAACATCAATAGTTAATAATTTATTCACAATTCACTCGCATACGGGTTGTGAGAATTTCCGAAACCAGTCAACAAGTTGCGAATGTCGGTGTGTAAAGTGATTTTTATTGATCGCATGTTTTAGCTATACCAATATTATTATTATTGTTTTTATATAAATTTGTAATATTGAGTTTTATGCAGATACATTGTTTATCTGCCAATGAGTGGAAAGTCGTTACTTGTTAGCAATCGCTAACGTTTAAAAATCGTAAACTTAAATTATATCTTATCTGCTATATTTTATTGGTGTATAGCCGGACAATGTGTTTACTGTTTACTGTACACGAATCTTTGACGAACGTTTACAAAACATTATATATGTGTATGTACCAGAAGAGATGATTCAAAATAAGAGAATGACATTTTCAATGTTGTTCTTAAATAAACCGTATATATAACACAAAGTCTAATAAACAGAACATACTAGAGTACTAGAGTTTTCTAAACAAATTTGTTGATTTATTTAAGCAAGTCTCAAACGTATTCGGAGATTAAGATTAAGATAGCGTGTATGGCATCAAACCCAGTTATAGTAATTACTGGTTTTAGACGAGGAGATACACTCTCCCCAACACGCTTAAACTATTATTAGTTAGTATCGGAGAAAATAAGAACATAAATGAAATGGAAGGAATCTTCGTATATAAATGAGATCGATGAAATAAGATTTGATTTGGAGAAATAGTCTAAAAGGCAGCACAGAATCCAATAATAAAATTAAAAGACAAACAGGCGGCAGGTGTAACGGATGATAGATGAAAAATTCAAAAAACGCGTATAAACATAATATTGTACATTTGGGGTTATAATATGCTCGCCCGTTCGTTTTGAACTTTTGATATGATCGATTTTACCGTCACAATAGGAGCTGGTCCAAACGAACAGTGCTGCAGGCACATTATAAGGATATATTACTGTGGACCGACGTTTACTGCAGGGGTAAGAATAATAGATATCGTGTGAAATATTGCACACTTCCACGGGGAAACAGCGGGGGTATTTTAGTATGACAAACAATTTTATACGGTAGGCGCGCGTTAGACTAGCGAGCTTAACTTTGGCAAATGATCAACACGTCGACTTCGTTCACGGATTACGCGATACAAAATGTATGATTACGTTGGACGTCTATAATATCATAACACACACATAATATCATATCATATACAGGTAGAGATGGTCTGTGAAATACGCGTATATTGTTGTCGTTATTTGTGTGCGAGCGACGACCAAGTCGGCGACGATTATTATCGAACCAGACGGGGAGAGACCGGTGTAGGTAGCACGGCGGCGGTGACGTTTCAATACCAGAATATTTCGTCTGGTATACACACACACGCGGATAAACACACAGGAGCGTCGACTACACACGTATATGCGTACGCCATCAGGTCATTCCGTACGTAGTTAGTGCAGGTCAGTTACGAGCGCAGATCGATTTTCTAGGAACTGCCGTCACCGTCGCCGCCGCCGCCGCCTCTCATTGAGTATCCGGTACACGAACGCAGCAGCAGCAGCAGTATTACAGTCGGCGACGATTATCGCCAAGCCTCGCGCACCAGTAACGTTTATACGCGTCGTCGTCGCCGCCGTCGAAGGAGACGCGTGCGGAGGGGAAGAAGCTGTGCAGGTTGCTGCTGCAGTCGTCCTGCGTACACACATATATATATATAAGCGTGTGTGTATATATAAATATGAATGTGTGTGCACTCGTATGTACGCAATCAGACAAACTGCTTCGGGTCCAATACCGGTCTGCAGGCGGTCGTCTATAATAGAGGTCGTACACGCACGGACGAGGCGGCGGCGGAGTTGGGTATGGAAAAAAAAAATGCATCGGACCGAAAGGAGGGAAAAAAAATCCGCACTTGGGTCTTGCGAACGATTCCTTTTGACGACCGGGTGAGTGATTGTCGTCCGGTCCGGTACCTATTCGATTGCACTGTTGCCTGCTACTGCCGCTGCTGCTGCTAATGACCCTACTCCGCCGCCGCCACCGCCGCCGTCGATAAAGGACGCTCGCGATAGACTATATACACCGTACCGAGCGCGCGCGATCGCAGAGGAATGCGACACGCGTATTATCCGTACACATATATGTGTGTGTGTTTGCGCACCGGGCGGCGGCTAGTTCTCGGTATATATACGGTATAGTCACAGCCGAGTTGCCCTCGTTTGTACCGGGAAAATAGCTGTAAAAAGTGCACGTCCGCGTAACGCGTCGCCTGCGCCGAGCGGCGGGTACGCCACTGCCCGAAAACCCGCCAAGTGCATAATAGTAAATGTACACGCCGCGATACACACGCGAAACGATTATACGACAATAATAATATTATATTGTCTGTCGCACGCACATCAGACTATTATTGTAATATATAAAATTCACACCCCGATTTCGTACGTAATTATTACACTATGTACTATTACCATATTATGTATTATATTATAATCGTCGGAACGAGTTTTCCGATAACCCGTACAAGTCTGACAAGTGTCGTCGACCGGTAGCGTTTACTTTTAACCCTTACAGATCTATGTTCGTTATATAAAAATTCAACGTCAAAGGGGTACTACCTTTTGTTAGTGGACAGCCGTAGCTTATTGTCACGATTTTCAGGCATAGTGACTCCGTCGAAACCGCCGACACTGCGTTTTTATCTCGGTCTTAGACTACGGCACAGTGCATAGCTATAATATTTTTTGCATTAAACTGTACCGTATTTTCGATGAACCTACGAAATCATTAGTTCCCATATCGAGATTGGTTGGCTTTTTAGCTGGAGTGGAACCATTCTGCAGGTGAACGCCTCTGACTATAATTGAAATATCAAGCATTGAAGTGAAAACCTTTGTTAGTAGACTATAGCGTTATTAATTGATAATAGGAACTTTAATACATTTGAATTTTGAAAGGTAAATTATGATTTTTAGACTAAAATAGATTATTCGTCATAACAAAGCAAAATAATTAACTTAATCAGACAAAAATAAATTGATATTTTTAAACACTAGCTATCATTTTCATGACAAAATCATTTTTATTGTTTTTATGTGCTAAGAATAAATTGCATATAATTAAAAAGAAAATTATCTTCGTTCCTCTGATGAATAAATAATATTTTTTAACATATAAGTAACTAAAATAGTTATTTAATGCTCAAATATCTAATTTCATACAATTCTGAACTCATTGATTTGGGCCTAGTGAAAATAGTACAAATGGTGCTATCACTCATCAGTCGATACGTAATAAAGACCATATTAAGTTAATATTTATGAAATATTTTTGGATACAACCTAATTTTTAATTTTTGTCCCATGTAGTATATCAGGTTGTCGGTCCAAGTAATATAGTTTCCACACATAATATTTCCCCTCATTCAACCATGTTCCATATAATAATTAACCCGTGAAACTTTTTCTCAAACAAAAATTCAGCTTTTCACGACGTTGATTAATTTAACGTACCTATTGCGATGAAGATATTGATGTGGTCTGATGTTTAGTTGATCGTGATATCAGTTATTTATCAACTAGTTAATAATGTAAATAATTACCCAAAAGCTACAGAAACTTTTAGATAAAACTGCGTCTGAAAGATATCTAATCACTGCTGCATCGTTAATATATCTTCTGCGTATTATTCAACCTTCTTGTAATTATTGAGATATTATAGCTACCCATAAAACAGTATTATGTTCTTATATTATTACATAATATATTCTCGTACAGGTTAGACATAATACTATGTACTAAATTTTTACAAACGATTTTAAAACGTATATTCTATAAATGACAGCTATACAGATTATAATCTAGATACCTACCTCTTATAATATATTTTGACAATTTGTGATTTTAAATTAAAATATTAAATTATAATTTTCAACCCAAGAAACATATATGTATTTTTAAAGTTATAAATTTATCAGTTTAACTAAATAAGTGATTTCTGAAAATATATTTATTCTTACGTTGTATGTTTTTGAGTTAAATGTTTAGTTTATGTAAATTTCATAAGTAGGTATTTATCGACTTATCGTAGATTATAGTTCAATGCATAATTTTGAACAAAACATGTTATTATTATACATAGTATGCACCTATACACACTTTACTACATAATATTTAGGTAATTAATCAATATTGTTTAGTATAATATATAATTCTTGAATATATGATATTATAAAGAATTTACATAATTCATAACATTTATTTGAACTTTTAAAAATATTTAAAAAATACAGTGTATTACATTAGTACATTACATTATACTCGTAGAAATAAATTAACTGATTTGATTAAAAAATTAATTTATCCCTCATAACCGAACAAAAATTATTATTTAATAATCATAAATCATAATATACTCATCAATTCTGTCATTTGTTTGTATATGGTCAAAAAATTTAAAAATCATTATAATATTTATTGTAAAAATAAGTTATAATCATTCATACAATTTCATATTATCAATCAATTTTTTAAATAAATATATTTATTTAACAACTTATAACAGATTTGATCATTTTAATGTATTATTTGTTTGATTATTAATATGTATACATTTTTAATTGAAAATTATTACCACTAATTTATCAACACTTTATAAAAATATATTATTATAGTGATTATATTATGTTTCTTTCATCATGAAAAGATGCCGAAGCAAAAAAAAAATATTTTTAAATACATGATTTATTACTTTAAAAACTATTTTTAAAAATTATCAAAACTTTAGAAAAAAAAGGTTTATTTCGAAAAAGTTCTAGTTCTACTCGTGGTTAAATAGAACAATATATAGTATGTAAAGGAAATATGTATAATAATTAATATGATAACCGATATGAAGTAAAATTTTTGTAACATTATATTTTAAATTATTTACCAATACGCATTAATGGAATTATATTTCATTTGCAATTTTCCTATGTATTGACTAAATATATTCAAAGTTAACTTGTTTTCAATGCTTTTGAATGATTGGCATTTTAATTAATGACAATATTCGATGATAACAATAAGTTTTATTCTTGTTTCACTTTAACATAATCAAAATAACATAATAATTATAGAAAACACTCCATTTTTTAAAACAAAATATCTTCATTATTATTATTATTATTATTAAAAATAGAGATTTTTTTAATACAAATAATTTAAATATCGTTTTTAATTTATTCAAGTAATTATATGTCTGTTGTATACTATTTTTGATTATTAATTACCTAAGATTTATAAATCACGACAAAAAGTGTAAAAATTATTTAATTTTAAACTTTTAATATTAACACATAGATTTAGGTAGGTATGTATAGAATATCATACTGATCCTTAAACTTGCATTTAATCAACTTCGTATCATAAGTTATAAAACCGTATCATTTTGAACTTTTCGAAACTTCATCAAAGCGAATGTATTATAACTTTCCTTCTTTATTTTGTTGTGTGTTTTGTAAAGTTCACATGCTTTTTAGAACTTTAAAGTGAATATATTGTGATAGTACCTTGGTACCTACTTTCAATGTACATTTTATATGAATAGGTACCTATACTTTGATGTGATAACAATTTTAAAGTCCAGTATCAAGCTCTATGTAGTTTTTAGGTGTTGTTGTATTGTTAAAGTTACACAATACACTTTAGAACGTCTTCGTATTTTTTGTCATATCTTATCAAATACGATTTATTGAAAATTTAACTATTATTTTAAAAATATTTATACTCGTAATGTCGTAGTAGTTAACTTAATACTGCATTTGTCTTTAAAGATAAGTAATCTCATTTTATATGTTTAAGGCGTAAGTACCTATATTATTTGTTAAATAAAACCTGAAATGAGAATTTTTTAATAAAACTAGTCAGGAGAGACCTGTATCAGTGATATTAGTAATGCAGTATTTTTTTATATAAATACATAAGAAAAGAACAAAGAACAAGTAATAATGTATACGTAGATATATCATTCATGCAGAAAAAAAATTTTGAAAGTGTTAACTCTGGTACTCATAAAATATTTCCCCGTTTAACTTATATTTTATTAGTGTCACATACAAACATAGGTAATATATTTTTATTTAAAATCTAAATACACTTAATTGCTTAATGAGAAAATAAATATATAGGTGTGTATAATATAATTTTTTTACACAAACGATTTTTTTGCAAATTTAAACTCATTTCAAATATTTTGTTCAACTATAATGAATTTTTTTAAAACCATTATCTATTATAAATTTAAATAATTACACCTAATTTATAATTTTTAATTGTATTTTTCAATATAATATTATGTTATAATATATTTCTTATTTTATAATTGGTTTTCCCTTGTTACTCTAATACTATAATATAGTATTATTTTCAATATCTTGAATAAGTATTTCTATTAAAAACATTTAATATATATATAGAATAAAATATATAGATACCTACTTACTTTTAGTTATAAATATTATCAATAATTTATTCTTTACAAATAATACAACGAATATCGTACACACAAGTATTCGTTTAAACTATTATAATATTTAAACACCATTATTCACCATTATTATATAGTTCACATATATAAATTATTACAATATTATGGTAAGAGTACTTATTAATTTGTCTAAATTAATATAATTCAAAAACTAGAGCACAAGATGATTCGACTATCTATTTTATAATAAGTAATATAGTTCAAAGAACTTTTTATACCTTTGTATATGTTATCCTTTTATAACCTGAGTATATTTCCACTTATAATATTTTCCACTCCGTATAATTGACATTTTACTGAATAATCAAATCGATTGTTGAAGACTGAAGTACTTCCATTTAATAACGTTATGGATAAATGATATCAGAGTCAATTTAAAATAAGTCTTTTTCTTATATTATAGATACTCGTATATATATTATATACGCATAGTGTTATTTCCCAAACATTCTCATCCACCACCCTATTCTTCCTTTATTTATGCATATCATCGAATACTCGGTTATGGAATTTTTAACATACTTCTTTTAGTACTTTTTTTTTATATTATTTAAGATTTTAACATCTGAGAAATAACAAATTTTTCTTTTATAAATTAAATTCACTCTTTACAGTTTACTTAAATTGTCAAGTAAATATTTGAAATTTTTTATTTAACTTAGACAAAATATGAACGAGTTATTTCCGAGTTGTTGAATTTTGTGTACGAGGATACTATAATTTCGAAATAGGTTTAGACAATAGGGAGTTGATGATTTAGCTGAAATAGCTTATAATATGGTTCTAAGCTATTGGTCATAATACTATATATATATATCGTATATACACATTTTACATTAAACGATTGAATCTTAAATTATAATTTACTGGCAATATTTATCAAATCATATTATGTAACCGTAACAGTGTGCGAAACAAATGTTAAACTTCTCGTACTAAACAGTATAGGAACGTCGCGTTCGTCATTGTCGTACACTAACTCGTTGTTGACATGTTCAGCGTATCGTAAATAATGATTATGGAAAACAAATCGGTGACTTCTTCGCGAACCGTATTAAAAACGCCATTATCTCTTAACGTGCTCCTTCATATATGTATTACAATGTATATTATACCGAAGATTTTATAATACATATAATAGTACCGTATATAAATTCGAATTTGTCCTGTCGTGTACGTTTCGATTTTTACCGTAAAACGACGTTCAACTAGTCTATATAATGATAATAATATAATAATGAAACCGCTGCGGTGCTTCGATTGTAATGCAGAACAACAATACGACAATGATAATAATATTATATATTATTTTATTATATAAAACGATTCAAAACGCGTTCGTGTTTTGTCGTCCGAACAGAAATGCTAGTTGTACCTATATTGTTGTAATAATATTTTTATTCGGTCGCGGGGAACGACGAGGATTGATTGCATCGACGGCGGCTGTACTACAGATATACCTACCTACAGCTACATAATATTATAATAATATTATTACATGCCGTCTATAGGAGGTATAAATCACGACGAGGTGTATATTAATAATAATTATGATGATAACAATAACAGAACGATTTTTCGTTTTGTTCTTGCCGAGCGGTCGAAACGGTTTGTTCGTTTGTAACGGCACACGCATCCGATGTGCGATCAAAATTATTACATAAAAACGAATGCGACGACAATTGCGACGACGCGGCTATAATATTACATTGTGACAAGCGTAATTTGGAGTCATCACGCCGCTGCACCGGAACGCGTCCGCGGAAATCCCGTTACCGCGCAGATACCTATACGGTAATACGGTATATATTATATATCTGCGCAGTATCTATATACCTCATAATGTGTATATATATATTATGTACCTGACGGCGGTGGCGGCGGTCATCGGCGGACAGACGAATAGCGATGGTCGTCGTATTATTTTTACCATATAACGCAGATAATAGTTAGCTCATCCCACACAACGTATAGTGTTATAATAATATCATTTAAATATTTAATTATGAATAATGTTACATATAATATCATATTATTATTATTATTATTCGACTGTTCAGAGTTTTAAAAATAAAAATCATACAGACTATGATTTTCTAATTAAAAATATAATATATAGGAACTGATACAATAACTTATGAAGTCGAAAAATTATTCTTTCTATCAGCTTTTACCCCCTTACAGTGCGTAGAATACATATTTTCTACTCGTGTATAGAGATTAGTGATTGTCGCCGCCTGCGTCCAACCATAATATATATATATATTACATATTGCAGAAACAAACGTACAAAATAATTTATTAACGTTGTAGAATTTAGATTTTTTTAAATTGAATCAAATTATTTATTAAATTATTACTATAATAATATTATTTTGCACGAGTATAGTCATAATATGAGTATAATCAGCTTAAACTACTTACAGAACTCGTATGACGTAATGCATTAAAATTATTCTGTACTCATACATTATTATATGATATCAGAGTATATTATTATAATTTATCACTAATCACCGATATATAACTATGTATAATAAAATAAATACAAACGAATTTTGAACTTCCTAATAAATTAAATATTTTCTTTAAATATACACGCAAATTAAATTAATTAATAAAAATAAAAAACAGCTTATATTATAGAGTTGTATATTAAAGAATCTTAACAGGGACTAGAATGTATATATTTAACACCCAGTAGTATTTACTATAAATAGCTTTATATTAGACACAAATTTAGCTATGTATATGGACCTTTGACATTATTTAATTGTGACTAAACTTATTATTCCAAAGTTTTCACTTTTTTGAAAAAAAAAATTATTTTTTGATCTTGTATTGTTAAAACGTAGTAAGTTTTACTTTTTAATGTGAACACAAGACTATTTTTTATTGTATGCTTCAAGGTAAAAATGTTTCGAATATTTCCAAAAGTAAAAATTGAATTTCGAAAGAGGAGTTAAATAGTAATAAGCATTTAGCTCTTTGACTGCTGTAAATTTACCAAAGCACAATATTCTAAAAAAAAACAATCAGATGCATTCTATAAGCCACGGGGTCAGTACCAAATATGCGGCTACTAATTTTACTTGAGACCAGACCACAAAA
Organism: Aphis gossypii; assembly: GCF_020184175.1. Lineage (NCBI taxonomy): Eukaryota > Metazoa > Arthropoda > Insecta > Hemiptera > Aphididae > Aphis > Aphis gossypii. The sequence continues at coordinate 11,747,247 of NC_065531.1, read as the reverse complement.
ACTGGATGTTTAAAAGTATTCTATTTTCTGGGGACTTGAATATCTTAATATAATAGAAAAATTGTTTGTTCTTAATATATGTTATATTCCTATTATTAGGGTTTTGTATTTGAAAAAACAGGACAATCCTGTTTAAAATAGAACATGTGATCGCCCTATCCTAGGATGTCATTAAGAATATTTGTTTTTTACGAGATTAAATAATATTGTGTAATGGTATAGTACCCATAAGTAATTTATATACTGCCAGGTTTATTGTACATATTGTTAAAAAACTATCTTTTACGAAATAGGTTGACAAATGGACTTGTCTGTGCGAGTTTTTGCCCGTAGAATACACAGTACAAACGATTACTATAGAGGGAACAATAAAGGCTTTGGCCAGACTTTCCTACCTCCACGACATAATCATCAGAGAATAAAAAAAGGTTGTTTAAACATTAGCCAATTGCACTTGGTAAGTATTATTTTAATCGTTTTGAAAGTCAGAATTAAAACGAGTAGTATAATTTGAAAAAAAATACTGCTAAATGCTACAGTTTAAATAGGTCGTTGATTTTATATAACCTAACCTATTATGTTGACTTTTAATATAATAAACATAGCGGAGTTGATAAATTTTATGTACCTGCAGATGAATAAATATATATTTTTTAATCAACGTCTGCATCTAAGGACTAAGATGTTATATAATAATTATGAGATTAATAATCATCACTTATATAATGAAAAATCGTAACCTAATGTAAAACGTACGTCAAGGGATTTGAACGATTTCTGTAAACGAGAATATATTATTACAACGAATGTGTACTCTGCAGTCGTACTCGGCGTCAGTCGAGATCACCCGTCCGTGACCACCGAATTTATACATAATAATAATAAAGTATAAACTGTCTCATTCAATAACATGTATGATAATATACGTATTATAAATTATAATAATATAGTGGATCTACAGACGTCTTAAACCGTTCATATCAAAAACGATTTTAATAAATATGTATAATAGCAGTGTTGTACAGTGATTGATCTGAGTCGACGGTCACGATGCGGTTATCAAAATAACTAAAATAAAATAATAACAACGAAAAGACGAGTGGCGAACGGTGTAAATAGCCGCAGATGAGGTCGTTCGATCGCACCGCCGCCGACGCGGACGGACGCCATCATGGAGTGATCTGAAAAATCGTGAGTGCGTATGTTTGTATCGGCAAGCTGCGGGTAAAAAAAAAAAATCTACGTAAATATATTTTTAATTTACTACGGACCTATAGAATATATACCACCTAAGAGAATAGTGCGATACGGTTCGGTTTTTTCTTCTCATCGCCACCGAGTCTGCCACCATTTTTCTATGAAGAGGCGGTGTTTTCCGGTGCGAAAAACACCACGCACGAACGACTGTAGAAAATGGAAACGTACAGAGTGGTGCGAAAACAATACGATGTATATAGGTATATATTTAATATATATAAATAAAAAAAATTGCGAATTATATTCGGTGCGCGACGGCCAACGGTTGTTTGACGAACGCCACACTGCGCCGATCACCGCAGGTACAGGGCACGTTTGGAAATTGGAAGTATGTTATTATTATTATTATGCAGACCACCGACGCCTTGGTTTGAATATCGCAATATACCTGTCTATAATACACTGTAGCCGGTTAGATACCGCTATGGTTATCCTGAATATATATATATATACCGAATTGTGTGCACAATTTATATATATACATATATTTGTGCATAATTATTATCGGAACGCAACAAATTAATTTACCACACGAAACAGTGATGAACGATACGGTGTCGGTCCACGATGATGCGAACGTATATCATCATCATCGTATTATATTGACGATACACCGTGTTATTCTGTCTAAAATATATATGTATAATAACGTATAAAATATATTATTATTATATATTTCGTGGATGTGTCTGCGCGTGTAACGGAACGTATATATATTTTTTATACTGCAGTGGAGTGTTGCAGACGATGAGCTGATTGGGTTCGCCGCAAACCCGCGCGAATAGTTCACAAGAGAAACAGACTAAAAAAAACAACGCAATACTCACCAAAACTGTGTATCAAAAAACCACCGAAAAATCTGAACGATGATTGATAATATTCTGAATAGCTTTTAAAGGTGTATAAATATTATAAATTCCAATACCAAAATCCGTTACAGTTTAACGTTTCCGGCCGTTAATATCGTAGAGAATCTACTATATCTAAATACATTTTGTCGTCTATACTCTATAGTCTTTATTTGTCGTTGTCGTAGTCGTTGTTTTTATTATTATTAGTTTTTTTTTTTTATTATTATCATTATTAAATAATTTTTACGATGTAGAACGCGTTTTTTTTTATTCTACGTCAATGGAAAAACAATATTGTGAATTAACGTCGTCGGACGAGTTTTGATTTAATACGCGTGTCACGTTTGTATGCAACGAGTAGTGAGTATATTATAGATACTGGTTCGTATTGTACTTACCAGGTCGTAATAAAATTGTAGAAAAAATTACCCTTCGACCCTGAAGGCGATTATCGAAGATAATAATAGCAATATATATATATATATCCATGCGTATGATATCAGCCTTGGCGACTAGCTTCGAGATCTATATAATACAAGCAAAATTAAATTTGTCTTTAACACGAACCTGGTTGTGATAGAAACACGGTGTATAAATCTGTCAATATGGATGCAACTATAAACGCTGAAACACATCTGTAGGTATTATGTAATATTTTACATTGCAGAACCATATTTAATTGAAATGTTATTATACATAAACCTTTACATCTAATTAAAAGCCACCAAACGTCTTTTTTGTGTGAAATCTGAATTAAACCTTTTTAAGTATAGGCTTCTAATATTTTTTTATGCAAATTATTAAAAAAAAAACCCATAAAAATATAATGATGTATCTAATATATTAATAACAATAATATTATATAGTTATGTATTATTGAAATGATTTTTACAAATAGAAATTAATTTAAACAATATTAATGCGCTTATTCGCTTACAATAATTACATATCGTTTTGTCCTTGATCTTTAGGGCTCTTTGTACGGAGTATCTCTTTTGAAACCACCAAAATGTAATTAATTTGTTTACCAGATTATAAGCAAATTATAAATTAATTGAACTGCACGGAAACTTAAATTTTACACAGATATTTTCATCTGTATGTACCTATATATTATTATAACAGTGTACCAGCAAACGCTAAATCGAAATGTTAACAATGTATACAATTCCACTTGATTTCTTAATCGGATTCGGAATATGGACCAGACGCTCTGGTATCGGATGAGTAAATATATATATTATTGTACACGTTATGTATATATAGTTTAGGTAATACAGGTACTTTGTGGGAGGTGAAATATTGTGACAATAGCAGAGCACAATAGGCGCGCAGTATCTCACAGGGTATATAGTATTATAGTATAATATACACACGTGTACACATGTATAAAATGTATATATTTATTATTATTATACTTACTTTTTTTTTTTTTTTGGCAATAATAGCTACCTACGATTTTTCATTATACATGCGCTGACAGACGGGCGGCGATTTTCACCCCGTCGCGGTAGTATTGTAATAATTTATGGAGCCGTCCGTCGGGACCCATCTCGTCAATAAACTCCGACCGATATTTTCCCGAAAAAAAAACCGCATATACAACACGGCAATAATGATAATACAACACATGATCTAGACGTATTATATATTTATTGTTGTATTATATTATGTCTACACACACGGTCCGTGCTGTGACATGTGTCGTTTTATACATGTATACGACCGCATATATATAGGTACCTTATCGACCCTCGTCGAAGACGCGTACACAGACACACGAGCACACGTGTGTATCCTATATTACACACGACAAAAAGGCAAAAAGGACAGTTTTTATAGGACATGACGAGTATTTCGCAGTACGGAATTATTATATATATATAAATATACGCAGAGAGAGAGAGAGAGATGACGATATCGTATATTTCGCAGCAGTAGGTACGCGACACCGTAAACGCGATTTTTCTCTGCAAAAGCCTTGTGTCGTGTATATAAGGTAAACGAATATCATCGTCTTTGGGTTGCGGAAGAACATATACGACGACTTGCCGAGCGTAATATATGCGCAATATTATTATTACTTATTATACGTTCGTGCTTATATATATATATTAAATTCACGGGAATAATAGATTTTCGCGGCGCATTCCTCGCGCGCCTCGACAAAGCACACGTATGCCGTGTAAATCATACATGTACGCTTATACGTGTTTAGGTATGTGACACTATAGCTGCACTTATCTATCGCCAGGTGTTTCGCGGTCGGGTATATAAGGGCATATCGTACCCGACACTATCCGGTAAGCCTTATATACGTCCCGTGCATACTTGTACACGCATAACACACGATATGACGTGATACGTATATATTGTACTTCGTGCAGGCGAAAAGTTCCGCAACGGCCGTGAACCCGATTAGGTATATATCATACTAGATCATTGGAATAGGATGAAATACAGTCGCGCGTGCCGTATACAGTAGTGACTACGACAAACTACGACGCGTATAGTATCGATTTATAATTATGTATTATTGATACATAATGACAACGATTGGGATTATACTCTATCGATGATACTTCTCGTGGACCGCGAAGGAAGTGGTAAACGGATAGGCTGCAAAATCGCGACTTAAGCCTATGATAATAATAATAATAATAATAATACGAACGTAGAAGATTAATAAATATTATATTATATTAAATTGTGTTATATCGATAACGTATTATTGCAAATCTGTACCCTTGGCAGGCCGAGGCGGCGAAAACGAGCACGGCACACAATAATAATAATATTATTATCATACAGACTGAGAGGTACCTGAGCGGGCGGGCGAGGCGGCGCGCGTACGACCGAACCGGTCCGTCGCACGCGAGTCGACGCACCGTTCGGCGGTGGGGGTAGCACGCCCCGCCCGGGCCGCTGGGTGACCGTCCAATCGGCTGGACCCGGAGCACCAGCATCCAATCCTCCGGTCCACCTCGACCGGTGCGCGCACACCGCGAGATCCGCAGCGGACGACGACCGAGACGTCGAGACACGTCGCGCGCGTAAGGTCCGTCTCCTCCGTCCGACCGTCTCTCCCTCTAAGTCGACCGTCGCCGCCGCCGCTGACGACGAGGGTGCCGCAGCGTCGTACGCGCGTCGTTCGCTCACACACCGCCGCCGACAGCGAGTCTGCGTGGTGTACCTATACGTCGTCTCTAGTGCGCGCCCACCCCGACGCGCGTTCTCAATACAATTCGACGGTTTTTTTTTTTAATTTTTTATTTCGTTTCGCGCGACCGTTCGTCCGCGTTACGAGACGACGACGTTTTATACGATTGATTTTCCGCGTGCACCGCAGTGATGCTGTTCAAAGGCAACAGTAGTCGCCTACAGTTGCTCATCGAAAAGATACAGTCCAACAACAAGGACAACAACGACGAACAAGACATAGAAGGTATAATAATATTATCTGATATAATATAGTATTAGAGCCGCGATAATATGTTAGTTCTCTGCACGAACGACACGACCGACCCCGAGGTTGTATAGAATAGGTATGGGTTTATTGCGATTTGTTTGCTTTTGTCTCGTTGTCTGCACTTGTTGCGCGTATTCGATATACCTATTATAATCGTGCGGTTAACGATTTATTAACGAACGAACGTAGGTTCCCGTGATTCATAAACTAAAAATAATGATATTTACATAATATAAGTATACAAGTACTTACAGTGTATAGAGGTATGAAGAGGTACTTTTCAGCCATCCGGGTATCTAGTACATTATGTGCACCCTGTACGAATCGTACGCGGTTTATTTCCATATCAACACCTGTGGCGCCAAACTTTGTGCTTCGTTGGGTTATTGTTTGTAAACATTATACATAGGAACTTTCAACTGTGGTATTTTTCTTAATGACGTGCACCGATGTTTTGGGGTAGATTTTTTTTCTCGGAACTCATTTTTACCTTGCAAACGTTGAAAAATACAATAAATATTTGATGATCTAAGACAATGTTTTACGTACGAGCTAAAAAATATGATGCTATCAGTTTTTCATAAGTATTTGTAGTTTTGTTGAATAATGTTCTCTCCGTTTAATTCGACATCAATTTTAGCGCGGGAAATTCGACATGTGCAAGCAGGTTTTTGGTGAGTAGATATACAGCGCAAAGCATGAATACTTAACCAAACTGTATGGATACGATAATATTAAAATTTTCGGTTAGCCATAAGGACACTCTCAGAAATACTTCTTCCCCCGACCACCCTATTTTATAAACTTATTACTACGGAAGGTATATTAATACCGTGTATATTTTGTGGTATCATAGCATACTTAAAAAAAAAAGGCTTGAATTAATTTAGAATGTTTTTAACCTTTATGGATTGATTTGTTACTTCTTCCTATATAGATAATGGTTAAAATTAATGATAAAAGTCAAACAAATAGGGTATATCCGCGTGACTTATAGGTGAATGCAACTGCACTCAGTTGGCAGTAGGAAATTTATATCAGTCTGGCAACGAAAGAGTTCAAAATAAATTGATATTGGTTTTACCTATTTATCCCTTGTACTTTGTCTATATGATATGAAAATTAAAAACATTGTATTTTACTAATTTGATAATACGATGCATACTCTAGAATCTAATTACTTAAGTAATTGAAATTTCTATTATTCTTATAGTAAAACATAATTTTTATAACAACCATTACCACAACTTAAGTACCTATAAATATTATATTCAATTTAAGTTTAAAAAAAATACTGATCGGTAGAATAAATCAGTAAATTTACTTAACTAATTCTTTAAATCAGGGTGCCGAAACTTATGATGGTATGCGTGTCGCGTTTTTTTAATATAATTTTAATTATATTTTTTCATATAAAACTCTATTGAGTATGTCTATTTAGGATTACCATTTTTAGTTTTCAGCGTGTTTAAATATTTTTTGAACACATACACGCACAGTATTAATGTATATGAAAACTATTCGAAAAATATTCGATTAACGCACTATCAATAGGTAATCTAGTTATATTTTTGTACAACAATACATAAGACACAATTTTTCATCTGTACCTGTAGACTTAAAGACTTGAAAGAATAATAATATATTTCGATAATAAACAATAATAAACCCTCGTCACAGTCACTATAATACATTTGATAAAATCTACCCTACACTTTTTTAAATCTAAGTTAAATCTATTGGTTATACACGATTACATTTTTTAAATAAGAAATAGCCCGAGTATTTATATTTTATATATTTTTTTGTAATAATATTTAATGGAATTTAATTTCAATACATTAAATATTCTTTTCCTTTTATTGATAGGTATCTATAATTTTTAAAATATAAGTTTGTGTGAAACTATTAAAAAAATATATATAAAATTTATAACTACTGTGTAATATTTGAACGAATAAGTATAATAAGTAAAGAACGATTTGTATTTTTGGTACCTAAATTGTTTTTAAAATTTTACTCTGATAATGATCAATTTTTGAGACAATATAAATATTAATGTTGACGGATGTTACCAATTATTATAACTCAATTTTAAAAATTAACATGTAGAAATCTACGTAAATAATAAAATAAAATATTATAATAGAAGTATTAAATAGGTACATTTTTCGGCTGTCTTTATTAAAATCATAATATTAAATTATAATATTGTTAAAAATAATAAACTATTTGACATTTGTATATACTATATTTATTATGAGAAACTGTTTTTTGCAACTAGTGCACAACTTAATTTGTACTAGTTGAGAGGGAGATGCAGGGTGTAAATAGCATCAATTATTTTTAAAATATCTTCTCTGGCCTGCAAAAAAAAAAAAAAAAAATGAAAATCCCGACATGTGTTTCAAATATGATAATATGATATTGAGATTTTGATATTGAGACAATATATTTTATTATTTATTTTTTTATAGCTATGATGAGCTATGAATGTATTGATTTTACAATGGTGTGTTTCTTTTTGTATATGAGTACACGAAAATTTGTGGATAAAACGTTTCGGTTTTCAACATTGAGGATGATTTAGGATAGAAATTTAGATCTAGTTTGTACTTTAAAGAAGTCAAAATTAAAAACTCGCAATATTTTTTCATAATCAAAAAAGAAAAGAAAAATTAAGGAAAAAAGGTTATTTTAACGATACATCAAATTGACAGCCAAAAATACTTGAAACTTATATCAAGTATTAATTATATTATCATTTTCTATATATTATTATAATTTTTAAAATATTTTAAATTTAATTCAGTTATTTTTAGAGACAATTTAAGTTTTCTATTTTTTTTTTTTTTTTATAAATGGCAATAAAACTATATAATATAATCTAATTTGAATGGATAAAAATGCTTGATACAAGATTTTTCAAAAGTAGTTCATATTCTGAAATCATATAATCTAAAACTAAATTTTAATGAAAATAAAAATTAATTATTTTTTATAGACATTTTAAATTCGAATTTGGACAAAATTACTCATTAAAAATTATAAATAATAATATTAATCATGTTTTTACAATTTAAAAACATCATTTGTGGAAACCTAGAGCTCTTACGTATATTATATTTTACTATACGCAATGCCACGTTAGATTAATTACAAAATATTATCCATTTATACTATGAATCTATTTTAGCTGTTTTACGGTATTAACAGAAAGATGTCGTTAGATTTTAAGTTACACACATTTTTATATAATGTGGTATAAATGTATAATATTATAATAATTGAATACTATATTTATTTTGAAAAAAATTACATCAACTTATCGTAATACTAAAAGCAAAATAAATGACTAAGAATTATAGAAAAAAAAAACTTATCACAAAATATACTTTATGTTATTATAGGCTGACAGATTGTTTCCGCTATGAATCGGTTTTCGTGTACAATGATATATCATCGAATTCAAAATTAATACACCCATAATAGTGACTCACTTTACACCTAATGTATAACACAGAGGTACATCCTTGCCTACCTTTTTAAAAACATTTTGATATTATGGTTCATGTGTCTTATTCACCAACTACCTAGAAAAAATGAACACCAAACGGTTATATAAAAAAAATAATAATAATTAACAATAGTTGCTTACATTTTAAATCGTATTGCTTACTTGATGAAATATGTGAATACTAAAACTATCGATAATTATGTGGTAATGATTTTCAAAAGTTGTTCAATCACTTTGGTTAGTTTTAACTATTAAAAACAAAATTAATGTGCCTATTATAGAGGTACTTATTTTTAATACTTTGTAAATCAATTAATTCAATCATAATGATTTTCCATAACAGTTTAAAATACACTAAAATAATAATATTACACCACAAATTGAATAGAGTTATAAAAAGGGTGATAAACCAAAAATGTCATGAATAGTTATTAAACTTTGAGAATTTACTACGTCGTCAATTTAGTTTTGCTGCTTAAATCATTTTATCTATTTTAGTGATTTTTAGTATTACAGTTTAATTAGCAAAATATTATAATAAAATTTCTGTAAAGAACAGTATTATTAGTTATAAATTAATGCGTTTTAATACAAAGCCCTAAAACTTAAATTATCAACATTTAAAAGCATGAATTAATGTACATTAGTAGTTAACATGGTAAAAGTATAACTTGTAAAAGTACCGAATTGGAGTTCATTGTATTTAATTATTTTGTTATTATGTAATTATAATATTCGAATATTCGATATTATGGTTTAAAATTAAATTATTAATAAAAATTATAAATATCAAAAATATATTAATAATAGAAAATAACAAGTACCTATAATATCTTCAAATTTAGTTTCATAAACGTTTAGACAAATATTGTATTCTAAAAAATCAGAATGAAATTACTTGATATAAACTGAAAATCGGCATTGAACAAAAATTCGCATCAATTTTAATATTTATTACAAATTAATATGTAGGGAACAATTACTATAAATAAGCTTTTTTTTTTTTGTAAAACAATTATAATAATTGTATATATTATATTATTCAATATAATTAAACTAACAAAGTATTTTGTATTTTGTTTAATATAATTTTCTTGAGCAAACATTAATAGGCAATAATAGGTAAATGTCAAATTTTAGTATTTATTGTTATTATTTTAGTAACCATTAATACAGGTCAAATATTTTTCAATAGTTCTATAATATAATATTAATTTTGTAGTTCGATAATAAAGTTAAAATATTATACGTCGGTTGTTTCCTTCTGTAGAATTTACCTGTAAAAATAATTGAACTCTATATTTTAATACTAATTATAAAATATAAGTTATGCTAATGAATATTATTTACTCATTCATAAGATAAATAAACAATTAACTATTGCAATATTATCATTACGATTTACGACTAATGTTAACCTATTAGGTATAGTACTATACTATGTGTTTTGTATGTAGTATAAATATATGCAACTATAGTTTAATTATTTGATACTTATAATATGGTTAATTTTTTCCATGCATTTATAATTTTATCAAGTTGTAAAATATGTTAATATTGCATGACTTTCGTAAGTAGGTAATTTTATGTTTATGTATAAAAACAAGATTTTTAAAATAAATACGACTCTTGTAAATTGTAATATTTCCATTACCGTAATTTTAGCAAGTTATATGAATACATTTTATGAAAAGTTTATATCTTTTCTACCCAGTAACAAGGTAACCTAAGTATGGTTTACTAATATACTCGTACTAAAATATTTTGAAATTTCATTTATTATAAATCCAATTTAATATTTTTATATGTATTAATGATAAATGATCTTCATCTTAGTCCATATTCCAAAAACGGAATTTAGGTGACCCTTCAATTAATATTAGCAATAATCTCTTTCCATCACTGATAATAAATATGTATATATATATTTGTAGTATTTAATCAATCACTTAGCCACTTAGAGGTATATGGATATATATAATTAATAAAATGTCTTTAACATTAATTTAAGCAGTACCTATGCAGCAATAATATCATAAGATATAATAAATCTTCAAAATAATAACGTAATTGGTAATACTTAGGCAAAAACCAAATTATAAAAAATTTTACGAGCCAGTAGTTATTATTCGGTTCAATAATAATAATTCGACTTAATATTCTTTAAAGTCTATATTTTGTAAATGGGTGTTATACTGGCCGTTTTTTCCGTAAAAAAATATTGTCTATGATATTAAAAGTAAGCACGTGAAATGCAGTTTAAAACATTATATTCTCGTGTTTGATAAGGTGCTTAGTACAGTTGTAAGGGTACTGTAAATATAATGTCCAATCTTAAGTTATCGCTATTATTTGTTAATAAACTTTTGCTAATGCCAAACTATATGATATTACAATTGTGCGTACTGCGTATCATCCAAGTATCCAACTCTGTTTATCTAGATTCTGGAATTACCTATGGGGTAAAAAAGTTGCATTTTTTATACTCTTAAAAAAATTAAACTAAACAAAAATACAGTTTCTGGAAATTTCTTCTTGAGGGACGTGTTAGTGACTTTTCTATCCCCGAGGTCTCAAAAACTAATGCTTACACGAACTTTGCTCTAAAACATTTCCGTATCCTTCTACACCCACCTATATTGTAGCGCGATAATCTAGTCAACCAATTTCGTTCCTATAATCCTCAACTGTCCCCTTATAGCGGCAAACGGCGAGAAACACCTCAGGGCCAATAACAACGATCTCCATCAACCCTTCAGGTCCCATCATACCACGGCCCGCGATCCCTTAATAAAATTAAATCGCCAACGTCATATAAAACGAGCATAATTCAATTTATACAGACTTTTATTAGAACGACTTCTGGTGTCACGAGTACACTGTCAATAATTATTAATAAACGAGTCGACTGGCGTCACAACTAAGCGCGATGCAATAATATTTCCGTTGCTATACACTCATATCGAATTCGTCGGGTGGTCATCCTTATAATGTTTAAATCTTCGGAACATTAATTTTAGGTCATCTTTTTACCTTTATTCTGATTGAAGCACTGCTCCACGTATATAAGTCTTAAGCCATATATAATATAAGGCCACTGCGGAATGTGTTCCTATATTTAATATAATATTATATATTGTTACGAATAATAATAAGTCGGTGGTCGTTGAGCATGTATGCAATTGTGCAATGAAAGATGATTGAGGAGACGTAGTCGTGTGTAGTACGCATATAATAATATTAAATTCAGAACGCGCGACGAGGGAAGGGTGAAAAACGGGCGGCGGGACATATTATTCGTTTTGAAACGGAATATTATTTCTGTTTTACAAATAGCGTCCGGTCATTAAACGCGATTAATAATCTACGGAACTACGGTGATTATATTAAAGAGACTAAAACGACGGCCGCTAAATTATAACGATAATAACAATAATAACAGAACACATTATAAATATTATATAGGTACCTATACAGTATGTATCGCGTATAGGTACATAATATAATATTATACTTATGTATATATTATATCATACTAGTGTATAATATGACGTACAAGTCTCGTACCTACGACATTCGTACGGCACGCATGACGAACGCGGAAAACGACGACCGGGGACCGAGTAGGCGTGTGTGAGGCACGCGTAGGCAACGGCGGGCCATCTACCACACGCGGCCGCCGCTGCCGTCCCGTTGTGCGGATGCGGCGACCCGTCTCGCGTATAACGAGATCAAAAATAATAATAATTGACGCCTACTGCACCACGCAGAGTTGCATCGGTGGTGTTGCTGTTGGTGCGAGTTTGTCGCCGACCAGACACGCTGTAAGACAATATAATAATACCGCGAGTTCTCCTCTCGTCGTCACGTCTACGTCGATATAATAATATACTCCGAGGGATTATCGCATAAAGTAGGTATCTTAAAGCGGTTAATAATAATATAATATATTAAATAGTATTAACGTGTGGATACAATATTATATGATTATCACGACTAGCGGCGTTCGAGCGAAATAGTAATAATGTGTCGACGTTAGTCGCGCGCAGTCGTCTCCGTTGCACTTACGACTATGCAACTTATCTATTGAAAAAGTTCGCGCCACAACTCGCCGTCAACGGCTACGGTTTTTAATTTAATTTTTTTTTTAATCCGATCCTAATCGATGCCTATATGTTATTGTACAAGGAGTTTTGCAAAGTGTTTGTGTTAAAGTTTAGGTTTTTAACGATTATATATTATATAATAGATCGATTAACGTTTGACAACAGTAAGTTATCGGTGTAAATAACATTTTTAATTCGTTTTTTCCTCGCACGATCGTGGTTAGTATTACGCGATTGATCGTCATTACACGTATTGTATTTTAACTTCGATTTTTATCATTTTTCGTCCGGTGTGAGATCTGCCGATAACAGGTACTTATAAATCGTATTTTATTAATAACTCATTAATAAGGCTCACTAATAGTAGATAAGTGATAACTATTTAGACATATTATTATAGTCTGTAAAAAGACATCATAGAATATTATACCCGATGGGCCTGAAAAATAATCTATCATATGCGTTCTTTATTAAACTAGCTAGTTTTGATAAAATTCAGTATTTAATATCTACCCCGAAATTATGTCTGCAATAATACTGAAAGTAGGAATTAGACGTAATAATAGGTCGTAGGTGGTAGGCATAACAAAAAGAACAATTTGATATTTGATCGTAGAGAAAGATAACAATAAAACATAAGTTAAATATAAGTGATCAGTTGAAATCGTTTATAAAGTCAGAATGTTATTTTGTATAAATAAACGGCATACGGTTTATTGGTTTATATGTTAATTATATAAAATATTGAGTTCTATGCAAAGTATTGTTCATTTTATGTTTCATTTAAATCGACGAATCTTAAACACTATTATTCTTTGTTTAGAAGGTAATGGCGTACTTTATTTTTCTTTACGGGCCTATTAGGTAGTTATAATTGTGTACCATGTAGAAAAAAATGTTTTTTATTTATATAATAGTAATCAGATTTCAGTAAATATTGAAATAAAAATATAAAGTCTTTAAATATAACTTACTCGTAAAAAAATATGAATTGATGTTAATATAATTATTAAAAATTGATTACCTATTTATTTCTGATGAACAACAATAATAATATGATGCGTTTCGGACGAAACCTATTAAATTGCGGTATAGGTATTCGTAAATGTTGCATTACAATATTTGCAAATTGCAATAGTATAACTACCTAACCTATTTGTCACTTAGGTGAAATTTTGTTGGTTGACTTTTCACGGTTGTACCTGTTAATAGTAATGTTTGAATGCTATAAAAATAAGCGATAAATTAAATAACCATTTAACTATCTTTCATGACGATAACTTCGATATTGTGAAATTACAATAACGTAACAATATTTATTTTTGTTAAATATTCGTTTTTTTCTATAATATACAAATGTTTAATAATACGAATAATGTACATACGGTAGCGAAACGACACAGCTTATCATCGATGAGATGATGCTGTTGTAATAATAACGATATAATATCACGCTCCTCCAATGAAACGCGTTGTATATACACATATATAGCGACTGCATCCACTGGCCACTTGGGAGTCGAGACTATATCGTGTTAGCGTAATCATATTATTATAACGTTGCAATATCGTTAGTGTCATCTCTACTTGTTTAGTGTTCAATATGGTGTATTTTGTGTGCTCAATAACCTGCACACATACTTGTACAGAATGTCTCATCATCCTTAGAAAATACCAGTTGCCCGAGTACTACATATACTTCTATATATTAGCTTTCTGTCTAAACTTTCACAAACATACTTAACTATTTGAATACTTAATAGAATAAGTGATTGAACTTTTAGAATATATAAATAAATTGGCCGACTCGAGTTAGGACTTAAGGAGAAAGACGAGGACACAAATTTTCATTTTCTTTTCTCGAGTATATAAAAAAACACGTAATTTAGTATACGTCTTATACTAATGTACAATTAGCAATATATTAAAATCTCCCGTGCCTTCAATATTATCGGTTTTCGTGTATTAAAGTTCAAAACTGAAATTACAGAAAAAAAAAAGAGTTTAACTAATGTGGACGAATGCAGTGCAAGACACGTAATAATGTGAAGTTTCCATAGGTGAATCTATTTGTCGATCTATAACTGTATTCAACATAAGAATATACTTGCCAGAATAAAGTCAAAATCGTAATTCAATATCGTACTAATAATACTGTCGTCACGATTTTTCACAGAAGCACTGAGTGGCGCGGGCGAGGCGAGCACCGAAGAGGCAGCTTCGTCGTGGAGTTCGGCCGTATCGGAGGACCACACGTCGCCGGACAGCTGCGCCACGAGCAACAGCCGGCCCGGTTCCACGGTCGACCACCGACGCGATCGCCACAGCCGTCCATCGTCGTACGCAACGGCCGGAGCCGCTGCCGCTGCCGCCGTCGCCGCTGTCACAGCCGCAGCCAACTCCACCGACGCCAACCCATACGCATGCCAATACTGCGACAAGACGTTTCCCCGAGGCAGCTACCTGAAAAAACACGAACAGGTGGGTTTCGGTTTCATTGTTTTGTTTTTTTTTTTCGTCTTGAGCATAATAATCACCCGCAAACCACTAGGTAGATGAACGCATCAGATTGTTAAGACAAAATATAATTTTCATAAATTATATCAAATGATTAGTTCTATACTATAAGACGATTAAACATTTATTGAATATATTAAATATAATATAATTACACGTTAAAATAGAACAAAATTTTAATTTTTAAATATTATGAAATATACATTTTGAATAAACCTCGGTTGAACAAAAAAAAAAAAAAAACATTTAAAATAATTTGAGTTACCCATAGAATTAAAATTTTAAATGAGTTTTATGAAAAATAGTTGAATCATACGATGTATTTTTTCTTAAACATTAAACTCACAATTAAACAATTACATCCAATTTTTAATCGCAGTTTTAATCAAATAACTTTCTGCCCAAAAAAAATTTTGACGAATTCAAAAAATTAAAATAAAAATCACATTGAAGCTATAGCAATATGTACATTCCTCGCTATCGATAATTTGACGAATATTCAATAGCCCCCCCCCCCCCCTGAGGCCAAGTCCACCTGGGATAATAATATATTATAATATATTTATATAAATGCATATGTAGGGTTACATAAATTTACTTAATTAATTAATGATATTGGACATTTCTGCTTATGAATATTTTTTTTCTTAACATTATGAACACTGTAGGTACCTATGCAGATATTTTTATTTATATTCTTGATTCATACACCTGATATACATACTATTATATTATAATATATATTATTATTTATTATGCTGGTAGGGTGTCGTCGACCAGCTTGACGAAATTTATCGTTTTTTAGACATGGTGGGGGAAACCCGTTCCTCGAGGGATCGGTATAGCATGTGCTGTAAACACGTCGTATACATTCATTATAATGACGATATAATATAATTGCATTACAATATACACGAGGTGCGTGTAATACAGTATGCAGCTGGGGTGTTTTTCAAATAATATTGTTTACCTATGTATGCCCACGATGAGATTATTGTTTTGTTTTATTTAATCCTTTTAATATTCCATAAATTCGAGTACAATCACAACAATAAACGACCTTTTTCGGGAACAGAGGAGTTTTGTTTTTGTTATGCTTTTACATCTGTGTGTTCACATAATTTGTATTATTATTATTATTATTATTACGTATATATACACATTACTGACATAGTAAATCAAACTTTTTCAATCCGCGCAATCTTACCGTAATACATATTATATTATATCATAGACTAGAGGTGTTCATAAATTTTCCTAACAAACGTGATTTCCAGGAAAAACTCAAGTCGAAAACACAAAATGATAAAGACAATCCAGTAATTCCGATGGATTTTAAATCATATCTCTGTTAAAACAGACGGACCAATAATAGCGAACTCCCAACTCGCGATTGATACTTATTTCATATAATACCTACGACAGTCACCATGATTGCTCGTATTTTTTTTCGTTGTCAAAAATAAATTAAAATGAGCCGGCAAAAAATGTTGAAATATTGCGATTGTTTAGCGATGATTTAATAGGTATTGCGTTATAAAAATAAAAATTGACATTTTTGACGAATTGTTATAATTTTTTAAATAAATAAATGTATCTAGCTTAAGATATTACATGAAAAAAAACAGAACTCACTCTTCAACATAATACATATTGAATGTACATCGTTGTTGAGTAGGTCACTAAAATATTAGTGTAGGTATTAGGTGTGTGAAAGTAATAAATTTGAATGTAATAATCAATCGATAATCGTTGTGTACGAAATCAATTCTGAGTAAAAGCACACTACACCACAAGTGTCATCTTCAGTTAATTTCTAAGGGTATTTTATAATATATTTTTATTACTAATTTATTTATTTTAATAATAATACGGTAGCCGGAATGTTAAACGTGCATATTTTTTTTTTACATAATTATCATCGAATAGGTACCAATATTATAATATTATAATTATTTTAACCATTATAATACTATATAATATTATAATATTACATTATAAATTTATAATATATTATAACTATTAAAAACCAAAATATACGCGCTTAACGTAGAATTCCGGTTTAATTTGTATGGATCAAGATATAAAATATTATTAACATAAAAAATAAAATAATCGAAAAAATAAATTTCATTTAAGAGCTTAGAATTTTAAAAATTAAATTCTATATAAAAAATGATAAATTACATTTGATAGTAATATAGTGGAATGTTTTGAGTTTCTATGTAAAGATTCGATTCGCTACACCAAAAAACTACCATAATATTGAAGATTATAGTGTTGGAAAACGTGTTAACAATAATGAAAAAATATTCATATTATATATTTATATATATAACCAATAAATTTGTGATTTAAATCTAAATGTCGACATGCGAAATCTTTAAACATATTTATTATTTATTTATGTAATTTACTTGCTATTTACGAAAACTTACTTATCTGATTCGATACTGATAGTATTATTATATAATTTAAGCATAATTTCTTACGCCTATAGCTATTGTGTGTATGTTAATATGTAACGTTTTATGGGCTATCGGATTTTCAGCTCATAGAGAGAGGAGGAGGGATGATCACTTAGCACTTTGTGTCATGGCTGATGTATTGATTATATGGATATATGCGTGTTATCATATAACAATAACTTATAATATATTATATATAGTCCTTGTCTACAAGCAAAGCGATGTCAGTGATATAGTCGTTCAATAGGTGTAACAATGACGACGATATCACTGGGTAACACAAGTTCTAAGTAGGTAATAATAGTTGTACATAACTTAATAAAGTTAACCAACACGAACTATTCGCGTTTCAAACATAAAACGGCTCGCAGATTACAAGTTATGTACATAATATTATTATATCGTATACGATTACTATATAATAAATACGATAGAAGACGGAGAAGAAGGCAAACGGGCAATTTATATAGCTGACCGAGGCCTGAGATCGGCCCCGGCCTCGTCCGATAAGGTGTGAAGGCGCTCAACTCGCCCGAAGATGTCCGCGGTACCTATACACACAACGACTTATATACAATTATATATAGAGTATTCATGAACAGGCATACACACACACCAAGTCGCGTCGTATTAATATATTAATATTATTGTTTTCGTCATGTGTGTATTTATTATTATTATTATTCGCGTTTAACACGCGGCTTTGCGTGTGACCTAAAACACCAAGTGTGCGTGTGTCGTATCGTCATCGGACGACCGACCTCCGTACAACGATGATGCAGTTGCATGTGCTTCAGAAAAATCGCCTATATTATTATTATTATTATCGTGTTTACTGCCGTCTGTGCAGCATCTGCTGTGCGATCACCATTGGGATCCCCTAGTGGCGCGGCGGTTAGGAGTAAATTTCTTCTGTTTTTTTTTCTGTCATCATCGGTTCACACGTTATCATTTGTATTAATATCATATACGTATATAAATTACTATAGTTACAACTGCGGTATACGTATACGTGTGCATACACAAAAAAAAAAAAAATGAAATACTCGACCGATTTACAAACACGTATATTATATGTGTTAAAAAAAAATTGTGTTTCGTTGTATGTGTGTGTTTGTGTGTGTGTGTGTGTGTGTGTGTGTGTAGTTATATGCATATTACAACACAGATTAAAGATTTCTCAAGACCACGCAGGGACCAAACGAGATGAAAAAAAAAACGTTGATGATTTACATTTAAAATCTTTATTGCGTATCAGATGAATTTATTCATGCACTATATAATATTCGAAACATTTACCTATTACGCGTGTTTGGAAAACTATTGAAATGTTACGGAAATTGTAGGTACTTTATATAATATCCTATTCGCATTTTTACTTTATCCATACAAAGTCATTAAATTTAAATAAAGCTACGTCTAGAATTTCAATTAAATCAAAGCTTAAGTTCATAACTTAACTGAAACCTGTAATGTATTATAATTTTATTGGATTTAAAATGTTAACGAAATATTTGATAATATTATTATAGCCACTAATGGGTAAAATACGATATGGTAATTTAAATATTATTGATCGATCAAGAAAAAAAAAATTTAATGTTGAATAATGGTTGTCAGATATCTCGATAAAAATGCAAATAGGTATTTTGACATCGACTAACTCGTCTTTGAGGATTTAATTTTAATATACCTACAACTCATCTTTCTATATAGTATGTAACTATTAAAATTGACACCGTGTTTGTTGATAAGTTAGATTAGGTACTAGCTTTGGGAAGTCACTTAAACCCGTTTAAAAGAAAAAAATAACATTAAATTCTTTTGTAGTATTTTATTTAAAGAGCTACCGTTCCATTCAGATGCTCACCTATAAATTAGTGCTTGTAACATAACTACTTGTTATTTGTTTACTTTCTATATTCGATATACATTTAAGACATCCATTTTTACAAAAATACATAAATTGTTTAGGTTACCTAAGGAGCACTTAAGTTACTTAAACATTTAAATAAATAATGTTTTTTATATAGTTAAAAATCAATAAAAATGTTATGCGAATAAAACATATAGTAAAAATATTAACTATGAAAAATAAACATATGCATATCATAATTATTTTTACTATACTTAATTATAATAGTAGGAAACTGTTTAAAAACAATGGCTACTAAAACAATGTATAGAAATAGTTTATAATGAAAAATAAAAATTGTTCACAATATTTATTATACTCACAGCATATTTTAAAATCAATATATAAAAAATCATATTTCAATCGTTTAGGATTACAGAATTATAATTAATATAATTACTACTCGGGTGGACTATTGGAGGTCTACCTGTGTATAATTATTATGTGTTCCGTTTTTTAATATATGGAAGTCCAATGCGGGTTCCCTGGTGGGTAACTCGGGTGGTCCTCGAGCAAATAGGATGGTCGTCAAAAACATATCATATATTCGTTTAAAGAGAACAATATTATACTTATACACATTCGTGCTGTCACCGTTTATATTATTATCCTAACTCTAAGATCGAGAGATGCGATGAAACACAAAAACAATTTTGTCATTGCTCAAACACACTTCCGTGACTGTATTTTTTTTTTTGTTTTCGTTTGTAACAAACAAAAAGTACTGTTGCACAAATCGCTCTTAAACGTATTTGTCTTCCATCGGAATTCAAGGAAAAACGATACGATTATTGGTATTACATGATACATACTTAAATATATATATATATATATATATGTCCTCAATAACGCGTGGGCGTGGGTGTATTTTTTATTCTGTATACGAAACGTGTTTGCGTTTTACGATTCCCGTACCTACATGTATAATAATAACGCGTATAATATTTTGCGCAGACACGATTGATCTATATAATAATATGACAGACAAGAGAAGAACTCTGTGTATATTCGTATCGTATAATATTATCTCAAACCGATTGAATGTCAAAAAAAAAAAAACTGAAGAGGAAAAAAAAATCTTCACATAAGAACAGTAGTCTAGTTGGACGACGGTGCACATAACGACGTCGTGCATATACCTATATGTATATAGGTACATATAAACCTGTAATGCGTTTCTAATGCGCACGAGGAGAACGGCGGTGCCAAAGTTGCAGCAATGTGCAGCATCTGCGGACGGAAACGGCAACAATTGATATTATATTATATTATATTCCGTTCGGTCTCCGTCACTCGCACTCTCCGCGTACCGCTCTGCCACCGCGGCGACGAGACGAAGGAGCACGTCCGTCACTCGTCATCGTCATCGTCGCCGCCACTGCCGTCGCCCCTGGGTGGTTGGTGCTCTCGCGCGGCGTCCTTGTTTGTTTGTAAATGGGCTCGAAAACTGGTTTCACGTAGGTATACACATTTTTATTTATCGCCCGGAGCCTTACTTTTATTTTTATATACGCGTGCTTGTACGCGCTCGCAAGCCGCCGAAGGGGACGAAAAAAAAAAACTGACCCGTCGACACGATCGCGGCGGCGGTGACATATTATTGCCGGACCCGATGCCATCACGTCCGCGTCCCCCTCGTTGCGCCCCCCCCCCCCCCACTCGCTAAGTCGAGTGGTTCACACGAATTTCTGTTCTTGAGGTCCGTTTTACCGCCGCCACACACTAAACGTATAATACACATTATCGTAGGCTAGATAACATTAAGTAGGCACTATTATTTTATTATGCGATCGCGAGGACAGTTCCACGATAAAATATTATACGCGTGTTCTATATATATATACATATACACTGCTGTACAGCAATACAGCATGTATAATATTATAACTATGATGCGAAGACAATAGACGGGCACAAGAGATGCGTCTCTTTGTGCGCTATTTATCATAATATTTATTACACGAACACGAAAACGATGAGAAGTAACCACCGCCGTATAAAAATTAGTAATAGTATAAGTAAAATCGTGTTTTACTATTGTGAATAATTGCGATAAAACGATGTCGTGTTTATTTGATTGCTAGTGATTTCAGCGAGATCCGCCAAAACGTTCGAATGCGTTTCAAATTAAATCAAAATCGCCCTGATGCAAAAAAAAAAAATCATAAATAAACTGATAAACATACCGCATCGAATGAGTCGTACGTATTATTATTATATTATAGTGCTTACACGCTTCAAAGTCGAACGATAGTTGTATTTTATTAAACACATTTTCATACATGTATTGTAGACAATGTAGACCTCTTATAAAATTGTTAAAAAAAATGGTTCAAAATATTTAAACGTAAAATTGTAATCAATAATTATGCAAGGTGTATAGCTAATAAACGTTCTCAATAACTATTTTTTTTTTTTTTTGTCAAATTTTTAAGCATTATTTATACTCATATAATCTGATAAATCATTAATCATTATTCATCACGCATGTCCATTATATTATATGATGAAAGATGTTTCTGATTAAACTGTATATTTCAAATACGCTGTATACGAATAAACATAAATTATAAACAATATAAGAATACATTTCCGCGGAGCACACAATGCTCTATAATATTGTATAGGTACTAATATTAATTCTAAGAATTATTAGTTTACTGTTCAGTCTTAATTGTAATGTTTAACATGAGTAAAATAAATAGTTAGGTATATAAACGTGTAGGCATAAGACATATGATATTAGTATATTTCGATTTTCGATTTGATATTCTCGTTAATTCGTTGATAGATAAAAACTCGTCACTGCTCTTCATAACGTTCCTAATAGCTGTGTGTGTTTAACAGTGTCACACTGTTTACATAATATCGCGAGTCGGAACAGAATCCACGAAAACGGTCGTAAAATCGTCATATTGCACCAACATCACGTGAAAGAAATCGCTCAATTGATATTATCATGCTCTAATTTTTTCTACTTTGTTTGTAGAAAGCGGACCGACGGAAAACTGTGAAAGCCAAACGTTATTGTAAAAATATGACAATATACTTTAGACTTATAATTATATATAAACACATTATAATACACTAAAATAATTACATGCATACTGTATAATACAGTATCTATTATGATTTTTCGTTTGCCATAAATTTGTGAAATTTTTAGACGTCGATAAAATCGTAAAAACGCATCAAACCAACAAAATAATACAATTATAAATTCGCTGCAGTCTGTCGTCGTTTATGAGACTTTGTGCTTTTATTATATAGGTACCTACTGTATGATTATACATTAAAGTTCTCCCCAAAGTAGTACGCTTTAATAGTGTAGTCAGCCAGTCATAACTTGTATGGTAAAACTTTTTAGTCAACTGTTAAATCTTGGTAATAATTTTAGTTTCTCGGGGTTATGGTGATTATGTCAGTGTATATGTAGTGTGCGCTATATACGCGTTAGGGTATTATTATGTTACATTTTACAGGGAAGCGATATAAAGAAAACTAATTGAAAAACTAATGTACACTTTGGTTTATATATGGGCACAATTAAGAAAAATGATTTTAGGAGGAACGGTGTAAATTTGCTCGGAATTTAAGATTAAAAATATTAGTTTCATGATGATTTTTGATGGTGCTTAGGTAGTTAGATGCTTAGAAACTCTGGTACAAGTAATCGTGCCAATAATGTTGGAAAAATAAAAAACCAAAGCATTATAGAATATAGTAGACGATGTGTCTGTTTCATACTCTCGTACAAACAAATTTAGGTCGATTGATAATTGTATATATTTCTTTTTTTAATTCCAGAATATCAACATATAAGGAATCTTTAAATTAATTTTTAAACCATAGCTGTATGATTAATAAAAATGTATTTAAAATTATTTTTATAAATGTATACATTTTATATTTTAAAATCAAATTTTGAACTGATTATTTTTATTTGTTTAGAAATTATCAGTAGAATATAAATGATACAAGACACTACGGAATAAAAAATTGTTTTCAAAATCTATATGATTTAATTAGATCGATTTGTTATCGATAAGTTGGAAATAGGTCTTTTAATCATGAAAATTGGTTAAACAGACAGTTATGAATCCCTTCAAGTGATATTTAAAATGTTTTTCAAAAAGCTAACAAAAATTCTGCTACCGTATAGCAATTGGCCAAAAAAGTACCCTTGCAGATAATATGTACCTAAACGTTTATTTTCCTTCTTCACACCTAGTTGGGTAGGATAATATATGTTGTAAAAATAATAAATCACGACTATTTTCTTTTTAAATTTTTAATCGCAGACGTATCATACAACACATTATATATTATACATACATTTTATGTATATATAGTGCTGCTGCACGTGCAGCACGTGGAGTGGCCACAGTGGTTCAACTATCTCGCGGTGATAACAAAAACAAACGACTAATGTCCTGCAAACCAAGTATAAACGCGAGAGACGTCTTTGTCACATTTTTTCCGACAAACCTCCTTTGGTGGGGTGGGGGCCAAGTAGGATACCGAATTAAATGGTCCCATAAACGCGTTCCGCGAGTGATTTTTTTTTTATCTCAGACGTGCGAAGTCTTAAGGTCCGTCGTCGTACCGTCTCAGAGTAAACCGCGGATCGCCGTCGGCTCCCAAAAGACGTCACGTTCTTTTTTTTTTTTCATCACTCGCGCGCGCGAAGACTAAATTCACGGTACGATTACAAGCCGGCTAGAGATGAAGAAATAAAATTCGTAATATACATAAATATATATATATATATATATAATATACCTACGTGCACGATATAAAACACGTAAAAACCGTTTGGGTCACACGGTCGGGAAAATAAGCGCCTACGCACGTATGTACCACGACATATTTGATATTAGATACATAATAATGTATACGATATTTTACAGCCGTCATCTACGACGCGTTACATTTATAATATAACATTATCGTATAACGTGTGCGTACAAGAGCCGTACGTAGCAGCAGATACGGAACCGAAATAAAACGCGCCGCCGACGCCGTCAAAGACACCTTCGGCTCGGCACTAATAACAATTATTGTAGATACCCATCTGCCGACAGGTGGTGGTGGTGGTGGTGGACCTCGAAACGCGCGGTTGCGATGTCTTGTACAAAGTGCGCGCGTGTGATTCCGTAAGTGTGCGTGTGTAATCGAGTTTAAAGTCGTTTTCCCCCCTCGCCGGACGCGGTTCGCCGGATGGGCGCGTGCCCAGAATCCGCGGCGGTGCAGGCGGTCACCGTCGCCGTCGTCGACGTGGTATAGTTGAAAAAAAACTGAAATAATAATAATAGGCAACTATACGTATATATTTATCATTTATGTTTCGGTGGGTATATACGTTAGCTGCCGACGTGCGACGTCGTGGACCGAGTCGCACCTGCAGCTGCGGCGTCGACAACAACAGGTGCTCTCGTCACCGCGCTTTTCACCGCGCGACCCAAATCCGGCGCGCGAGTAGAATAACAATAATACTATCGATTAATCTTAAAATAAAAACCCAATCGTCACGTCGTCATCAGTCATCACTGTTTCACCTGTTTTGTTCTCCTTCAGGTCTTCTGCCAACCGAGCAATATAGTGTATCATTGATTTTTACTTATGTTTTTCCGAGAAGTGTCTTTTCGGGTGAAAACAGTGCTCGGGTTTTATGTCTGTGGATACAAACGGAGTGTTATCAATTATTAACGGTGTTCTAAAAATGTTATTTTCAGGACTTTCTCAATAGTATATAATGTAGCCATCACAGTCCTAAAGTACAGTTCAAATAAGTTTTATTTTCGTCAACTGAGAATCGGAAAATTAAAAATCTAAAAATGATTTAAAATACAAAGTTAAAATTGTGAACACGTTTAAAAATATATGATATATTCCACGCGGACTTAGATTTTAAGCAATCTATGTGGAATTATTCGAAAAAATTTATTTTCATAAATTTCTAAACAATCCCTAAAGATTTTAACATACCGTTTTTAATTTATAATTCGTAACCGTAATTTTGGTTACTAGATATTAAAAGTATATAAGAACAATGCATTTTGTAAGTCTCGCATGCCGCATAGTATTTCAAGTATGCCAATAATGATATTTGTCCGGTCACGTTATAAAATCTCACCCAAACGTACTGTATACAATGTATATACGCATTATAATAAAAAAAAAAAAAACAAAAAGAAAACACGTTTTTGCGGTACCCATTACTCTCAATTTTTGTACCCGACCGGTCAAACGCGTCGAACGTACAGTGCGCATAATAATATTGAAGTTATCACTGGCATGGCGACGTTCGCGATCTAAATCTTAAACCCGCGTCCATGACATCAGTAAAATTCGCACACGACGCGGACGTCGTAAGGTCATCGGTGCCGGACGCCGACGAAAAATGAAAAACTTTTGCGCTTCGTTATATGAAATCGCAGTTTGAATTTTAAAAACTTCTCCGGACAATACGCACGACAATAACACTATAAACCACCATACTCGCCAATTACACGCGTCGTGTATACATTATCATCGTTGTGTATCATACCCGAATGCCAGGGCCATCCTAGTGTTCTGACCGCGTACAATAAAACCGTCCAGACTATATTATACCTGTGGACCAGGGACGTATTTAGAAACAAATAATGGGAAGGGGCACATAAAAACCCAAATATTTACATAATATGTATAATCACCGTTTAGAAAATATACACTTTGTTTAACTGTATACGATACGTTTTCGGTAGTAACATAATATCTATATTTATAAACAGTGTTTAGACTAAATAACTACAGTGTTTGATATTTTGATCGAATCATAAATAAGCATGGTCAAAGTTGGAAGGAGAGACGCCTTTGTGCCCTACCCCATAGGTTAATGTGGTGGCAGTTGACAGAAAAAATAATCGTCCACTGACTGATAGTTTTAGGTCACTTTACATGGTTTTCTATGGAAAATCTGACAGAGCAGACATTTTGTAATTTAGCAGATATATTAATATATAATTATAATAATACTACGATGTAGCATTTAAAAAAAAAGATGAAACGTTATACAAAATCATTAGATATTTAGATCATATTATAAAAAACAGTCAATCGCAAAATTTGTAAACTGGTTACCTACTAATACAATATAATAGCACTTATAACGGTCCAACTAAAATATCTTTAATCGAGACCTCATCGACAATACGATTATCCGACTATATTATACAAATAATTGATCGTTTATATCCCGCTGAAACTGGTCGCCCGGCCGCGAGAGTTCGGTGCAACGGTCGTGTGTATTACATATATCACTACGACGATGACGGTATGATGATGACCACGATGATAACAACAACAATAGTACATATTATATATCTATATAATTGTATAGTGACGGTTTTTATTTTTCGTTGTTTGATTTCAGACTCATGGAGAATCAATGCCGTTCAAGTGTCAATTCTGCCGGAGGCTGTTCAAACACAAGCGCAGCCGAGACCGGCACGTGAAATTACACACGGGGGACAAGAAGTACAAGTGTACTCAATGTGACCATGCTTTTTCAAGGAGGTGAGTACCTGTACCTGCAGCGAGACGTGCGCGTGCGTTTATATGTGTATAATATTATGTGTGTTCCGAACGTAATGACTATATCATATATTATTATACATTACATATATATATATTTATCGGAGACTTGTCCGTATCGACTGGCGACCACATAATAACACACACACACACACACACATACATATAATATAATATAACACATAACATTATATGTATATACGGACGCGCCGCGACTACGGCGCACGGTTTTCCATTGTGAATTCATAGTCACGTACGTCGTATAAAGATATTTGGTACCTAGTTGACTTATAATATTCTCGCCGAATTCAATAGGTTATTTTCTTTATTTTTTTATTTTTTTCCACGTAATTACCGATGGCCACGCGTCCGACAATTATCCACGGGGAGAGACACACGTATAATACACACACACACACACACAGGTACATAAGTACATGCTGTGTATACGGTCGTGAACTTGTCAAACAGAACGGACAAAATGCACACACACACAATATAATACGTCATACCTGCACATATGTATATATATAAGCACGCCCACCCAAAAAATGTCATGCAGACGTGCTCCCGAATACAATGCTAAAGAATATTATCGTCGGCGCTCGCGCGTCTCCGCGCTCGCGTATATATAATATACACGGTATATAGGTATGTGCTAACAAACTATTGTGTGCAGCCACCGCCACCGTCGCCGAGTGGACGTGTGGCCGCAAGTACGTTGAACTAAGAAGACGTGTGTCCTCACACGCTGACGTGCGCACGCACGCGCGCACAATCCTATGATGAATTATACAATTTTTTTGTTTTGTTTTTTTTTTTTCAAATCCGAGCACATCACTATAAAGTCTTCACCAACACCAATTCGAAAAACGATTCGTATAAAATACCCATGTATAGAAAATAACACACTATCGACCAAAAATATAATACGAGTATTATGCGCGATTCCACTACCTACTGTTGACGTTATATATTATGATGATTTTTATACCCATTATTATAATTATTGTTTATTTGTGCGAAACTAGCGATCACCTGAAGATCCACATGAAAACGCACGACAATCAAAAACCGTTCCAGTGTACGGTTTGCAACAGAGGTTACAGCACGGCGGCCGCGCTAACGTCACACATGCAGAACCATCACAAACGGGCTGCGGAACGGGCCAACTCACCGCAGATATCCGGCCCCTCGTACAAGTGTCTACAGTGCACTCAGATATTCCGTAAACCCGACGAGCTTCAGGTCGGTACCCAATGAAATGTATTTATTCTACCGTCCGCTTTCCACCCCGACATCAGACGTCTACCCCGTCACTTTTCTCCCTTACCACCACGACACCCGATCGACTCTCTTCGCGACTGATAAACATTATGGAATTTACACGAGGTTGAAAAACCCGTTTATACCCGTATGCGATTTCCGAAAAAGATTTTCCTTTACCCATTTATTGTAATAGTCTTATAGTGTTATCTTTATTATTTAGGTAGAACACCCTTCGGTCTAAAGGTTATACCGGTTAATTGAACTTTTCAGTACGAATACCTTCAGACCGAATTAAATTTGGTTATCTACGAATAGAATAAGCATATTGCATCGTGGATCATGATATTTTTTTTTTGTTTAGGTACCCAGTGGTAAAAACTGGGTAAAAAACAAAGAGGACAACAAAGTAACTTATCGACCGAAATCGAAACCACAATTTTTTTTTCAAAAACTCATTTTATAATATAAAAAAAACATTGTAGGTATAAGGTACAAACATCGTCCAATATTTAAGTAAATAAAAGCTCATAAAAAAAGATGCTATAACTTATCTGAAAAAAAATAATGTGATCCAATAAATTATTATATCTAATTCATGAAGCGATATTATTAGATTATATTAGACACCAAGATAATAAATTAACATAATTATTATGCAACTGGAAAAACGTGAAATACGTTCACATATTTTTATCTTATAAATAAAATGTTTGAATTGTTTCTTTATTTTACAAAATATTATCACTTTGAAGTTTGAATGAAAGCTCTACTCGTAAATACTAGAAAGTTGCGTTTAGTGTTTTTCAGTATTTTATTTGTTGGACGCGATCACCGCTAGATGGTACTGTATGAATATAAAACACATTTGTAAGCCCTTCAAATGTAGAATGTTTAGAGTGCTTTTTAAAACTGAGGTATACGACGGTTTATCGATATCATACTTATAAGTTATAAGTTATAACTATTATCCGTGTACAAAACATTTAAATTTAAAATATGCAATAATAAACCGTGTTAATTTTAAGTACGAGTTTTCAATATTGAAATATATCTGTAACTATAATATTTTGACTGACATATCCTTAGGTCTCCGTTTTAACGGTTTATTTAGTGATAACCCCCCCCTCCCCTCCTACGCCTTACGACATCTTTCGACAACCACTATAATCGTTCCTATGTACACAGAATCACACTGCTACTCATCATCTCGGCGAGCAACTGTCGTCCAACTCCCGGAGCTCGAAACGTTCGACACCGCCCAAAACGCCTAACCAGTACATTTGCATGTACTGCACCAAAGAAGTGTCCAGCATGGACGCACTGCAACAGCACTTCCAGACCAAACACTGTAAGTCGCCGAAACCCGAGCTTTAAGGTATATTGATATAGTTCGGTCTTATCTAATCGTCGGATTTCGCTTGTCCACAGCCGCGATCGTCAACGGCAAGCCGCAAGAGGACGTCTTCTCGGCCGTACCGCCGGCAGCCGCGTTCCCGTGGCTAAACTTTGCCGATTCACCAGCCCTGGCACTGCCCCCGTACTCGTGCCGATTGTGCTTGAGCCAATTCCCGTCCGTCACTTCGTTACAGAAACACTTTACGACCGCCCACTATCTGAGTTCCGTCCTCAACAACAACATACAGAACAACAACAACAACAACAGCAGCAACAGCAACAACAACAACAACACCAACGGCTGCAAAGGCGCAGGTGGCGTGATGCCCTTGTACAACTGGCCGGTAATAACCGGGGCGAACGGTTACCACAACCACCTCCAACGACACTCGACGTCGGGCGGTGGTTTGTTGCCCGAAGAAACCGTCCAGACGGGTCCCACAGACTTGTCGCTGTCGTCGTCCAAGCATGGTGGAGGCGGCGGCAAACACCATCACTCCTCGTCGGGCAAGCACAAGTCGGCCGACGACCAGCGGAACCACGCGACCAGCAAAAAGTCCCGTTCGTCGCCGAGCCGCGATCCGTCGGCGGCTGACCAGCGTCACATAAAACAAGAACGCCACAACGCTTATGACGGCAAACATCAGCAGCTGCAATCGACCGCGGCTCGACCTTCCTCGCAGATCGGCGTCTCCAGCGTCAACAACAACAACAACAACAGCATTCACGCCAACAACAACAAGATCCAATTGCCGTGTCCGCACTGCCATCTGACGTTCGCGCACTTCGAAGACTATCAGCAGCACGTCATCGGTCACTTTCTCATGGCCGCCGCCGAGTACTCGTGCCAGGAGTGTTCCACGTCGTTCGCCACGTCCGAACACGTACAGAAACACCTGATGGAAACTCACGCGCAGAACTTTTACCGGTGCATGTTGTGCAAAGAAGTGTTCCCGACCAAGTCGGCCCTGAAGGTGCACTTCAGCATGAACCACGGCAGCGAACACCGGATGTTCCGCTGCAACAACTGCACGGGGCTGTCCCGGCCGCTGTTCCAAACGGAAATAGAGTTCATCGATCATCTGCGCAACGCCCATTATTCCGCGAGATCACCTCCGCCGGTCCAAGCGAATTTGGTGAGTCTTTATAATTTATAAAGCTTCAGGTCTACCCCTCCCCCCGATTTTACGGCTTAACGTGTCGCACTGTCCAATAATAATACGAGTCTGCGGTGTGTTTCGATATTAAAACGATGTTCGTCCGTTTCTGTTCTTTTCAGATGCTTAGGTGTTTGGTATGCCACGCTACGTTCAACACGCAATCCGATATGGAACAACATTTAGCTAGTCACTCCAAACAATTCCAATGCCAATTTTGTTCGGAAGCGTTCCACATCGAGTTCTTGTTGGACAGACACATACAAACGCATCACAGTTCGAGTGTAAGTCGCTGAGCCGTACGCTGTTGGATTGGGGGCCGGACGCCGATCATTAATGACGATACATTGCTTATGATTACAGATTTTAAGTCACCTCAACCGGAACCACAGGGAATCGCCAAATTCCATGTGTACGTCACCCACGTACATTTCCAGGACGGCGGACGGCGGTAAACATCCGGCGGAAAACGGCACGAACGCTTGTGATATATGTGAGAAAAATGATTTTCGAAACGAATTGGACTTGATTGCCCACAAAAGAACAATGCACCAGGTGAAACCTACGAATCTTTCGACAAAAGTGAGATAATAACCCAAATTGATTAATTAATTAGGTGATTTTTAAAAAAAAAAACCAAATTTTACCTTCCGTTTTCAAACGCTCGTTGCAGGTGAGCTTACATTGCGCATATTGTAACGAAAACTGCAAATCGAGAACTGAATTGGAGAACCACATGAAGACGCATTCACAACACGGTTCAAACGTCGGAAAACACAAGTGCAATATTTGTGACGAAATTTATCAGTCCGCAATCAGCTTAGCCGAACATAAACTCACTCATTGCAAGGTATGTATATCTTAGTAGCTGAAGTAAATCAGTATTATTGGCTATTGAAAATCAGGCCAAATCTTAATAATTATTATACGTGAAATTAGATATTTATATCATTAGCATAATATTATGGGGTACAGATGGTTGAGAAAAATGATCACTGGAATAGATGTATTTAGAACCAGAAAATAATAAATTAGCATCGATAAAATTGAACACTCTTACAGGGTGTCAAATGTCAATAAACGATTAGCATTAACGTAGTAAAGTTTTAAAAACAATTAGGTTGATTATAAATCTATATCTAAAAATATTGAAATAAACGAGTAAAATATTATGCTTTTATTATATTGGATATCATTTTTTATGATGTTATAAATCAGGTAGAGTGTGTGCGTTGCCGTCTCTCACCCTCATAATTTATATTTTACCGTTGGATGTATACATTCTAATTGCGCCCTTGACCTTTATCCACCTGTTGTTTACTATATTTTTGTAACCTATATTTCACGTAATTGTGAATTTTAGTAGATACAAACGAAACCAATTTTTTACGTATAATATATTTTGATATTTATTAGTCAATAAGTGTAATGAATAAAATTAAGGTCATTTCATAATAATATAAACGCGTAATAACAGGTCAGCTATGTCGTCGAAACCACCTCCTTCTTTATATTCAGTTATTTTAAATCAAATGAATTTGACTTTTTTTCATTTTTTGTTCTTATAATTTTTCTTTTTTATTGTTACTTAGTATAATAAAATAAAATAAGTGTACACTTACTGTACGACACAACTTTCCACCTCAATTTAGAGTAATTTTTGGTAATAATCTATTAGTAAAATAT
Source organism: Aphis gossypii (assembly GCF_020184175.1). Taxonomy (NCBI): domain Eukaryota; kingdom Metazoa; phylum Arthropoda; class Insecta; order Hemiptera; family Aphididae; genus Aphis; species Aphis gossypii. The sequence goes on along the minus strand of NC_065531.1, from coordinate 11,714,062 downwards.
TATATCTATTGTATATTATTCTTCTTGAACTTTAATAAATAAATAAATATTTTTCTGCACAGGTCGCTACGAGTACCGTGTGTAGTCACTGCAAAATGATCATTGATAACGAGGATCAGTTCCATCAACATCTCCAGAAACACTGCAACCCGGCGAACGCGAACAGCGGCCAAGTGGCGTTCCCCACGTCGTGCATAATATGCAGGCAAACGCTCGTTTCAGACATCGAAGTGAAGGTGCACGTACACTATCACCTGTCCCGAGTCAAAGAATCTCCTGCCGTGTGTGGCAACTGCAACCGGTACAAGCGGTCAGCGTCGTCTCCGTGCGACGGCTGCAACCCGACCAGAAACAGTGCGGCGGAACGATGTCCTGACTGCGGTGCGGCGTTCGACGCTTTCGGCGCTCTGCAACACCACCTGACCACCGTCCACAGGAAACCTTTTCACTGTTTCAAGTGCAAGGTAAGTTCGAAACAAACTCTCGCACATTGTATGTGATTTCGTCATTAAAGCACCCCGGAAACAAAAAACACTTCGGTACGGCTGTGCACCGACGACTGTTATGACACCGGGATCGTTATAGTTGTGTGTTACGCGTAAAATTGACAATACAAGGTTCGCGCTTACAACACTCGACTTTGGAATTTTAATCGTTTCAAAATAACAATTTATATAATAAAATCTAAACATCACCTCATGCATACTCGTCCAGTTCATCTTAGTGCCAGGTACTTTACGGGTTATGCGTATATTAAAATAAACACTAAATGGGCATATACGTCAAATATTACACCGTGGGAAGACCAAATTAATTTTTAAGCAGGTCGAGTATCGCCGGAATCGTGTTATTCACATGCTGATGCACTAAGCAGATTTTCGTGGAAATTTATATTTATATTTAATCAATGTTCGGTATGTCCCACCGCCAACGACTTAATTTCCAAACAATATTATCAGTACGGCAGACGATTGGCGGGTGTACCTATAGCACTAATTTACGAGTACGAGAACGTTTCCACCACCGTTGAATCGTAATCGCGTAGGGTTTCAAAGTGGAGTGTTAAGGATTAAAAACAGGTTTTGGTACACGACGTGAAACACTATGCTCATACCCAATGCGATACGACCGTAATAGTATATCAACAAACGATGACGTATAGTGCACCCACCCCTGCAGTGTGACGCATTATTGTCGTACTATAATGACGTTATTATTATTTATTTATTTATTCATTTTTTTTTAAACTAATTAATTTGGTTTTGGCACGCAGATCGGATTCGAATCGCAGCAGGAAGCCACGATTCACCTGGGCACGCACCTGGCCACGCTCAACGGTTCCGTGGACGGCATCGAGTGCGGCCTTTGCCCGTGCGTGCTGCCCACGACCAACAGTCTCCAGACTCACCTGATCGAGCACACGTTTGCCGGCTGCAAAGCGTTCACGTGCTACTTGTGTTCGGCCATATTCACCGCGCCCACCGGACTGCAGGCGCACATGACCGTCGACCACTCGGCCGAAACGCCGCCGTACGACTGCCCCAGGCCCGGGTGCCAGGCCAAGTTCTTCTTCACCGCCGAACTGGACAGGCACACGCTCGAGCACCAGGGACAGGACGTCCTGGCCAACGTGAGTATATATATATATATACGACCCGATGAGGTTTTCCCTATTGCTTGAACTAATTATAAATTACACGCGTATTGGTTATTTATTGCTAAAAAATTAAATGTTCGCAACGTTTATACTTTCAGATGAATTTTTACAAGTACCAAAACAAACTTATGTCCATCTGCGAAAAACTGTCGTTCAAGTGTGCCGAGTGCTATCAGAGCTTTTTGACACAAACCGACTTACAGTGTCACGTGTACGATCACCATCGGCAACCACAAACGGATGCACCGCCTGCGGGATCGGAAACGATGGACGTCAAACAGGAAATGAGCGGATGCGCGGTTAACGGTAACGCGGAAAAGCGGCCTTTGGACGGATGCGAACGGACCGAGAATCCGATCAAAGTGGAGGAAGATGGGGACGAAGTGAGCGTGAAAACGGAACATCGCGAAAGAGACGACGATGACGAAGAGATGATTGACGTGGTAGAGAACAATCGCGACGAGCCGAAGTCGGGCGAAGACGAAAACGACGTGGATATGCATTGATAGGGGCTCAAGACGAAATCGTAAAACAAGCCCAAATGTTTTTTGTTATTTTTAAACCATGTTTCAATAAAAAAAATTGTCTCAGAACGTATTAAGACGATAATCGACGGACACGACGACTGTCCCGAACCCGTTTATTTTATAATATTATGTTTCGCCGTCATGAACATAATTATTATTTTTATTATTATTGTTATACACACTCGCGATTGATACGCATGATATTAGAGTATATTGTTTTAATAAGTAAATTTGTATTATTGTTATTATTATTATTAGTAGTAGTAGGATTATTATACACGTAATACGCGGCGTGTTCTGTTTATATTATTATTATTATTATTATTATTGTAATCGTTGTATTTATTGTGAATAATGCACAACACATTTAAAGTTTTAGGTGGTGAAATATTATTATTATTATGACCTCGTTGAGGAATGAATTATTTTCGAAATAAATTGTGTTATCACTACGTTTTCGTACATATTATATTAATACTTTTAGCGTTATTGTTCGTATTATACATTGTATTAAACGAGTTTTACATTTTTAACGACACTTATTAGCTTATATTATTATTATTTAAAGTCTTATAGGATTTATGTTTATGTTGAACGATTCATATAGATATTCTGTTGTTTTATTATTTTATTTTTATTGTACAAATATCATTACAGCTCTATTATACTTATATAAAAACCACATGTGTGTATATATACATATTATATTATATATATATATAATGATAATGTCTTTAAGGGTTATGGCTATTTCTTATGGTTAACAATATTTTGTTTTTATTTTATTTTAACTTTAATTGTGATACTATTTTATCAAAACGGTTTTTATTATACACACCGTATTTTTATTTTATTTTATTTGATCACGCTTACGTCCTTAACAGAAAGAAAAAACAAAAATTTACTTAATAGGTAAATTGAAAAATTTTTATGATTATTATTTGATTATCATTGCGTGTAATGACATAAAAGTCTACAGCAATACTTAAAACAGTTGGATATTCCAATAGAATCATTATGGTATCCTAACCTCATCTTTATTATAATATATTTATTCTTACTTAATATCTTCCAATTGATTCGAAATTAAAACCATAATCTATTAATTTTTTAATTTTTTTATTTGACGTGTAATCAGTTTCTTGAAAACTTTTGGAAAAAAAAATACAAATAGTTTTTTTTAATTACGGACAATTTTTAACTGGTCAATGTGTAATATAATATCATCGTAATCATTTTTTTTTTTTGTATTTATTAACACTTGTTACAGAATATAATTATATATCATATTTTTTTATAACTATAAGATTTGCATCTTATTAATTATTCTTTATAGGATTATTGACTTTCCGTTTTCAAATATTAATATATAACATAATTTTAAAATATAAACTATAAAGTAAATAAATAATATAATAAATGATGTTCTTAATTTTTAAAAATAATATTAGAGTTTGAACTAATGGTATAACTATTTAATATTCGAATATTTAGTATCTACTAGATGCCAGTATAACAAAACTAGGTATAAAATCCAAGTTCAAAAAAAAACTCGTAAATTGAAAAGAAATATGGTTAGTAAAATTTTTTTTACAATAATTTTAGGAATAGATAATTTCTTAAAATCATTAAAAATAAGAATAATCAGTAAAACTGTTTTATAAGGTTTCTTTGAAATCATAAGATCGTCATTGTTAATACAAGTCTTGCAAAAAGTAAAAATGCACAAAAAGTATCACAATATATGGTTGACTATCCGACTAAAATTTAGCAAATATTAAAATTAAATAACTTGATTTTCTTCTATTATTGTGTTTAATAAATTAATGGTCGACATATTTTATTATACTAAAATTTAAAGGTGATATTAAATTAATATATTCAATCCAAAATAGTTATGAACCGGCGTAGTGGGTAGGCAATATTGATACTTTAAATATTATATTTTGTATCATTTGGCACATCAATAATAATTATATTGTTCTAATATTCACTTAATTTTCATATTATACATGCCAGTTGGGACCGAGGCCTAATAGAATCTTCCACTCTTTACTCTCATACTCTATGAACACTACCTATGTCTTTATAAATACATATAATAAATTAATAATAAGTATGTATCGATATGTTTGTGTGTTCATTGGGTAGACAATATGGTCAGTAATTTGAATACCTAGTTTATTTTTTCAGTTTAAGCGATAAAATTCTATTACCACTTAAATATTTGCAAACTTACTTAGTAAATGGTATTGGACATTTATTTAAAAATAATGTATATTCTCAGGAGGTAAAAAAATTGAACAAAATTTTACGAAGTTATGTAGATGACTTTTCCATTAATTTATATTAAAAATTGTATTAAGTCGCAGTATTTAAAAAATAATCACTATATTTTTACCTTCTTGTCCACAGTTGTTATTTCGTATAATGGCATCATACATTTTTAATTTATTTTTTATATTTCGTAGCAGAATTTTAGTTATAAAATTAAATTTCGGACAAGTATTGATATAACTTTAAATTTTTACAAAATGTCATACCACTTAAATATTAAATAAAATAGCAGTAAAATGAACAATATGCTGATTATGGTATTATTATGTTGGTGCTATAATGGAACGCTACTCTCATGAATGATGTAAAAGTACAATTAAAATAATAATAATTATAATATTTTATTTCTATTAATAATACGAGTATAAGCTCTATAGTAGGTTCAGTACAGTTAATTAATTGTAACTATAAAATACACTTATTAGCTAATATTGTTATAGAATTTATATAATGAATTGTCTTTTCGTGTTTTTTTTAAAGATTTTAACTTGTTTTTTTTTAAATGACTGTAGTTATCACTCTGTTAATAGAAGTAAAGTGAACTTAATTTTGGAGGTAAGTAGATACTATATGTATAGACTATTTATGATGCACAAACGTATTAACACGAAAGACGTTCAAGGAAATTTTATTCAATTACTCTAAAGCTCATAACATTGAATTCAAATTTAGTATATCAATAATAGTGAACCACTCGACACCTAATGTATAACTGAGAGCAGAGTGGTATTAACTTGTCACTTCTTTAAAAATTATTTTTCTTATTGGCTAATTGATGTACTTACTGTTTACTTCTAAGAAAATACTGATGCCTCGGATATACATTTTCATAAGCTTTATTGTTTAAATAAAAAAAAGTGGGCAAGTGAGTACCGCTCTGCTGTACATTAGGTGCCGTATGGATCATTATTATATATTATAGGAGTGTTAAATTTGAATCCAATGATAGTTATCATTGTATACGAAAAACGATTCTGAACGAAGATGATTTGTCAGCCTAGGATATAATTTCTAGTGGTTGGTAAAAAAGGTGGTTTAAAAAACCAGCTTATATTAAAAAATATTTTGAAAATTAAATCACGTAAAGAAAACGCGAATCTTAATAACTGGTAAAATTTTCAAGTATCTATGACTTATACTTTTTGAATAATAACAAATATTTAAAATCGTTTGAGGATAAATCGTTATCGTTACGCTATTTCGTTAAAATTTAAAATTCAAACGCACTTAAAATTTTTCTATAATGATGCTTCGAGTTTTCTCTATAGATACTTGAAGGTAAACTTATGGAAAACTTAGTGTTGTATTTTTAATCCTTAGTTATAAACACAAAAAATTTTATGATTTTTCAACTTCAAATAATTTGCAAATATTCATAATTTTGACGAATTTTCGTCAAAATTTGAACTTCAAATGCTAATAAAAAAAAATTGTGCCTATGTATTCTTATAATTTTTTAATCACTATAAGAATAACATATGAGGAACTTTGTATTAAATTTTCAAGTATTTTGATAGGGCCAAAAAATTTTATCGACACTACAAAAATATTTTTTCAGAAAAATTGAAAATTTCAGTTGTCTATAAATAGCTCAAAAAAAGTCAAAATATTTTGAAATTTAAATCACGTAAAGAAAACGCGAATCTTAATAACTGGTAAAATTTTCAAGTATCTACGACTTATACTTTTTGAATAATAACAAATATTTAAAATCGTTTGAGGATAAATCGTTATCGTTACGCTATTTCGTTAAAATTTAAAATTCAAACGCACTTAAAATTTTTCCTATAATGATGCTTCGAGTTTTCTCTATAGATACTTGAAGGTAAACTTATGGAAAACTTAGTGTTGTATTTTTAATCCTTAGTTATAAACACAAAAAATTTTATGATTTTTCAACTTCAAATAATTTGCAAATATTCATAATTTTGACGAATTTTCGTCAAAATTTGAACTTCAAATGCTAATAAAAAAAAATTGTGCCTATGTATTCTTATAATTTTTTAATCACTATAAGAATAACATATGAGGAACTTTGTATTAAATTTTCAAGTATTTTGATAGGGCCAAAAAAATTTTATCGACACTACAAAAATATTTTTTCAGAAAAATTGAAAATTTCAGTTGTCTATAAATAGCTCAAAAAAAGTCAAAATATTTTGAAATTTAAATCACGTAAAGAAAACGCGAATCTTAATAACTGGTAAAATTTTCAAGTATCTACGACTTATACTTTTTGAATAATAACAAATATCAAAAATCGTTTGAGGCTAAACTGTTATTTAACGCGGTTTTTGTAAAAATTTAAATTTCAAACACTCATAAAAATTTTTTGTCTGAATCCGGTAGAGTTTTTTTTACAGATATTTGAAGAAAAATGTATGGAGAACCTTGTACCAAATTTTCAAAACTTAGTTATAAAAGAAAAAAATTTCATGATTTTTCAACTTCAAAATTACTTTCAAATTTTCGCGTTTTCGACAGATTTCGTAAAAATTTGAACTAAAAACGCTTATAAAAAAAAATTGTGACTAACGATTTTTAATTTTTTTTAGCTACATTAAAAACAACTCATAAGGAACCTTGTAATAAATTTTCAAAACTTTTTGGTCATCCAAAAATTTTTTATCGACACTTAAAAAAAAATTTCTCAAAAAAATCGAAAATTTCAGTGGTCTATAAATAACTCAAAAAAAGTCAAAATTTTTTGAAAATTTAACTATATACAGATACTACTGACATTAACATTTGGTGAAAATTTCAAGTATTTTCAGTGATTAGTTTTTGAATTACAACCATAAAAAAAAATCGATTTGGTCGAAAACTGGTTTTGCGTAAAAATTGCCGTTTTTCAGTTATTTTTTTTTTGTTTTTCTCGATTTTTTTGAAAACTGTTGGAAAATGTTAACTTTTTACCTCTATAATGCACCAAGGATATTCACTTTTACATCGGAAACCACCCCCATAGTTTGAAATTGGAGCATTATTTCGACTAGTTATGCTGTACACAGACACAAAAAAAAAAAAAACAAAAAAAAAAAAAAAAAAAACATACATCATTGTAAAATCAATACATTCATCACTTCGTTCAGAATCTAAAAAGTATTACTTTCAAATTGAATTTACTGATAAATTGAAATTGATTCACGTATTCATATAATTAATCATTAACAATATTGGTGAATCATCCAGTATAGAATAAGTTGGATTTGATTATTGATTAAAATTTACAAGTGTCCATAAAATAATAAGTACAACGTATGCGAGTATTTTGTTATTGGTTTTGGTTTTATTTTTTTTATAGTGAAGGATGAGTTAATTTTATATTTAGGAGTGTATAGTGATACATTTTCAGTACCTAAAAAAATTTGATAACAAATAACTCATGAAAGTAAAAAGTTTAATAAAAATGTTAGTAATATATTAATAAACATTTTCAAATCGTTTAGTTCTAAAACTTACCAAGAGATGGCAGCATATAACATCATGTAATCATACAATAATATTATTATAATATAACGTATTTATCATTCTGCTGTATAATATTTATAGATTGAGTCATTGTAATTAATGAGCTAAATTTATAATCAATGCTATTTCATTATATATGAGACAAAATTCTAATCGAAGACCGTTTATCAGTCTACAGATATTATACATTGGAAGACTACCGGACTGATTGAAAAACTAGATTCTGCGATTACTTAATTCCAAGATCAACTTACACCCATTGACGACTTTGCGGACTTTGACGACATTTCAATTTTAACGTAGACTGTGCTCTATCTACTATGGTCTTGCACAGAAATAATTTAAAGTATTCATCTTAATACGCAGCAACTAAATTATCAGGGCAGATAAATAAAATAAGATTAACGTTGTTAATTTTTTTTATATAACTACAGGGTTTCACCCAGGCAACTTTTTACAACAAAAAAATGTATGCTATTATTTCCAACACTCTTGTTGATATATGTTGAATATTGGTTTCAAATATTATATTTGAATAAATTATGCATAGAGTTTCTTCGAATTTAAAATGAAAAGGTATAATAAAGAAAAAAAACTATTTAATATTTATAAACTATTTCATTATTTTTTTTCAAGCAAAACTCGTAAAGAAGATATAGAGAGAATTATACAGCATAAAAATATATTAAAGAAAGTAAATAGATGTTCCTATCAACTATAATATGATACACAATGATGAATATTATTTTAAAGATGATAATATTATTTAGGGCGTTTCATAGGCATTTATTGATATTTTAATTTTTAAATGAGTTAAAGGCTATAGATAGGTAGTTATGTGAAAATGTAAGATATTAAAACTTTAAAATGCTCGTAACTAATGTCAATAAAAACCAATGAGATGAACCTTTGATAATATTATTGCCTTTGAGTTTGATAATTGGTAAATTGGCTATAATATTATAGTTAACAGCGTAAAATTTATTCCGCCGAAACAAAAATTTGCCATGTTAAATCATACGACGAAGAAAACACATGTGGGTGTGACGTCCTCTTATTAACAATAGTTTATTTTTAATTAGCTATTAAATAGTTATAATAATTTATTATTATTATCAGTATCGACGTATATAATATTAATGTAATAACGATCAATACTTTTAAATTCAAGTTTTTATGCAATATAATAGAAAAAAAAATGTAGGTATAGTTATTAACCATACAATACAGCATCTTGTTTAAAGTCGATTGTAAAATGTCAACAATACACGCGCCTAGTCACTATCTACTCCATGTCAAAACGCTCAGACCTGAGTATACTCGCCTAGTATACTAGTGTATGCAGTGTTCATGATGACTACTATTGAAGTACTGGACTATTAAATAGATTATTTACACTTTTCTAATAACAATTTATTTACTTCGGCGGGCGCGTCATCTGTTCAATCAGCAAATGCGGTGTTCCGAGAAAATACTGATGAACTGCATAGGTAAGTCATATGTGCGTGCGTGTGTGTATGTGTGCATGTCTTTTTTAATTATATTGTACATCGAAGTACTAAAGAGCTGATGCTGTTAGAGTGACTAAGTCATTATGCACAAGTATATTTGTTGTTTATTTATTTAATGTATATACTAAAAAGTTACAAATTATAGATGTGTACACCACACAATCAAACGATGTAAATAAAAACAATAATAATAAAAAAAAAAAAAATGTTAAAATCCTATGACGTGCGTTCAAACATTTATATCAGGGGTGGCCAAACAGTCGATCGTGTTAGAATGTATTTTTAAGGCCACGCGCCATATATGTTTCTTAATAATATTATAGTTGTTCTATAAAAAAAAAAGAATTCTATGGAAGTCGATCCTCAAAGGTGAAGTATATTTTAGTAGATCGTGACAAAAAGTTTGACCACCCTTGATTCATATTGTAAGTAAAATATAAACCTAACTAAACCATCATTAAACTATACAGTCTACAATAATATCCTATTATTGAATTACATCAATATTATAATAATATTAACTTAATGATTGAGTAAGAGATTTTATGTTTAACTGAATTTGAATAATTAGAAATAATATTGTCTTAAATAATAATGATAATAATTGCCTTAAATTAATTTTATGAAATCCACACAACTCAAAATGGAAGTTACTGTGCAATCTTCGTAATGAAAAAAAAGCAATCTGAAACATATTTGGAATAATGACAATTTATTGTTCGGTTGGTTATAAGTTCTTAAATCAATATTTTATATCAATTTACCTTCCGACGATTTGTGAGGTTTTCTGTAATAGATCGTTTGTTTAAAATCAAAATTGTCCGATTTATCTATACACAATGATAAAATAAAAACAATTTTTCCAAAGTGAAATACGACTTAGCATGCAAAGATTTTCATTTAGATTTACAATAAAATATTTTTACTTAGAAAGAAATGATCATAATAGTAATAGTAATACCTACTAAATATAATTTATTTATAAAGTCTAACCTCTTTTTCAGTGGTCTGACAAATATAAAATAATACAAAGACGCCGAACAATCTTATTGACACGTCAAATATCGGGAAAAAACGATGAACATCGAATTTAACAAACAATCCTTTAAATAACACATAATGATATAGTATATAGACAATACCACACATGTTTCCGAATATAATATTAACGAGCACTGGTGGTCCGTAAATGAATCTGTTTATGACATCCAAGTTATCCATAGTATTGGTATAAATACTTCCCAATTTGTTAATAGGAATAATGCCCTTCGATATTTCTTCGTTTAATTTGTACACGATTATTTGAAAAAGCGTTATTAAAAACAAGTACTCGTAGAGCAAACAGTTATTATATGAAAACATGCATGTCCATACAACCTAAAATAAAATTGTAATTCGTGGTTAAAATTAAAAATGTGTTGTTGAACATGCATTACATTTAATGGTTTAAATTTTGCTAGTTGAAAACTAAAAAAAAATAAAATTACCCATTGTAAAAAAGTATAGTCAGGCGTATTGGAAAAACCCAATAATACTGCTATACCTGACATTGTATGAATCAGTATGAAAACGATGCTTGTCCAAAATATTTTCGCTTTAAGCACAATTTCACTATTACACTTTTTCAACACATCAAGTATGTCCATACATTTCTTTAATATATTTGAAAATTCATTATCGAAATATGATCGCCATGCAATGGAGAAGAGTGGTCCCAATAACTTCAATTGTACACTTATAATCAATACAATTGATATAGGCTCCAATATGTCCCGTACATTATTTAATAACTGAAATGTAATTTTTATTTATTTTATCATCAATTATTAAAGTTCAGAAAGTGTTAAAGATAAAATATAAAATTCAGTTGTATTGTTATTATAAATTATACATTTATCAAATTAAATTGAGTAATATGATATTATTTCGGTGTTTTACGATTTTTTTTTTTTTTTGTTACCTTCATATAAAATATATATTTTGTGTTTTTCTATAGTGAAAAATATTAGTGTATTTATTTCTCAATTTCCGATTCACTCATAAATCGTTATTTTTTTTCTTTTAATTTATACTACGTATTATATTAAACCTAACATATTAATTAATATATTTCGTAAATTTAACTGTAAACAAAAAAATAAAAGTTATTATTTTATGAGAATTACATTTTAAACATTACCGTTTTACTGTTTTTGTTTTTCAAATACCAATAGATTTATTTAATAAGCATACTATAACAATATATTATTTTCTTTATCATACCCATTTAATTCCACCATGTACATTGATTAGAAATATAGAGATTAAAGTAAATCGCCAAGCATAACTCAACAGCATCCATGTTCGTTTGACAAATTTCGCGCTTCCATTACCGGATAAAATAAAAATAAAGTTTAAAATTTTTGTCAAATAAATAATATTCATGATATTTTATCAATTAAAAATATTGTACTTGAATAATGAGTTCACCAACAACTGATATTAAAAATGACATTTGTAAGTTTTGTCATGAGACTATTATAAGCTTTATTTGTTTTTTGCCAACTAATTTATATCAAAAAATAAATATTTATTTTAATAAATATTTAATGTTAACTGAATTTAAATAGTTCAAACATTTATGTAGGATCAAAATATATTTATTTGCTACCAAACTTTAAAAAAATATTAATTAATTTAATAGCTAAACTGCCTTTAACTATGAATATAAATATTTTTTATGCATGTATACATGTATAGTGTATACTGTATAGTATGTATACTTATATAGAATATGATTGAAGAAAGTAGATAATAAAATAGTGAGGTAGGTATTTTAATGTTTATTAATTTATGAACTGCCTCAAACATCAATGTTTTGTCCTACTTTTAATATTTACCTACCATTTACTTAAAATGCGCATTTAAAAACTAAAAAGCTTTTATTTAATTGATTGAATAATTTATATTATCATATTATGAACGTACATTATTAAGACCTTGACGTAGTCGAAGAGGAAATTTTTGGGTCCTGATATTCACTTTAATTATTACTTTAATAAATACTTTTCAAAAATTAAATTTAACTAAATAAGTGAAGTTTCAATATTCGTTGCATAAATTTGTTACTTTTATACATATTGTAAAACATGGTTATAATAAAACTAATTTTTTGTAAAATAATCTCTATTAATTACTTGTACGTAGAAAATAATTACAAATTATTATTGCCTATTGCTCCAATCAAACTCACCAAATTCTTATGTATAATGTCACTCAGAAAGTGGACGAATAAAATGCAGTTAATGTTGTTTGATAAAATATTTGTAATACCTTTATTGTGAACTTTATGGATTTAGGTACTACAAATTATCTGCGTTAAAAAATTTTACGTAGGTACCTATACGGACTATAGACTACGACCTATCTATGATGTTAATATACGATAACAATGAGTATATTTTTATACTGATTTCATATCTTAAAAGCGATTTCAACAAATAGTTTGCCTTGATAATAAGGTAATATATGATAATATTTATTGAGCTAAGAGTTCATAATACGTTTTCCAGAGGGGGGGGTAAGTGCCCTGTCTTGCCTCCCCCCAATGGGCACTCATGTCAACTTAGGATATTATATAATCATGTACGGAAAATGCTAATTTAAACAACTGGTGTATGTATGTTTCAAATTTTTAAGACTAATAATTATTTATGAATTATAAACATACTTCATTATAAAAAAAATTATAATCGATGAGTTCCAGTTGGCAGTTGCTTTCTAAACAAATCTTTATTCGATATGTCCAGTGGAGGTTGCAGGGGGGTGGGGGTTTAATCCCCTCCGAAACGAATGGATGATTAATTTCAAACGTATTTATTCTCGCGTATGAACCTTCAAAAAGTTCTAATTTTTTCAAACTAATATATTATTAATTAACAAAACAATTTAGCCATTTTATGCTAAATAAAAATATACATTATAACAAAATATTTTGTTCTCTAGTATTGTCGTTCTACTCTTATAAGTAAAATTATTTATTGATTTTTTTTAAAAAAAACTTCCCGAGAGGTAGAAGAATAATCCTTATTCTAGAAAACATTCCGTGGGTAATATTCTTATTTCACATGACTAATAATGCGCCCATCGTAACAATTAAACAGTTAAGTCTTTCAAACAAGTTCTGATGTTCTATCACTTTTACATAATATGTCTTTACTCACGAAATGAATAGATAATTTCAATAATTATTTATTAATATAATTTAATGTAATTATTAATACCAAGTATCGATCAAAAACATTACATTAAATAAATGTGGATAATGAATTTTAAATGTGTTACCAAAAAGATATACACAATATGTTGAATTAATGTAAATTTAAGTAGATTATTAAAAAAATTGTAATTATATTAAATTATAAAAAATATTGATAAATAATTCAAATTAAATACCTACTACATTACTATACTTATAATTTATTTAATAAACTCACGGTGTTCTTCAAAATAATCCTGAAAAACTAAAAAAATAAAATACGTCAATACATGAATATTTACGCAATACTAGTTCTCATCCAAATATTTTACTTTAATACAAGAGTAAATTAATACATAACTAAATATTTCCAAACATAAAAAAATCCAAAATTGATAACATAACTATATTAGTTAGAATTGCATCTGTTATGTCTTTTAAAATAATTGTTGAGCTGTAATAGTTATACTGAAAGCTAATAAAAAAAAAAAAAAAAAAAAACTTTATTAGTATATTATTTTTATACATAATACAATTTTCTAAATATTTTTCATATTATGTTAAAAGTACTTATAGAATTTTAAAGTTTTGTCAAAAAGCTTAGGAATGTAGTAGAAACCCTCTAGAGTTGTTCATTTAGTAATTAAACAATTTTAAAAATAAATCATAACGTTTTTTACAAGCATTTGAAGTCACAATGAAGTAAAATCAAAATGTTGAAAACGTTGTTGTATTTGAAATACACAACACTTTTAATTTTAAAGCTTAGTCTTGAAAATTAAATACAAAATCCGAAAATCTAAAAAAAAAAAATTGTACTATCAAAAATATGTATTTTTTCAAAGACTTTTTATTATAGAAAATACTATTTAAACCGGAAATCTCTACATTCGATTTTCATAGTGAATTTTAAATTCAAATATTAACAAAATTGAATGTTATTTAAACGAAGAATAATGACTTTGTATTATACTTTGTTATAATTTCAAGATTCTTTATAACTAATAAGCAATAAGTATGATACAATTGATACGAATGATACAATTCTTTTCTAGCATCAATTATCAATTAATCAATTCAAATTATATGTATAAAAAAAATGTTACAATAATGTTTATTGTAGCAAGTTCAGAATATATAGTTACTAGTAATGGTATTTAACAATGGAGACGATGGAAGTCAACCCGTATATATTTATTTTATTTATTTTCATTTGAACTATAAAACATTATTATTTCCAACATTTATTGATATAAATGTAGTCATTATACTACATAATAATATTATAATGTATAACACGAGTATTATTCACGAACTAAAACGTTTCGGTTTACCAAACCGCTAATGTATTCTACATAATCGAAAATTTCTAGTGATAGCACGGAAGGTAATTATTGTTAAGATTACAGGACTTAGCATTGGCTAGGGTGAACACCTATTGCAAGGGATGAATTTGTATTAGTGCCAAACCCTTGCTGCACGTTATAAATTGGAAAAAATAAAGCAATTGTCTGACGTGTAATTAGGGGTTCGTACTGCTCGACTTAACATCAATGCTGCGTAACGGTGGGTGCCAGGTGATATATATTATTTTTTCTACTTTCAAATTCACTGGTCGAATGTCTGTTTTTATTATTATTATTTTTTTTTTTACATACACCTGGAATCGGCGGAATATTATATAGCCGTTTAATAGCGGTAACTATTTACAACCTACAGCTGATTCGATTCGGGACGCTGCCGCACAGACGTTTTAGTTGCTATAATATGATAATAATTGTATAATATTATAATTTGAAATATTATTGGATACAGTATTTAATTATTAGAATTAGCAATTTAAATTAAAACGTTCTGCGAAAAAGTTCAAAAATTTACACAAAATCACTTGTAAATGCAATTAGACAAATTACCATGTTTACGTATAATCGATGGTAAGACTTATAAATAATAAATCAGTATACTTACCTATTATAAATAAAAATCGGTAATCTTTAAGTAAGTACTTAAATCGTTAAGTGCTTACCATATTATTTATATTATTATAGAATACAATAAATCTTATGGTTTTTTTTTTTATAATTATAATTTTATCGTTGAATGATACTTACTTTATTTGTCTAAACTTTACTTACTTATACAGACATACAGTAATACCATTAAGGTACAAACAAAATTAAGCGAAACTTTATTCTACAGAGCAGTGTCACGACTCGTGGAGACGAACGAGTAAAAAAAAACTCGAATGATTTTTATTTAAAGAATACCTTTTGTTTTACAAATCATTTAGGTACTCAGTTAATAACATTTTTGCGATTTATTATGTTGATGAAACAATGTGCGATCAAAATATACCTAACTTACCGGAACCATACTCTTGGAGGATTTTTTGTCTTGAGCGTAATTGTTGTAAAACAAATCCGTCATCGACAACTTACATATTATAAGTTTCTTCAAAATGTAAGAACTCCGTAAATGGCTAGTGTGATATTTTTAATATTATTATGTATTGGTAAACAATCGATAAGGTTATAAACATATTGAATATTAATATAGGTATATAATATTATTAATTCATCATTTAAATTCAATACGATTAAATAAAGTATATTATATTAATTACAAAATATTATATCGAGTTTAAATAACTAGGATCAACGTAAAAATCAAAATATTTATTATCACAATTGCTTACTAAGAATGTGGTAATCTACATATTTTAGACATAGTTGAATCTAGTGAATGATAATATTTTTGAAATAGTTTTATCTGAAATTTAACGTCATCTCATTAATAAATAAAATAAATAGGGAATCGCATCATGTTCCTACGTGAGAGTGGTGGGATAACAAATTAAATACGTTAATTCCTACACGTGTGATGTATAAGTTCTTACACGATAAAAAGGTACATAATATGTTAGTTCTTACACGGCGGAAAATAAGAACCTATACGTTAATTCCTACACGGTAAAAAAATTAATTTTTAGTTTTATTATATTAAAATGTAAGACCGTGTCAGAATATGATATAACTGATAATAGATCGATAACTTATACATTTTATTATTATGAAGATTGTAGTAGGTATACTGAATTACTATACATAATAATATACGCAACTTAAAACTTTCATACGTACCTTTTTTTACCATGCAGGAACTTACATGTGTATCTATTTTTTGTAGTGTAGGAACTACACTAGTAAGTACCTTATTGTATCGTGTTGGAACTAACATATGTATTTTTATTGCCTGCTAGGTCTCGCGTAGGAACTTACGTTTGCCCTATTGAATTTCATTCGGGACAGAAAATCGGTAAAGCCGATTCTAATATCTTAGTAACTTGGTACTAAAAACAGCTGTCCTGACTATTCGTCGTTGATTTAAAGGCTCCAGGTCACAATAATTTAAAACAGCTTCAGAAATAAATGTTGTAAGAGCATTTCCATTCCTATCTCGTACTCACAGATGTTAATTATTATAATATATAATGTTTTGCGACTGTTTTTTAAACAAACCAAACACCAACGACTCCATAAACCTACAGTTTAATATAGGTGCAATGATATACATGACAAACGTGCCAAATACTATTGTTTATCTATTATATTGTCTGACAACTTGCAAAGTACGTTATAACTCTTGTGTTCGCAGCATGTATAGTCTGTCGTGTGCGGCGAAGCAGATAAATTCGCAGGGCGCGTAAACGGCGACAAAGGCGTTGGTTCCGAAAACTTATCGCCAAACGGGAATCGCCATACGCCACGAAGATGACTCTTAACGTTATACAATTAAATATTATATGAAACGTAGAGATTCGCAGCGCGTTCCTCCGTCACATGAAAATATGACATCTGATCGAAGTCTACAAATAATTAATTTTTTTTTTTCGTTTTCGTACGTCTGTCTCGCCGTTTCTCTGTATACGCATATCACGCGAAATTATATGTATTCGGCCGAGCTTCGTACAACACCATCGTCACGATAATAATATATAGTATCGAATACAGTCGGGCGCAAGGAAAGGGGTTGCCGGCTAGACCACATGCGTTCGGCGTCGACTTGGTGGGGGGCGAATACGAGCCCTGTTCCGGGCCGCTAAACGTAGAATGCCCACAGACCGGTCGGAGGTCGCGTGCGGGCGTTCCAGTTAGTAACAATACTATTCTCGGGGGTAGCACGCACCGTGGCGCAGCACATATTATAGCTATATTATTGTAACGGACGTTTTTCAGTATTTTTTTCTCTCCACATCGTTAAAGAATTTAAGTCCCGTTTTTCTCAAAACGTTTCTTTTCGGTCACTTCCCCGAGCCGTTGTTACGTCGATCCGTGACGTGACAAGACGGTTGTAACGCAGCAGCACTGCTGGTTTGTCGGATTCCGGTCCAGGAATCTCGCCGGGAAGGTCCATCACGTTCGCGCGCGAGCCCGGAAGAGGATCGCGTTTTGACGACAGAAGTCCGAACCTGATGATTGATCCGTTTGAGTAGACAGTAAAGTAGGTATATAAAAGTTGTACCTTAATATAATAGTGTCTATATGTCATTATATATATATATATATAATGTATTAACATTTAATACATATTATTACGCGGTTAATACAAACGCGTGTATAATAAATACGAATAATGACTAATAATATAATATTTTGTAATGACAATGTTGTTCATACGTTATAGACTTGAGTATAATATTTTATGTTGAAATGCAATAGGTAGGTACATACTGTGTTAAATTATTAAATTATAATTAATTATACGCATCTGTAACTCGGGTAGTCGATCGAAGGCTATCAGGCTGCAGACTGTAATTTATTTATTCAGCGCATTATATTTTTTATGTATTGTAGCTATATGTATTACGTTGGAGCAACTAAAGGGAAGCGTTCGGGAATTTTAAGTACCTTACAATCAAATTTTAATAACGTTAGCTAACATTTACTTAGTCCAAATATGTTAACAGTCAAGGTTTCTTTTGACAATATTGACAATTACTAATATAATTTTATCGATTTAATTGAAAAAATAACCTATACCTGCTACTCTGAACAGTTATATTAATTATGATATATTTTATTAAGTATTGATAACAATAAAATGTCAAAGATGTATGAATATATCTCTAATATATATAATTATATAGTGGTAAACAACAAGATTTGTATGAAAAAGAAATAATATGATGTTTTTTATTAACTTATAATGCCTTAAATATTAATAACGATTATAAATAGTAAATATTAGGCTGGCAACATTTTTGTCAGACTTTGAAGAATGTAAATTCAAAATTTTTCCAAAAACGAAAATAAATAATATTAACTTTAATTTTTGAAACCGTACCATCATATTTCATTGTAAAGATTTTTGTTGTCTTTGACTGTAAAATGTTTATCGTTTTAAATAAATATAATAATATGATACATAATTTTTATATAATTTAATAAACCAAGCAGTTATGTATTTTAAAAAATAATACTTTTTGATTTATAATATTTATTTAAGGAATAAATTATTTTGTAATGTTTGAATAATCAAAATGTAGTAATAATCGTCAAGTCAGTGGTAGGTAATAAAAAAGTCGATTTGACCATGATCATATTGCAAATAAAATTACGTTTAGAGAACACGACCTTAATCTATTTAAAAATTGCAAGAAAACACGCTAAAAAATACAAAAAAATGTGATACACAAATTGATAGATACGATTAATAGAGTTTATAATAATACAAATTTAATTTTACAATAAAAAAATTAATTTTACATTGGTATCTATTAAACTATGATTCTCATAAAAAAGTTAACGTGTGTAATGTCTACTTAAAATAGAGTTACCTACATAATTATAGTACTCCCTTACATATCATCTGTAGTTGTTCCATGATGTATAACAAATTAAAATGTTCATCCTCTGTGCAGGAATGATGACCTGCTGGCAGATGACACCTATGTTTATACGCACCGTTATAATTACTGTACATCGATTGACGATTATAATAGTCATACGTATTCGACTGTAGGGTGGAAAATAAATAAATGTTACATTCGATGATAGGCATTGAGTTTACAAGGATACATAGTATTAGTACAGTTTTGAATCCTTAATTACCTACTTTTTTTTCAATTCGCACAGAGTGAAATTGTATTTTAATTTATCTTAGTTTTCAATATATTCACGTACCTATAATAATATTATAGTATATTACAATATTTCAAAGGTTTATTGATCAAATAATCGGATATTATCATATTTTTATGTGAGCATGGTATTTATAATTTATAAATCCACAGTTAGATGATACTTAATTTTTTTTTAATAAAACGGTGACAATTTCGTCAATTTTACAAATTAATTTTTAATGCGGTTTTAGAAGAAACCCATTAAAAAAATCTATCATGTGCTATATATACTTCCATTAAATGGTAATAAGTTTTTTCTTATCTCCGCGTAATGTGTATTTTAACATTGCAGTAATGCACTAGTTTAAAATTGAAACAAATAAATTTTACTCGTATTGCGTGTGAGGCTCAAACAGATCAAAGTGCATTTTAGTTGATAAAACACTAAAATCTAACCGATTAAATAAGGTATAATAATTATAGAATGACGGCCGTGCATAAAAATATATTCAAAAAGTCAAACTGAACCAACAATATAGGTACACTGGCCTTGATACAGACAAAAATGATTCGTTGAAATGTACAACTATTACCGTATTGGTTTATAAATTGTTGACCTATTCCGTATCTTGTAACAGTATATACAATTATATTATCCTCGAGTTTAATCGATATTCTTAAAGTTTATTTTAATGACGTGCCCACGCTTTATTTAACGAGTAAAATGATTGATGATGATTTGCGAGCTGCGTATACGACTACATCGATACCACTCCAGAAGAAAACTCTCAATACAATAATATAGTGTTTGATTTTAAATAACATTGTTTTATTCGGAAATAACTCGTTGGTGAAACCAAATCGAATTCTGAATTCATCGCATTGCGGCGATGCCGTCCAAGTTGTGCACAAGAATCCATTAAAACCCTCCTGTATGCACCTATGTGTGTGTGTGTGCGTTTTTATTTTTGGATGTGAAATTACCCTTTTTTTCGTATACACGTCATAATAAAATGTACCAATAAACATTATATTTTAGGTAGGTATAACCAAAAAAATAGATAAAAATCTGTTAATTTCAACGTTCGCATTAGTCGGTAAATCGGTGGCGGCAACGACGGCTATACACGGCGGCACACATAATGGGTGTATATATCGATCGTATAGGTGGTCAGTGAAAGGGTCACAGGGGGTACACCTACCTCGCGCGTAGATATTGTATCCCTTCAGCAGCGGCGACTTTGGTGGTGGCGGTGGAGGAGGTGGTGGCGGCCAGTGGAGGTCGATGTCCATTCAAACGGACCGGCGGCGGCCATTTGCCACTGAATATTACATAAGAAGCGGACAAAAAAATAATAAACCACGCATTAGTCTCTGCGACGAGGGTTTTGCGCTTATATATACATATATATGTATTAGAGTATAATAAAATTCAAATAATGTTACGAATATATTTGCGTATGACCGCGGACTTTTCAATATCGCGCTCTACTTATTTTTTTCGTTTGCTGACACACCGGATAGAATATATTGATTCGAAGTATACATAATATATTTACAATAAACTAAAATCGTGTATAATATATCATGTTATACGAAATTCTATTGAGAATGTATTCAAAAGGATATTTTTATAACAGTTCCGCTAGGGAATCTGTACGATTGTATTCGAATTATGCGTCTTATTGCAGTAGATGTATTATAGGTTTAAGTGCCATTATATTATATTGTAATAGTAATGATAATAATTGTGTACTGAAATTTTAACAATATACACGAAAATATTATTTACTTAAATACTTATATGTAATATAACTTATGTATAATAGGTACAACTCATCATGTATTACATGTTTAGAATATAGGCAACCAAAATACGAGCAGACTATACGTCTTTATCTTCCTTATTTAGTACTAAACTATACAAATGTCAAATTTAAACATGATGTTTTAAAATTAGTTATTTAATTTAAAAAAATCTATTTTCAGGAAGTTCGTGGACATATTTTAAAGGAAATGTGTTAAAATAAGCACCAATACTTTTTTTATAATTTATACGTACGAAGAACCTGGACCTGTGACTGAATAGTGAGTAGGTACTCACTGTCTATGAAGTAGTATTAAAATCGAAATCACAGATTTACGGACAAACTACCATTTTTAAATACGAATAATATTATGGTTATATTAAGTATGTCGGTTAATTTTCACATGATATCACACAGTTCCTCATTTTTTGATTATCTATCTATCGAAATTTTCAATATTGTAAACTTTATTAAATATCCTGCCTTCATTATCAAACTAAAATCCATTAATCGGTCATATTGTAGAATAATTTATTTTTTTATATAATTTGTGAAAGCAAAGGAGATACCTACAAAATATTATATATGTAGAATAGGACATTAGTGCCGTATACTATGTAATTGCAGACTATGGAAACGTATGATTTTACAATTAGATATCATAAATAAAAGTGTTATTATTTTTACAAAGTAATTATTTTAAATTATACATGGTCCCAATGAACGTTTTATAATACATTTTTAGAATTTTAAATATTGATAATATTAGTTGATTATATTTTTTACCTATTTGTTATACATTTTTTATTAACAGATATTTTTAGGATGGAATTTATTTATAAATTATGTTATCGAAAATTTAAGAAAGACAATTATTTAATACTTTTTATGTTTTTAAGAGTTAATAGGTTTAATATCAATACTAATAGCTATTAACATAATAATGTAAAAAATTATATTACATTCATGTATATCTGTAAATAATGTATTAGAACTGTGCAATAATTATTATATATAATTAGTATGATTGCTGTTGTTTTAAATTTTAAATTGAAATTCTTAAAAACAAATGGGTATCAAAGTAATTTATATATTTTGTTTTTTAAAAGAACTGCAAATCCTATCAAATGTGTTCTAGGTATCAATACATATAATAGATAACAAAACATAAAATGGTCAACTGAAATACAAATTACTTTATATATTTTACATTATAATGTCAAATATTAAATCGATAAAATTACGGTAATTTAATATTCTTATATAGTTAATAATAATGTATGATGCGCATAAAATTATATTTATTTGAATACTCTTATTACTTTTAAATATGTGTTAATAATAGTGTAAGCGTGATAAATTGGCGAATTTAATAAAAGTAATATTCCTAATGTACTTATAGGTAATATGTCCTTTCTATTATACTATTAGTATTATTAAGTAACCAATAAATCTAAAATGAATTGCGAAAGCGTTCTAAAATAAAATGTAGGATTATTTTCACACAATAATATAGTCACTATGATATTTTTAATTACATTTTACAGGTTCTTAGAATCAAACAATAACTTTTTGCCTATTACGTGTTAGTAAGTTAATATTATTTCATATTTATTGTGCACGACTTTCGATGAGTTTCAAAAACGATAAAACATTTTCATTAGTTTTCGCCTGTAAAACAATAAGTTTCTTAAAGCAATAAAAATATTAACACATATGACAAGTGATAAACTAAGCATTTTATCTACCTGTATAAATATACAGAGTGATTCACTAAGCATACTCACATCTGTTTTTTTTTTTTTTTTAATAATGAATTTATTCGAATTTTAATTTCTATGCGTATTTGAGTACCTAATTTTAAAATACTTAAATGATCTTTTAAACAAAATAATAAGTGTTTTTTGGTGGTACAAATTTAATTTTTTCAAATAAAAACCATTTTGTATCACTGTATATTATCAAAAACAATTGACTATTTTAAAAATGTTGATATCTCAATTGCAATTTAAATGAGGAGTTTTGGAGTTGTATTAACTTTTGACAAAGGACAACCTGTCCGCGTGATCATTGGATTAGAAGATACGCATGTTACAATTATTTGAAAATTATTATAAACAATATTAATCGATTAATATTTTATGACTTTTAAAAATTGTCCAAGTATAATAAGTACTAGATTTAATACATATATTTTATATTTTTGTAACACCATTTTTAAGAACTATTATCATAAGTATAGCTATATATATAAAATACTCATTTAAATTGCAAAATAGATGCATGAAAAGCTTATCTAACAGTTTACAGTATAGTAAAAGTTGCTTCTTATTCGAATAAAATATAACTCCTTAAACGGAACGAATAATATAAGTATTTGAAAGGTGGTCCTTAAGTATACCTAACTACTTATAAATTTCAAAAATCGAAATTTGAAAAACCAAAAAAAGGTGATAATTCTTGGTTAATTCTTCCGTATAAATTATGATGATATATTTTATAATGCATGTCCGCGTAACAACATTATATAGTTTGTAGTTTTCGTTATCTCTATATTTTTATTTTTTTGTTTATAATCCATAGTTTGTTCAAACAAAAAGAGATATTTGAATAGATAACCGATAGAAAAATTATTTTAATAACGTTCGTGACGGGCGACTACGCTTCTATGTATTGGCTGTATTTACATTTCGTCAGTATACACAACGATGCCGCAAACACTATATAGGAACGACTTTTACGTTTTATTATCATGTCCGAGAAGTCAATAATAACGCAAAGTATGTGACGAATCAGAGCAACCGTCATATAATATATTATAATATACTAGTTATATTATTATTCCGAAGTCGTTCGCCAGCATTTTCGACGTTCGGAAGAGGGCACAGCGTTGTTGTGTATTTTTTTTTTTTTCGGAAAACGAATATCGTTTCCTGCAGACGCGTTTTCCGGTCGTCGTTTTTAGGTACGCCACAAATAATATCTCATCGAGAAGACAATACTAGTATACTGCAAGGTTTCTTATTCGGCGGTTTGTGCGCGTGAAAATGTTTTTCGTCCACAGCGATAAGCGGGTTAATACATGAATATAATAATGTATACATGTATGTGGGAAAAGGAGCTCGAACCGAATACAGCGCGGGCATTAGATTATCGACGAAAACCGGGCGCTTGCGCGCGAAAAGCCCTTTTTCTCGTCCGGGCACGCCCACGCGCCCGCCGCCCAATCCATTCCGTGCGCCGGACAAGGGTAGTCTGACGGAATAAACCCCTGAATTATTTATCCCCCGGGCCAAAATTCATACGCGCGTAGGTATATAGTCGGTCGGTTGGCCTCGCCGTATTACTATATACAAACACACGACATGCAGTACACACACACATTTACCTATATATATATATACATAGTAATAATATGTGTTTTACACTCGATGACAGTTTTCCCACGTAAACATGTATATATACGCGTTCGGTAACCGCCTGCATAATAAAACGCGCTCGGTTTGATATTTTCTGTCCATCTTTCCAAAACTTATCATAAGGGGGATTTTTGTTAAATCGATACGCGCGCATAGTGCCATCCGACTGCGATCTATTGTTTACCCGCTGCAGCAGGCCATTACAATACAATAATGACTAATATACTATAAAATACGTATTTCGTTCACGAATCACGCGAACGACGTTTCCGAACACGTTTTTCGTAAATCAAACTGGTGCGGTGCAGGGAAGGCGACGGCGGTTCATTGTTATTATTATTAGGTATTGTTATGATTGCACAGCGAGATTAATGCGAAATTACGTAAATCTCGGTGTTCACGATAACCTGCAATATTAACACTCTAATTCACTGTACATTATGCGTAAAGCTCAATCGCTGTTCATAGTATAATAATTAGATGATAATATGCATAAGTTTATAAGTATAGTCAGTCGGCAGTCCGATAATACATATTGTGTACAAGTACACGATAAAACACGCGTTCAACACATCTATATTATATAGTTTCGAAAAAAATATATAATATTCAATGAATTGAACGTCATAATATGTTATGATGGCTAGAGCTTAAAGTAAGTTAAGGTCATTTTTTATACACTGGATAATTGAATTAAGCTGAGCCGTTAAGGTCGTGACATTTGTACCGAAACATTATTCTGTGATTCGCTTCGGCATTGATATTGCATGAGTTTAAATGAAATCAAAAATCATGTTAGACATTGAATAATATTATTTGCTCGTGTTAAGGTCAAAAAAAAAATCAAAACTAAAAACGCGCATTTTTTAAAGTTTTATTGGCCAAGTTTTAGATTATTTATTTTAAATTGTCCACGCATGTTTTATATAATAAATGTTCATAAATGATTTTGAAAATAAACATACGCGTAGGTACAATGGTGAATTGTGTACAGGTTGATAAGTTCCCACATCAGAACGGTTAAAGGGCTCGTGACGCTTCCTATTCATAGAGAAATCATTTTCGTAAAGCCAATAATACGCACTGGGTAGGTACAATACAATCGTTTCTCCCCTTCAGAAATATCGCAGGCACCTTTACGACGCATAATAATAATAATATGTAAACCATTATCGGAGTGTGTCAAGTGATTAATAATCCAACAACACTCAGGTAAACGAACCCCTTTGCATGTGTAGAAGGGGGAAAAATCGAGAATGAACCTGCCCCGATATCCTGCACGCATGTGCCCGGAAGTCGGTTGTTAATCGGTCGGAAACGATCTCGGGGGAACTCGATGATCACCCCCTAGACAAATACGCACCCCTGGGGAGAAGTTAACGATTTTTTTAAATCTTCAACAGATCTAAAAACAAGTGTAAGCAATAAATAAATATGAAATATTCGTTTTGGGTTGCAGTAAAACATGTTGGACGTCAAGAGGTCGATTTCCATGCTTCCAGCACCAGTAAACTCGGAACCAGACACGGATCTGACCAGTCTGAACTGGTTGCATAGTTTGACAAACATACTATCGGTGCCATCTTTGCCTACTCCTCCTGATTCACCTAATTCGCCCACGCGTTTAGCAGATCAGAATCCCAAAAAACTTCCGCATAAAATCCGTTTTCAAATGAGTGAGTATTGTCGCTTACTAGGATTATTTTCTTAACTTTGATTTATTGTTTTTTCATTCCAGGTTTGGAAAGCGCCGAACAATACAAAAACAACGGGGACAAAAAACCGCCATTCTCATATTCTACATTGATCTGTATGGCTATGAAAGCCAAAGGAAATAAAGTTACGTTAAGTTCCATATATGGTTGGATCAGAGAAAACTTTTTGTACTACCGTAACGCTGATCCAAGTTGGAAGGTAATTATTGGTTCATATTTAATCAAAAACTTTATTAAATGTAAATCTTTTACATTTTACGGTTTTTTTTTTTTATTTTTGTTAAGAACTCGATCAGACACAATTTATCGCTAAACAAATTCTTCGTAAAAGTGCCGCGATCTAAAGATGAACCAGGTAAAGGAGGATTTTGGAAGTTTGATGTCGATTGCTTAGAAGGTGGTGCTCGGCGTAAACGAACAAGTAAACAGCATGACTTATAAATATCTACAAAAATATAAATTATGTATAGATAGACAACAAGGGTGTCGAGAATTTTTTGACGCATTTCACTTGATGTGTTCCATTGTTGTGTTTGTTAACTATTACTTATTTAAATAATTCATTATGCTGATAGTTAACTCTAGTAGACTATGTTGCTATATTTTTATTTTAACTACAATTTATAATAAAATAAAAATACGAGTTGAGTAGACATTTTAATTTATGATATTTATATGGGATATGCTATACTGGGTATATTATGTATGCATTATCTTTGTACGCTTACGATTCGAAATTAATTGTAATAATACTATTCTTCATTATAACACAAAATATATTACTAGTTAGTAATATATTTTTTTTTTAAATAGAGAATACGAGAATAACTCGTGCGTTTTTATAGAGAGAAAATTAAATACTTATACCTAACATTCAATTCTTAATAAACACTTATTATTGTTTGAACTATTAAAACGTATACCCTAAAATATTAACTAACTGTTAAAATAATGCTTGATAAGTAAGCGTGCATCGCAACACTACGGTATAGCAGTACGCCACATGTTTTTTTCAATATTTACTACTTTTGGAAATTGTTTGTCGCAGTTCGGATAAGACACCACGTCCAATTATTATAATGACCATTACATTTATAAATATGGAATTTAACCACCTATCTCGTTGCATCACAGGTAGCCGGAGGCGGGCAAGTCGGATGCAGCAAAAGAACAACGCGAGCAAGAGACACGGAGAGATGACCGTCGAAGACGAAAAAGCGCTCGAGTTGGCCGTCCAGTCGCTGGAAGAGGAACAGCGACATATGGACAACAGTTTGGACAATAATTTGGACGGTTTCCACCAGCATCCGTTGATACTTCCGGTCGACGAGCCGATGGGCGTACCCGAGTTGGTCTACAGCTGTTCGATAAACGCAGCCACCGTGGATCCGTTCATGTCTTCTGTAGTCGATTACACGATAATCGACATACCCAACGACCATCAGCCACAAATCGCCACGGACGAAGAGCTAACCATGCTCACGAACTTGACGTGGGACGATTCGCAAATGGATCTACTCGATTCGTTGCTAGACTCGTTGTAGATCGGCTTTAATAATACCTAATATTATATTCGTGCAGTTGGTATGCGGTATTGGATCCTATATACTATATCATATTGTCATTATTTTATTATTAAATAATGTTATTATAATACCGAATCCATTCCGGCATTCCGTTTCGAGTGTTTTGACGTGTCAAAGTGAAACTAGTCTTTTTATTTTTATTTTTTATTTTTTATTATACCATTGAATTTCGATGTAGAACGAAACGGCGAGACCGAAAGTGTGATACAAACTGTTTGGATAGAGCTTGATAACTTTATAGTGTTTATTTAGATATTTAATCACCCACGATCGTAGGTGGGTCTCTAAAAACGTAGGTACCTACCTATCTTATCTGCAGTTTGCGACAGACTTTCCGTTTCACCCTGTATCGCGAACGAGAATATTATATTATAAGTACTAACGACTTGTCTAGAAAAGTCGACCAATTAATCCTATATATATATATATATAATATTATAATAATTTGTCTATATCTTTTCTTTTTACGTACCTATGTGCATTACTATGTATGTTTTTATTGTATTTTTCTGTTTATTTTCGTTTCAAAGATTTCTCGATCGATGTGTTAACAATAGCGATTTAAATTATATAATTTTTTTTCAATAAGCACTAAACTATAATGTAATGTTTTAACGAACAAAAACTTTTAAAAAAAATATATATGATTTATAAGTAATTATATATACGTATTATACATATATATAATATATTAATACTATAACTATTATAATAATTGATAAAAATCGTAATATATAAACTATACGTAAATAATATACGTAAACGTAATATATAATATTATTATATTATAATCTACAACACGATGATATTATTAATGTCGGTAACTGCAAATACGTGACTAACGTCATCGTCGACCAAGTAGTACGACTCGTTGAACGTCCGTCGTTCAGTACTGCGCCCAGAGTATTCGCCGTTTCTTGGATGGCTTTGATCTGTTCGCGATCCAACGACGAACGTTGTGCATACGTAAGCGCGTTGACGGCAGACAATGACAAATGCGATATCTGCTCTATTGACATCGCCTGTGACGGACACGTTCGAACATATTTTACTTTTCAGTACATCGTACTTGTCCTGAGGTCAGAGTGTTTTTTTCAGTATCTATATATGTGCTTACTTGTAGTACGTTGTTTGATAAACATTGCATGTTGGAAGCCGACAATCCTTCAAAGGCGTCGGGCTGAATATCGCGCACAGAATCCAATCCGTCTATTACACACCCGATTAATGCTATCTAACGAGACAGAAAGAGAGAAATTAAACACGCGAAAATATTTGTTTTTTTTTTTTTTGCTAAATGTTTCTTGAAAAATATCATATTTACCTGTATAGCTGTCCATCCCGAAGGGTCGCCAAACGCGTCTCTACTGGTAGCGAGTAAAGCAAATTCTTTTACGATCTCTTGCGGACAATTAACGAGATTTGATATATCAGCCGCCGCAGCCCTTATTATTTTTGTCACATATAATGTACAATTTTATAAAACGTACTGTTTTTATATTCGTTTTTAACATTTCTATTTTTCTAACACTAGTGTTATAGGCGTTATATATTTTCAATATCACTATTTAAGATAAAAAATTAATATTACTTGTATGCCATTGGTTTAATCGCAGCTATATATGATTTATTGAACGCGCACAAAACTTGACCTAAAGCAGCTAAATCATAGTTGCTCAAATCGGATGGTCCTTTGTAACTCCATTGGTCTTCGATCGCTTGTTTTAAAGACATGAGCTTGACAGAATTACACCAATCAATTAATAATAATTATAAGTGTGCATTTTTATATTTTTAGTTTTCAATTATGAATGAATTTATTTAAACGAAACTATATTAAAAGTAAATGATATTCTTAAAATTAAACATTTTTCTAAAACCATTTTTAGATAAGTTTTTTTTTATTTTTTATATGAATTGAAATATTTAATTATTTTTACCATAATATTAACCGTTATTACATCATGAATTATAACGAATAATTAATTATAATCAGAATAAAAAGATGACAAAAAATTATAAAACATACGCACCTATATAGCTATTGGCTATATGGGACACTTAGTTGTGGATAACCCCACCAAAAATTGAAATTGGATTTAAAACTGAATAAATATTTCATAAATCAGGTGTAAAGATATTTTATATATCATTGCTATAGAGAGTTTTTTAATATCGCTGTAATAAACTGGTAGAATAGAGTCCATACTTTTAACTAACAATTCAACGTCAATTCTTTAGATCATATAACACATCATTAATTTATATTTTAATTTAAATTACTCACTAAACGATTATTATTTATTACTATGCAGTATGTACTCTAAAATATATTGTTGTCAAGTAAAAATAATTGATAAATTCGTCTTATATCCTTTATAGTTCATATATGAACTATGTAGTTTTATTACTTTTATGTTAATTTTACCAAGAGAATTATGAAAAACTCAAGTTTTTATTTATAGTTGGTACATAAGAAAGATGACCTTCTGGATGAATACCTAATAGTAAATGATAATTATATTATATTAGTGTTTCATAAATGTTGTCTTGTTACCTATTATTACTATATTCTGTTATTGAACATAATTGACAGTAATTACGGTAAATTAAAAAAAAACTTTGAAAAACCACTAAGACAATAGATAACATAGGCTTAGTTAAGCAATAAATATGTTGTCTCAAGGACACTGTTTTTTTTTTTTTTAGTAGAGTGCTATTTCAATTCGAAATTTTTTTTCTAATACTTCTATTTAAATACAAAATTTCAAAAAAAAAAACAGTACATGGGTATATATAAATATACTAAAATACCTATGACTTTTTTAATTTAAAAAAATGTCATCAAGTTATTATAAGTCATTAATTAATTATAAGTACCTACATAATGTGTTTGTAATTAATCGTGTGGCAAACCTGTTCTCTAGAATAATTTCTCCATTTTCCAAATGATGCTATCGTGTCGATATCTGTCAAAGACAAATTCATAAAATCTGGAGCAGGTATTCCAGCCGATATCCACCCTAACAGCTGTAGCTCGTCTTCAGGAATATCATCGGCTGTTTTATAAACCTAAACAATATATTACATGGCTGTTGTCTTATAAACAACTGTTAACAAAACATAAAATATATTATTTATTATCATACTAGGTTTGTGTCTCACTTTCACTAAATCTCTCCACAACAGTTCAGCGATTCCCGTTTCCAATGGATTCTTTCCAAGTACCACCAAACACATTTTAATCTGTGACTGATTGTCAATAGATATCAAATCATCAATGTCTTCCTTGGACAGCTTTCCGTTTTTTTTTATCAAAGAATCGCCATCACACCTTAGTTTTGCCAGGTCTTTATGTACTACCGATAAAAATGAAATAAGCAAATACGCCCATCTAGGAGACATTGTATTACTAAACTGCATATAAAATCAAAAAATTAGAATGTATTTAAATAGTATCTAACTGTAATAGTACAATATATATATATATATTACAAATTTCTTCGGACAGACATCGCGTGCAAAAATAAGGTTGACCGTGTAAATAGTTAATCGTTATTTAGAGTTTATTTTCAATAATCGAATAATTCGAATAGGTAATTCAATTGGTAGGTTTTTATGTTTTTTATACTGATAGATAAGTTTTTTATTTCTCAAAATCTATTTTAAATAGTATATATTGATTAAGCAGTACGTCCGACAAACATTAACATTTGAATGCCAACTTCTCGTCGAAAAAATTTACATGAATGTTTGTATATATTATATTTAGCGAAAATAATAATAATCAAACTATCTCTAAAAATACTCACAGTAAATAATAATTATTTAATTAATATAAAATCAGTGAAATTAACATTATACAGTTAATCAAAACTATTGATAATTATAAAATTCTCAATATAATATTATCTCATAAAAAATAATCATAATAAATATATTAGGTTGAGGATTTTCAATACTTTCAAAGTCCTAAAAATAATTCAGTTATATTACTATAAAGAGTTATCATTGAACACTCGTTATTTCAAAAAATATAGACATTTTTTCAACATTTTTAAATAAATGTTTTTCTACAACTGTATAAAATTTTTATTTTTGCACCTAATATTTAATATTAAAAAGAAATATCAAATTTTGATTCAAATGGCAACCTATATTAATAATTGCATAAATCAATAAAGCTATTTTTTCATGAATTTTCACGTTAACATTTTTAACTTTTGTTGATCCGTTGGCGAGTTATAACTGTTCAAAATTGGGTAGTTTTAAAAGGTTTCTATGTGTTATACATATACATACATGCATTATTATACATAATTATTCATTAGCATTACATGCTAATTAGTACCGTTGGAATTCGGATTTTTATTGATGATGATTAATCGTTTTTAGCTGCACTTTATATTTGTAACACAGTGTGATTGTGTTGAGCAGGCCGCTTATAATAGCTACAAAGTACAATGATTATCAATCGTAGATTCAAAGATATCAAATTCATTACTATTTTAGCAACTGATCTTTGCAAATAAAAATCCTAATTTCAACGGTGCTGATTAGTATGTTTGTATAACTAAACCTCCTAAAACCATCCAACTTTGAGCAGCTATAACTCGCCAACTAATTAACAAAAGTTAAACATTTTATCGTGAAAATTCATGAAAAAAAATAGCTCCATTAATTTATCCAATTATTTATATAGGTTGCCGTTTAAAAATCAAAAGTTAATAGTTTTTTTACAATTAAATATAAGGGCAAAAAAATACAAATTATATAATATACAGTTGTAAAAAAACATGTAGGTATCTAAAAATTTAAAAAAAGTTTAATTTTTTTAAAATAATGAGTGTTCAATGATAAAAAAAAAATCACTCTGTATTTATACAATAATGATTGTTTTTATTAGTAACCATAAATACGAAATAATTAAGAATATTTTTATATTGATTCGCAATTACAACACTAACCACATATAAAATCACGTATAAATCGTATTATACTAAAATATTATAATTATTTTTGACGAGTACTATTTAACAGTATTTTCGATTAATATCAAAGTACAAAAATAATTATGTACCTACGCTATTGAGTATTAGGAACATGGTGTTAACATAAAGATACCACTACAATACGCGTAAACGTTTTTATTTATTTTTCAGAGCAACTATTGCATTTTAAATTACATTATTTGGTTCATTTATTAATTTAATTCAATTACGCGACAACAAAAAAATAGGTTAAATATATTTTCTTAAGTTTAAAAACAAGAAAATAAAAGCATCGAACATAATATTGATTTACTCATAAGTTGATTGTAATCATTGGTTTATTATAAACGTACAAGACGTTGTAGGTAACTATATAAACCACAGCTAAACACAATTATTTTTACACAAGAAAATAATGTTAGTTTTTTTATTTTTAAATTATATTATTTTCAGATAAATATGTTCATTTAATAATTTTATGAAATAATACAATCGATCGTTTTTAAAATAAATATTCCAATAATTAGTACCTATGTATATCACGTATATCATATTTTTTTTAAGTTTTTAAGTACATACATATTATTTTTTGTTAAAGATTTTCTATGTCGATAAACTAGTTTGGACGGCCATGATTTTAACGGCATATTAATATATATTATATGTCCTTTATCAAATGAAAAATAATCATAATAATTTAAATATTCTATTTGATGCGAAATAATATTATTTTATAAATATTAATAATGCTAATGGACGTGACTATTATATTATGGTAGATATACATGACGTATATACTAATACGTAGAATCGTAGTACAAGAATTAACGTTTAGGCCGTCGCAATACAGGCGATTAGTAGATTCCATTACCTACTGCAGCACAACTTATCGTCGTTACGGTTGTAACTCGGTGTTATATTATGCGCTTGTCTAGTTGTTTTTTTTTTTAATTTCTACCGTTTTAAAACATAAATAAATGCATAAACGCAGTAACGTAAACATATTTTTAGCCGACCCGTTGTACCAATATAGGTACCTACCTACGTAAAGCGTACGTAGTTTTTCATAGTAACACACGCAGGACCAGCTGCGAGTGCATAGTGCAGTGAACTCGCGTCTAGTTGTTGGGAGGGGGCCTCGGACCACAAGTGAAGACGTATGTAGTACCTACCTGTACGCTGCACAGAACCAGTCTTGTTTTGTAAGCATTCATCTCACCATGGACAATGATGTGTACTAAACCCAAGTCGTGTCGTAGTATTATTATTCTTTCGTGACGATGTTCGTATAAATATTATATTTTCGGTGATACCTATATCAACATTATTGCAAGGTAAAAATTACTTAGGTATTGTTCTAAGGTGTTTTATTGTTTTACAATTTTTTTCACGTATAACCATAATGGTACCTACGTGGCCGAATTTCACGCAGAGTGCATACTCAATTATAACCATGTTAACTTGTTTGTTATTATTTTGATTGTATGTTTATTGCTGTTTTTTGTTATACCTATTTAGACTTTTACGTTATTGTTAAGTAGGTACGTGGGTTAAAAATTATAAATGTACTTTATTCGATTCAAAATTAATTGTCTAGTAAAATATGAAGATAAAAAAAATACTTGGTGGTTATCTCAAGAATAACCGTGAAATTGATATTTACTCGGTTATCGCCGGGATAATAACATAATTTTGTAAATATTTAAATTTTTTAACGAATAATCTAAAGCACAAAATATGTTATAAGTTTATAACTAAAAGCAATTAGAGTCACGTGTTTTAATACGTGATGATATGCATAATGTATTTAAGTATATATAATATATTATGTTAATAAATTCATAACTACGCAGTTTTTTTTTCGTAATTTGATTATATTCTTAAATATTTGAAAATGTTTTTATATCTTTGAATATGACACCGAGAATGTATTTTTTTTCACTGTAAAATAAATATATCGATGTGACTATCAAAAATATTTCGGAATGTTGTTCTTCTTTCAAGCAGTACATTTAGCAGACCACAACAATATCTTCAGCTATTGTCATCCACAATTAGGTTAAATTACAGTTTCTTTAAATCACTTTGAGTGTATCAAAAAGTCATATTATTATAGTGGTATATTACTAAAGAAATATTATAGAAAAGCATTAAGTTATGTATTCGTAATAGTATGATAATACTTACCTGTCATTTATTTATACTTGTATTATATTTTACTAACAATGAACATATAATGTTATAAACGTATTTTACTAAACATACATAAATATATATATACTATCAAATAAATAACGTTAACAGTAAATTACATTATAACAATAATTCTTTAGATATTTAAGATAATTTATTATTAATATTTTATGAGCGCAGTAATAAGTTCTATAATATTATTGCAAGACATAACGAAATTAAAATTATGCTCTGTCAGTACTGAATTTATAATGATAAATATAAATTTAAGTATATGTATATTATGAGACTTTAATAATTGTATCATTATAATATATTTTACTTTCAAAGAAAACTTACAGAATGGTTCTGAGATCACTGTTTAAAATCTAAACTTAAGATTCTAAGTAATACAAAAGTATACTTTTCTTAGAATGATGTTTTTTTTTTTATAAACATGTTTTTTTGGAGATATTAAAAAAACTTTAAATTGCATGAATGCTTCATAAAATCTAGAGATAGTACCTACTTTCTTCTGATAATTTATTTTTTTTTTCTTAGTAAAGTTTACTCAAACCTAATTTAACCAAATTTACAAATATTACACATCAATTCAAAAGTTAAGAATATTTACATACTACTCAATAATATACGATTTGTATAATTGATTGTAAATCAATATATATATCACATATTATGGATAAAAAATAATAGCTAGTGTTCATATTATTAAAATTAATACGAAATTGTTGGACAAAATAACTTCCTATGACCTTTCTCTGTATACAATATACAAATTATATAACTACCGAAAATAATTTTAAATTTTGCTTTGATTGTCATTGATAAACGTACATTTGTCAATTAGTTTTGACGTAAAATACATAGTGACCGCTACAACAATAATAATATTATTAGACGCGTGTGACCAGCTGTGACGTCTATTTGTTGTACTATACCCACATGGCCACATAATATAATAGGCAGTTGCGGTACCTACCTAAATATAAAAAACATAGTTTTACCGGCCGCATAATGTTTCGATTGTTTTTTTCAGTTTCATACTGTCCCGACACCGATATAAACGTTTACCGTCGTTTATAAACCATAATAAATATTAATCCACGTACCTACGCGTAACAATGATTATATCGTAAATTCGTTAATCGTTGACTTACCGAAGCATTTTTTTTCTCTAAGCATGTATTAATTTCAATGTCTTTGTCCACAATTCTATACAATATTATACTCATATCGGGATCATCTGAAATGACATTGCCTTAGAGACGTGAAACTAAACGACCAGTCTAGAATTTCAATTTAAAGAATTAAAAATAATTTATATAGTTCACCGACCCGTGCACAATGAAGGGTCAATCATCAAGAATATTGCTGTTGCTCGCGTTCTTGTCAGCTAGTTTGACTGGCGGCGATTCGTGCTATGAACCGATGGACTCGGATCCATACCTGTATTTTTCACATAAGACTGCCTATCAGCTGATATTCAACTCGAAGTTCAAACCAGTGCCTTGTAAGTGTATAAACTTTGACAATAATTATATTACACAATTTGATTTTTTTTTTTTACCGTAACTCATACAAATTTGTCTATACTTACTTTATTTAGTGAACCTATAATATTAGGATAATAATGAAATAATTATTTTATGAATATTAGAATATACATAACTCTCTGAATTTCCAATTTAGATTGCCGTCCAACATTTGTATGGATGTTTATCAGATCGGGCACTAGTTATCCGAATACCAACGAATCCTTGGCAATTCGTCAGTTGCATCAATTCAAAGATAGGGTGATAAAAAATCATGAAGAACGTAGAAGTATATATTTTTAAAGTATTAAACTCTTAAAAGTTAACATTAATATAACGTTATTTGAACTATACAGATGGAAATCTATGTAGACATGTATTAGACAGTCTAAAACGTTGGGAATTTGAAGTTAATCCTACTTCAGAAGATGATATTTCACCCCAGGGTAGAATGGACATGCAGCTACTTGCAAGAAGGACAAAGGACAAAATGAGTGAAGTTTTAGTTAAAGAAATCAACAAAAATACGTTCAAAGTAAAGTAATCGTTATAAAAGTATAATTATATTTAAGTATAATACCTATAAACTCGAAAATTATTTTTTAATATTGTTCAATTTTTTTTATACGTTAGATTTATGCCAGTGAAGACCGAAAAGTTATGAATAGTGCTGAGGAATTTTCTAAAACAATGTTCGGAGATGACTTTAGGTATAAAGTTCCAATCGAAAAAGTTCAAAGCAACTCAAGTTTTATTGGGGTATTAAAAAATATATATATATATTATATAATGTAAATATTGAATTACGTTTTACTTGTGATTTAATTATAAACCTACAGTTAGAGTCTTGTCCTAAGTGGACTGATGCAATCCAGAATTCCGAAGCTTCGCTATTTCGTAAATCGCCAGAATACATGGACATGGTGAGCCAGATAAGTAAAAGATTGGGTTTTCTAGAAAACATCACTGACAGTAAGTATATATTTCAAACTACAATATTTGTGGTGGTTATTCTCACAAATCTTACGTGATTTATATATAATTACAGGTATAGTCCAAGCGATGTACGAATCGTGCCGGTATAATAAAGCTCTTGTGATCGAATCTTACCCGGCATGGTGTGGCCTGTTCACTAGACAAGAGTTACAGGTGAGTGTGTGTGACAAACCGATTAAAGTTTGATTACAGCTTTTAACGTGTCTTATTTTCGTACTCAGCTTTTAGAATATTATGAAGATTTGGACTATTACTATAAATACGGTTACGGTTCTGAAATAAACACAAAAGTTGGATGCCCGATCGCTAAAGAGTTAATGGGATATTTGAGGTAAGATTTTTAAAGTACTTATACGGTACGTCATTAATACTGGGTTATTGATTTATCAAATTTAATTATTGTTGTTGGATTTTTTTAGTGCTGTGGCGAAAAACGATTCTGATAGACCTTCGGCTGTATTTAGGTTTGGCTCCTCGGCTGGGTTGTTGACTACGCTATT
Organism: Aphis gossypii; assembly: GCF_020184175.1. Classification (NCBI taxonomy): domain Eukaryota; kingdom Metazoa; phylum Arthropoda; class Insecta; order Hemiptera; family Aphididae; genus Aphis; species Aphis gossypii. The sequence continues at coordinate 11,675,461 of NC_065531.1, read as the reverse complement.
GGCTTTAGAAGTGGCCAAAGACCCGGTTCCTCTGACCCATTACAATTACCATGCTCAGTATCGTCGACAATGGAGAATGTCACAGGTGGACCCGTTTTCTGGTAATTTTGCCGCCGTGTTTTACAAGTAAGTTCGATATTATGTTTAATTTGTAAATAAGTTTAGCTTTAGACCAATGTTAAATCAATATGCAAGAAAAAACACTGTCACTATATTTTTTGCATAAAAATCACGAGAATTTCGCAAAAACATCATATAAACGTACAGTGCAAAAGCTCTATATTAATTATTTTGTCATTAATTCAAATGTTGTGTTAAAGACTGGTACCGAATTGGTTCCCGAATCACAATCTTAAACGTCGAATTGGTTCCCATTTGAAAAATGTATTTTATTTTATTAAGATAGGAATATCGACTTTAAAGTAGACGTGGTTAAAAATAATAATCAACAACTTTTTTCCCTTTCCATTAAACATAAACTCTATAGGTAATAAAGAACAATTAAAATTTAAAAATATAAATTAAAATACGATCGATGTATAAGCGAAAACAATTTTATACGATTTTAATTATGTACGAGTATAAATGAATATGTGTTATTCGAGACTGTACAGTGCTCACTAACATTATTACTATTATTGCCATTATTGCCACAGCAATAAAAGTACATATACCTAACTCAATTGTTAAATTAATCGATCATGGTATCATCGATAATTTGCTTAACCTCCAACAATCTTTACTACTATAGAGTGTAGGTACATTAATATTTGATACTATCTAATATAGGGGTCTCTAAACTTCGGCCCTCAAACAAATTTTAACTGGCCCGCGGCCCCCATAGAATAGTAAATATACGAGGAGATATCTAACATTTAAAAATTAAAAATTGTATGACGTGTTATAATATATGTATACATTTTTGGCCCGCCAAGAGATGATGATATTTTTTGTGGCGTTTCAATAAAAAAAAGTTTGGAGACCCCTTGATCTAATATATATTTTATACTATTATAAATTATATTATATTTAAATAAAAATTGTAACTATTTGACCTGAACACAGACGGGATCCAATATTCAGTTGCTCCCGTGTTAAGACGTGTTGGAAAATAATCTGATATTCCCACGATATGAAGTATAGTTTTTCTATAACGAATTCCGATTCAAATATATTACGTAAAATAGTTTCGGTTCACATAAACACGCGTGCGGATTCATCGGTTTAGTCAAGTACGTTGTTTTATACGATCTTATAGCAACATACACTTCACCGACATCATTGTATATTATACAGCGTTGTATAACTTTGTAAGACTATATACACTATACAGATTACAGATCAGTCGGATTATCTTTAGTATAATACAGGCTATACGTTTTATTCTTAGTACAATACTAACCTACCTCATATCTCATACAATCGATTGATAACCCATACAAAACAAGACGTATAAGCAGACACCTCGACAGTATATTATTATATAATAACAATATAATAATATCGTATACGTGCAAACAACTCGTTACGATCACAATACCGTTTGGCCGTGTTGTAATCATTATTGTTTATTGTTTTTTTAACCGTTAATATTTCAATTCTATACTTGTTAATAATTATTATCATCATCATAACGTCGTATATTCGCAGGTGTGATCAAGGCGACGAAGAGAACAAAGTGATGTTCTACTTGAACGAGGGCGTGTACGATTATCCGGGCTGCAACGTGGGTCTGTGCTCTTGGAAGTTCATCGAGAACAAATTCAGACATTATCTCAGACCCGACGGCTGCAACGACGAGGTGTGTCGCGACCGAAGTCGAGCGTCGGGTGTGCGGTCGGCCGTTTGGGTCGTCGCGCTGATTCCAATAGCACTCGCGTACTTGCGCGTTTGAATATCATCATCATTGCGATTGTGACGACGATTTTCGTTTGGCTGTGTCATAAACCATATAATCATAATATTAATAATACATATATATATATTGTGTATGTTTTAATGGTTATTATAGTTAAAAAATTGTTTAAAGGAATATTCTGTATATATAGAACGTAATATTTTTATTCTCGTGCGACGTTACAAAGTTCCGTGAACGTCGTAACGATATAATATTTCAAAGCCGTTGTCCAAACTGCAGCTCGTGTAAACGTTTCTCAAAACACAAAAGAACAACAACACTCCCATCCGGCGAAATCCAACGAGTCATTATCATGTAAATGACTGTATACACCTGACACGTTACATTTTTCCTTTCCATCAACGGGGCTCAAACTGAAAGTCACATTAATAATCATAACGTACTTGTTACTAAATTTATGTCTTTAGTTTTATCACTAGGTATTTATTATTATTATTATTATTTTTTTTTTATTTTTTTATCATATCAAATATCTACTTTATAGACTCGTTTACAAGAAATGAGATTAGTACCTAATATCGTATTACAAATAGTGAAATATTATTTAATTTACGTGCTGCAGATCGTATTACCTACTATTGTATTAGCCCACAAGCTGTAACTAAGTAGATTGAAATTTTTTAAATTTAATATAGATAATAACTTATACTTATTTTCCGTACGGCCATACATCTCAGTAGAATTAATTATTAAGTTTTTATTTAATAAAACGCATAAAGCTTACTGTTTCCTAATCTTGTATTTCTTTATTGACTGGTTTTTATCATACATACGTTTAATCTCTCAAACGGCATAGGCACGTTGAATTAAAGCTGAAACCTGAATTGATTGTAGTTATAATATATTTATACATGTACCTAACTAAATACAGTGGTACTGGTACACGTCTTAATAATAGGTAGTTATTTTGTTTAGATAAATATTTATTAAATATAAAATAATAAACTAAACTCGAAATTTTGTACAATAATATGTACTTATTGAAAAAAAAATAATAATGTATTTTACTAAAAAAAATTAACATAAAATACACCAAAATATTTATTTAATAGTAGAAAGTAGCTAACAATTACACGAGCGACTGTCTTATATATTTTTTTAATATACTTATTATGAGACTCAAGTTTTTTAATAAATTATGTCACATTATATTTATATAATTAAGCAGTTAAATATTTTAAATTACTTAAAAAGTTTTTTGTGTCTAGAATATTCTAGAAAAACAATAAAAACGTACAATTACTATGATATTATTATACTGTTTATAAATCGTTGAATATAACGAGTCGGTATTATATTCTGCATTAGCAACAAAATGGTTGTTTTGCTTTGTTAAATCGATGTTAAAAATGGAGCGAGGTACTTCCCTGCCAACTGTGAAATTCCTACATGGGTTACAAAAATGTAAACATAAATATTATTGCTGCAAGATTAATAAAAAATATACCACAAAGTATTAATACCTATTTGAACATATTCTACAATTAATTATATGAGCAAACGTCGTATTGACTTTAAAACATTATATAATTTTATACTAATAACTAATAAGATAATTGAAAAACTGAAAATCTTAACTCCCGCCGGTTCAGTTAAGTAAACATACCTTTGCAATGACGGTATAAGTTTCAAGTATCTTTATTTTTCAAATAAATAATTAAAATTGTTATTTTCGTTTAGTGTCGAAATTCTTCAAAATTTTAATTTCAAAAGTCAAGAAATTGTATCTTAATCGAGTATTAATAACTAGACAAATCGAACAAAATGTATTGTTAACAACATTTTATGTATTTAGTCGTATGTTTATAATAAATGGCAATTGATCGATTGATGACAACGGTTAACTTTGTTATGGGCTTAACAACGTATTATGGTAGGTACACTAACGCGATCTGGAGCTGTTTATTAACCCTTCGGCCATAAGTGCCGTACACCGTCATGGCGCCGACTATTGACAGATATTTTGAATCGCTTGAGCTCGCGTCAATTCGTTTGAAATAGAACCAAATCAAACATATTATTATCTTTTTAGTTTTTCACACATTATTGAGTCTTGGTATGGTATAATAATGAAAACTGATTGTCAATGACAATAATAATATACTACACGATTCCAACGGATTATAGTGAGCGCCGGTTATATCGCTTACGTTGACAATACTTGGGCCTTGGGAGTTGGGAGCCACTACGTAGTAATTGAAAATGAAAAAGAAATTGCTGAATGACGGCAGTTGCTGATTTAACTCGTGGTTAGCCCAAACAATTAAAACTCGGTTCATTATTAGAATTACCCGTTAAGGTACTATTATACTAATACTGGTACCGTATAGCGTGTAACCTTGTGTTCAGAATTTTCTTATTATTCACCAAATTCAAAAATATTGTATAGGTTAAACGATTTCACCAAATGATTATAATAAGTACGTTTATAAAAACCACCTAACCGCACGATGAAATAGTTCAATACCTATTTGCAATTATTCGGTGTTCTATGGTGACGGAATAGAAGTACAGAACCACGAAGTTTATACGGAATGTGGTGACTGTACAAAGTGGAATAGTACTATTACCGCCGTTAATATGCGTTAGTTAACAACGCGTACACTAAATATTGGTGACACGTTGGTAGGTACGTTACCAACCACGAGTTGAATACAATATTATGTAAACAATAAGTATTAATGATGAAGACGTGTGAAGATTTAAATCATCAAAGTATTTAAGTATATGTGTAGTAGTATTTCAGTACTTTAATTTTCAACCGTGGTACAAAATATTCTTATCGCAAATCCATTTTGTTAGGGTAGGTATCGAAGTAGACATGAGATAATTCGATTTACAAGAAAAATTCTAACGTCTCTCAAAATATTAAGATTTCAATAGTGTTTTTTTTTTAAACATGAAAAAATATTACTATAGAAAAGGACAAAGGTATTTAACTTTATGTAGATTATATTATCAAAGTCTGTTTTAAAAACTCTATGTCAAAAAGTCGTCTCATAAACGTCTGTATCAACAAACACCAATCGTTGGCACTTAAGTGTCACGTCTGTTCACAACGCTCATCGTTTACTACTCCATCAAGTCCATCATTTAGTGTACGAATCGGCAACGAATAATTATAAGCTGGAATTACCTACTATACATAGGCTCATAACCCAGTTTGACCTGATTTTTCATACAATTCGGTGCCAATAGAACTAGGTATATGTGTTTTAATAATTCCGAGTTCTATACATAATTTATATATATTATATAATAAAAAAGCTAACTGGCTACACGTTAATCCGAAGACAATATAAAACCAAATAACAAGATAAACAATATAAATACCACGTGTTTTGGAAATTTACAGTGAAAAAAAAATGCTCGTCTTAGGGCCCGCCGATAAAGTCTGTTTGGCGATCACCTGTTGGCATATTCGGCCTATATAAACTAGTATACAAAGTATAGGTACAGCTGTCCTTATAAAATATCATAATATTATTTTATAACGCGTCGTTATTCGCGTCATGGAAACGCAAAAAAGAGTTTCATAATTGGCATGAGTCAGCATAAGCTTACGAAGCGAACAATACGTATCAGAATATCCTCGACGTTAACTATATATTATTTATTCGATATAACTGATCCTGCGAATCATACAAACATATTAATATTATAATGTCACAATTGGTTACATAATAATATTATAATATCGTGATGGACGAATTTTCGGATCACCGGAAAAAGGACGTACCGTCCGAGTTCCGAGTCCGCGCTCGCTTCTACGCGATCCGCCAGGTGGACGGCGAACGGGCGTACGACTGGTACAAGCGGGTGCGGGCGGCCGCCGAGCCGTGCGGGTTTGGCGCCGTCCGCCAGCCGCAGTGGACGCCGGTCGCCGACAAGTTCGTCACGGGGTTGCGGCCGGGTCCGGTGGCCGACCGGTTGCTCGGCGAACGAGCGGACGGCCGGCTGGACTACTTGCTGGCCGCGGCGATCGAGGCCGAGGAGGCGGCGGCGGCGGCCGACGGTGCGACGCGACGACGGCGGATCGCGGGCGGCGAGACGTCCGGTCGTCGTCTGCCGGCCGGCGGAACGGCGCCGGACTTGCTGTCCGAAATACGCGAAGGGTTGAAGCTGTACCGGTACAGCAGCAGCGGCGAAGGGTACGACGATAGAAGTATCGTCCGCGACGGTGGCGGCGGAGGAGACGACCCGCGGGTAAGTCGTTTATGAATCGCTAATCGTGCAGAAAAGGGGACGAGTCCGATTTGCAAGTTCTTATTCATAAGAACGATGTAGGTACAACTAAAATATAATGTACGGAGTATTTTCGTCAAAACTTATTGCACCAAATTTAATTCGTTCCCCTAGACAATTATTTAATTAAATTTGAAAATAAAAAGTTTTCTTATTAACAAATTTAAAATATCACCATGGACATGTCTTCTTTTTGTAGAAAACACTGTAATCATAACTCATTTATTAATTTAAAACATAAAAATATTAAAAAATTCAAACTATAGATTTTATCGAGAATATGATTATATAGCAAGTAGTAATCTAAATAGGTAATAATACATACAGGATATTTCATAAAAAAAAACTCCAGATTTAGTTTTGTTATAACTCATAAATTGTACTATTTGTACTTAAAAACTTGTTTCGAACAAAAAAAAATGTACGAATATAACCTCCCATTTAGGTACATTTATGTAAATGTTAAGTTTATAATATCGAACCATTATAATATGTTCGAGTCAGCTGTGCTGGAAATTTAATTCTGATTACAAAAATGAAAAATGACGATCAGTTACTTACATCTCTGGGTTAAGTTCCACCAATGAGTAATAATGATGCAACAATTTTTTTTCTTAAAGTCTTCGATGGTTCGTGGTCAGTGGTCACCAATTCGTGAAAGAATCTGCCCTCTAATAGTCTAATGTTAGCACTCGACACGATAACATCATCAAATCCCACCTTTTGTTGGAACTTGGAATCACATATTACCATTCCATCTGGATAATAACTTGTAAAGCTATAGCCACATACCTAAGAGAAAATGCTTAATTCAATCCGTTGTTCAATGAAACACTCTGTATTAGTACAAAATCATAAATCACTAGGTATTATATTGGATACTGTTAATATTTACTACTTATCTAGGTATTCATTAATTTATTGTTACTCGTTATAAACTTAGACGTATGGTGAACTAATTAGGTATGATGACAATACCTACCTACTAAAAATCATAAAAACAAATATTTTTCAGATTAATGATAATAAACATAAGTTATCGCAAATATCTAATGTAAAAATGATTGGTAATATGAAATCAATGGTTGATGGAAAATCGTGTTTGGAAAAAAATGATTATACACCTCTGACGTGTAAAAACTGTTGTGAGTTAGCAACGAGACTATTGGAAAATCTGGAGGAAAAAACTCATTTATATCACCAACAGAGTACAATAATAATTACCCCGAAAAACCCTTTAGTGATAGCAAGTCTACTAGTTATTATCACGACGATTCAAATTGTTACTGTTCATTGCGGACAAATAATGACCGTAGAATAAAGAATGTAGCCGCAATTGCAGTTGGGAAATCTAATAATACTGTCTCAATTTCAAATTGCTTAGAATGTACGAAAAGTAGTAAGTGCTGTGTTTGCAGCGCTAGTGACTATAGCTAACTAGGTAATTGATGAAAAAATGTTTATAAGAATATGACTTACTGATACTTATTGATTTATAGATTTCATGTTTGTAGAAAATAAATTAATATTAAAATCTATATTATTATTTATAATTCATATTATATCACACTATTTTGATACCCTGAAAAAACTAAATAAAAACCTAATTTTAATAAAAAAATAAAAAATGTCTTTATACGATATAAATTATTAATTGTTATACAATATTTGACATAACCCAGAAGTACCTGCAACATAGTTTGCCTATTTCTTACTCCTTATAAAATGACTGGCTGAAACACGAATAATTGTGTATACTTGTGATTTTCACCAAATGTTTATACTACCATTTTCACTACACGAACAAATTTTCAAAATTGTATAAATCTTTTTGAGTTATTTATGGGTAAAAACAGTTGAAGGTAATACAAAACTAAATTTAGTTAAAGAAGTGTATCATCTACAAAGTGTTGAAGTGGTTGTTATTGTGTCCGCAGAAGGAAGGTAAGATTAATCGGAATTGAAAATAGTGATAAGTATTTCATGGGGTGGGATTTAGCATGAAAGGAAATTGAGGCTAATAAATAGAAAGCGTTGAGTACCGTTAAGTGAAGTGATGAGCACAACGTCTGCAATATATCTCGTTGTAAAGTTAATAATGAATTGTTATCAAGAACGTATTGAGGTATAATAAAATTATACAGTGATGTTCAATTTATGGACTGCATATGAAAAAAAAATGGTTTTGGACTTGCTCAATTCACATTTGATCATAAAAAATACACAGATAACAAACCACAAACCTAATACTCAACGATCAGACAAACCACGCTTAATAGAGTGCAAAAACAGGACAAGAGATGAAGAGAGGTGATATACGTTTAATAAATCACAAGGGACCTCTCAATAGTGAATGTCACTGCGGTATTCAAAAGAGACTAAGAGAATGCAAGTTTAAACTTTGGTATTAAATAACCTCCACTCAATGATAGGTAAAATTGCCAAGAGAGCATTATTATATCTACATATAAAAAAGCAATAATGAACACAAATAATAATAATTTATTCGTTAAAAAATAAATGTATTCCAACTAAAGTAAAAATAATACGTTGAAACTTTTTTTTTAATACATAATGGCTTAGACAAATAATAACAACCATTTGATGAGGTCAAATAAATAACAAAAAAATAAACAGGAAAATATTAAAACGCATACATAGATTTTTTACATATATATATAGATTCATAGGGTATACGTAATTATTTATCTTTTTTATAACATCTGTTTAAAGATCGACTACATTTACAACTATTATATTTATTCAATTTTGGTCCTTTACATTTGCTACAAAATGGAAGATTCGATGAAATATGTCGAGTGATTTTATGCACTTTATTAATAACATTTTGTACGGAGTTCAATTTTTTTGAAACATCAATTTTATTAGTCGTATGATGACAATTTTGGGAGGAACTATCTTTTTTATTAATCAAAGAAGTTAAATGATTAATCCAAATATTTTTAGGAGAGTCTTCATAAGTAAGTGTTTTTTGATATCTACATGGTGTATTTGATTGGTTCGAATTACAGTCATTTTTAGGAGAAATAGAACTACCAGCATCTGGTACATTTGAAGATTCCAAATCGTTTGATGTGAATAAAAGACTATATGCTGCTGATTGTTTTATCGGTAAGCTAGTCACAAATGTACAACCCTTACAAGTACATAAAGATGGTTTAGTTAAAAGTATTTTTGAAATATTGTTGAAACATTTTTCGTTTAAAATCTCAAACATTTGCTCTCTAAAATTTTTTTTTGTTATAGAAATAACTTGTTGAGTGCTATTCTCAGGTACAATTATTGTATTGCTACTTTTAGATGAATGTATGGCCGTATTATAAATACTATTTGTAAATGTATTCAAAGTATTAGAAATATTAGTTCCAGATGCTGCAAGAAAGGGAGTATTATAAACATTATAAGTAGATGTAGCTACATTAGAAACACTCTCTGTAGACATAACCGCTTTAGAAATATCATTTGTGAATGGATCTGTACAAGGAAAATTGTTTGTAGACACAGATAAATTATAAGCATTGTCTGTAGATGTATGCAGCTCTTTGACAACAATAGTTTTTCTATTTGATTCATCTTTTATTTCTTCAGCCTAAAAAAAATAATTTAAAGAAAAATTAGTATTCAAATTAATACATAGGTACACATTTTAAATTGAAGTTTCAACATCAATAGTTATATCCTAAGTTATGCTAGCCCGATTTTTAAAAATTTTACATGGTTAACATTTAAAAGCATTTTTTTTTTTTTTAATTATATAATTTATACTATAAAATTGAATATTAATAGGTATGGAATGTTTCACATTAATATATTTTTTTTTTTTGATTATAAAATTAGTTAAGATGATCACTAATTAGCCCCTACCACTTGTTTATTTTATTTTTCTATAAATTCATAGGCAAAGCTCCGGAGTGTGCCAGGTATACTTTAGCATAGATACCCTCTTGGGCGCCCATAGGTAACATTTTAGGGGGGGGGGGTCAAAATAAAAAATTTTTCAAATGTAAGATAATGAAGATATTAATGATATTATGCTGATATTTATTGAGTTACAAGTTCATAATATTTTTTGTCGAGGGAGGGGCAAGTGCCCTATCTTGCCCTCCTCAATGGGCGCCCATGGATACCCTTAAACATTTACTGTCCTCACTGTTTTCAAATCGAGGAAAACTATAAAAACATATAATTTATTTATTATATGTATTTAAATCAATTCTTAAGTCATATTATAAAAAATAAATAAAAATTGTCAACAGTTATTAAGCATATTGACTATTGACAGTATTTCATAAAAAGAATGAATTAATACCCGTATGTACCTCTCTATATGACATAGCGACATAGGATTTCATTTACATCATGTTATCATGACAATGTGATAGACAATAATAAAAAGTAATAAGAAATATTAATATACATTTATTTATATTTATTTTTATTATAAGTAATATTCATGAGTATATAAACTGTACCATTATAACATGGCAGTCACATTAATGATTGATAAGTTAATATTTCTGTCGATTTGATGTACCTATATTATATTAACTCTGATATAAAATAAGTAAAAAAATATTTATCAAGTTTTAAATCACTGTACTTAATTTTCCTAATAACCCGAGTAATAACCAAAGCAATCTTTAAGTTAATCTTCTAATTCCACCTATGTTTAAATATAATATAAACTCTTAAAGTATACAAATTCTATATTTTTCATCAAATTTCTATAAATAGCTAGTTTTATAAGTACTGTATAATAGCTATTAAGTTAAAAATAATTACCTTGTGAACAGCAGTATTCTCTACAACCAGTTGAACAGGTGAAGCTTTTGATTTTTTTGGAACATTTTCTGTTATATATTCTGATGACAAGTCTAATTTATTTGTATTTTGGATGGAAACTTTTGTAATATTTGGAACTTTTAAATTGGAATCTTCGATACTAATTTTATGGCATTTATCTTCCTCTTTCAAATTATCATGTTTGGAAGCATTATTTAAAAGTTTTTCTTGGCAATTTTGATTTGATGAAACTTCTTTAAAATCAGTATCAAGTTTATCCTGACAAAAAAAAAGAAGATAATGTTAAAAAAATATAGAAAAATTCATTTGTATTCTAGTTTTATTTTACTTTAATAGTTTAGTGTTGACATTTTTTATAGTCCGTTACCATAAACTTGTTAACAAATTCATATTTACAATCAATCGGTAATTATATTTACTATTTAGTAAGTAAAATACTAATATGCAGTATGAAATGATAGGTATTAATGGTATACAAATAAAATACATGGGTTGGATTATACAGTATATCAATAACATAAGTAGTAACTGTTAAAAAACAAAATATGGTTTATGATGTATGAATTAATTGAAATATTGAGTGTTAATTTACTATAAATAGGTAGTACTTAAGTCTAAATTTAATTTTTTTTTTTTTTTGTTCCTATGCTATTTAAAGTAGGCACTAAAACAGATTAGGTACCTATACAGTTTGTTTTGAGAAAAATAATAACAATATCTGAAATATTGTAATCAAAATTTAAATTAATTATTAAATAGGTGTCTTTATTAACAGGTTGTAATAATGATGACATAAGTATTTCTTGTCTCATATAATCTATACCCCAGAGCCCCAGATTATAACAAAGTGTATATATACAAGTTTGGAAAACTTTGTACCTATCAATAATGTTAATTAAAAATTGTAAATATAACTTAAAATATTCATAATGTTACCAAAGCAGACCAAAAATGAAAATTGAAAAGTTTGTCAGAGATATATGCGAGGATATATGTTACCCGCCAAGAGCATCAATAAATTTAAAAACCAACTCATTGAAGACGGTGAACAGTGATTAATGCTAGTCGAGATGCTAGTAAGGTATACTCGTTTTTATAAATAATTATTGAACGATTGCAAACTCCTGTCTACATACTCGTTTTTCCTCGACAGATTTAGGTTTTTCCGTTTTCTTCAATAGCGCGAGCAAATCGTACACAATCGAAGGCAGTATATTCCACTTTTTCGGGTCATTCACAGTTTTTATATTTTCTACCGTTGACAAGAACTGATAAGTTTCAGGGTCGGTTTTCAGTCTTTTCGTACCGTTACCGTCGTCGTCGGCTTCACCCAACGTCCGTTTAGGAGCTTCTTCGCGGACTGTTTCCATGGTGGTCGAAGTTGATAGACGGCGAGTTCAATGCTAGACCTAATTATAAAAGCGACAAATTTCAATCTCAACTCATAACAACGAAAATATAATGATAAAAACAGGTAAAAACTGAAAAGATCGATTTGTCGATCGAAAAAGTATTTAATATTAAATAATATGTTATGTTTAAACAGTAAAGCTTACAGTAAGTCCGGTAATGTGGGTTTTTAAGCTATTGATATAGCTAAACAGTTTCATTTGGCAAAAAATGTGCGGATATTAGTTAATACGTAGTTATTCATGACAAAAATTGACGACAACAGTGAACCATCGACGAATCGTCGTAATTCGACGATCGAACAACACTATGCCATCAATGAGTTGTAACGACTGAACACAGAAGACAGAACACTAAACGGTCTAAACGTCTGGACGAAATTTCAACGAATTATCGAGTACAAAATTAAAAATACAATAGGTAGTCAATAATACAAAACTACAAACTACGACCGTCGGGTGGAAGAGTAAATTCGGTAAACAAGACGCTACCTATTTTTAGACCATTGCCGATTAAATCACAGATTATATGAAATCTAATCTGTAATTAAATCATCGAAAAATGCCGAATTATAAATATTATCGTACATAAATAAAATTAATCATAATAATTATAACAAATAATAATATGCATTCATTAAGATAAAATAAGAACTTTAATAATTTTTATAACAAACATAGAGCAATTGAAATTGAAACGGTAATTATTGATAGACGATAATAAGTAATAACCACGGAGTACGGACTACGTCATATATTATAATATATAAATAATATAATATAGAATATCTCAACAGTAAAGTTATCATATTATATTGTTACAAAGATAATATATTCTGCTAAGACCGAGGTTATGATTATGATTTCGGATTTACGATATTTTAATGTTTAATATAGATAATCGGATATGACGTAATTGTTTTTGTATTTGTTATTGTGACGTTTATAGATTTATCTATTCTGTGTTTATATGGTACACATACTGATACTACACAATAATAATATTATAACAATTTGTGGCGATTCTAAGACGATAAAATATAAGATTAGACTACGGGGCACGGGCAACTCATATAAATATTAAATATTACCTTTTAATAATTTAGTTGTATGACACTATTGACACCCACAATGCAAAATATGTAATAATCTCGCTGTGATGTTGCGCAATGTAAATCTAGCAGTATATGTTATTATTATAATATGTAGAGCAAGGACTTTCATGATTTCGTTTGTTTCGTACCATTTGCATATTGCATGTGTTTTCTTGTTAATTTATCGTATGCCTAGTGAGTACACGATGCATTTCACTTTCACGGTGTTTGTGATCGAATACTCAGATTCTTAGTGTACATTTTTGCATTCCTATATAATCTATATCGACATTTTTGGGTTCAAAGGGTATAGGTACTGGTGATTTTTTTTTTTAGTGTATTATAGCCTTTGCTTTATTAATAAGTCAATAGAAATCATCATTTTCCTGTTATTTTTGAAACATTAAAATAAAATCACACGCATGACGATTTATAGATACCAAAATCGGTCAAAAGTAATAAATATTATGTAAGACATAATGCCAGTACAGCATTTCATAGTTTTAGATTAAAAAAACAATTGTATGGCCATAACTACTTGTGAGTACTGACTTGTATTACATAGTTAGAGTTGACATAATATTTTGTAAAAACTTTAAATATTATAAATAAATAATAGCGAATAGTATGATAATATAGAAAATAATAAATATAATTAGGTAATAATTTAAAGACTTATATTCATTGAATAAAATAATCAAGGCTAGGCATTAATGAATTAAAAGTTAAAATTAAGTTAATTAACTCGTTACTTTTTATATTAACTTTTAACTTAGTAAGTTGCTTTTTTTAAGATTAATATGTTAATTTCGAGTTAATTTTATTCAAAAATATCTAAATCAAGTTAATTTCCGTTCAAAGAGTAATGCAAATTTTCTAATGAGGATTTTAGAAAATTAGGTTTTTTCATAGCTAGTTAATACTTTGATGTATCGTTTTAAATTTCCCTAGTAATTTTCTTGGGCGTAAAGAAAAACTAACTAATAAACATTATTATGTGTCTGGAATTTTTTATTTTTTCAAATAAGAAAATTTTAACTTTAAACTAAGTTAAGTTACTTTTTTTTCCAAGTTAACGTTAAACTTAATGAGTTAACAATAAAAAAATATGAATAACTTTTAACTTAACTTAACTTCATTATTTTAAAACAACTTAACTTAACAAGTTAAAAAAATTGTTAACTTGCCCAGCCTTGAAAATAATGATGTATTAATATGGGCTTATAATAGCTTAGCTAGTCAAAATATTACAGATAATATTATACCTTTATCAATCTATATAATAATATATCAATTAGGTACTTTTTAAGGAAGACTAATTAAATATTTGTATGTACATATTGTATTCACAGGGTGTAAATGATGTATGATAAAAATACAATATGTCATAACAATGAATCAACAATTCAACTGGGATTAGTAAGTTTAAGATGCAAAACAAAAAAAAAATTATCTAGTCTAGAATCTATGTACCTAGTATTATGAAACGTTGACATAATATTATTTACCTAATTAGGATTGTTCTCAGTTAAGTGTAGAAATTTGGAAAAAAAAGTGGTATACCTAGTTTGGATGTATATTACATGAATAAAATGATAAAAAGATAATGTAAATTTTCAATTATTTGCTGTACTTAGCGAGTCAGTATAAACTTTACTTATCCGATGAAATAGGTCAAATATGACCATAGGTTATAGTTTGAATACTCATAGTATAATGCATTGTGCATATTAATTATATGAATATCGAATACAATATAATATAATGTGTAATAAAATATAATATTTATGTTGCTAATTTATTTTGTGTTCAATATACTCTATCTATAATTATACCAATATTTTCATTATTTAATATTGAAACTAGTACATATTTTGATTCTAAGACATGTATATATTTGAATAGGATAATATGTTTGAGGTAACATTCTGAAAACCAAAACAAATTAGTTTGCTCATGTGTTAGTAATATGCCTTCTTGAATTGGATAGCTTATAGAATCAGGTTTCCAAATTGAAGAATTTATCTATTTTCACATATGTCACATGACTAGAGTACTGCACTAAAATAGTAAGTGATATTCACTTAATCTACACAGATGGTAATTATTGACATTTTAAATTATAATATATGAAGCATACAATGTTTTAGCTAGCATTATCAATTGTAAAACGTATACTAATTGTAAACAATAAATTATTTTGGTTGGTAAGAAAAATGTTTTTTTTTTTAATAATTTAGACAGTCATTTAGTACATAATATATTTTTTCTTTTATTTCAATATAATATTCCACGAATTGCACAATGAAGAATAATGACTAACAGCAAAATCAATATGAGAAAAAAAAACAACAAGTCATATTTAAAAAAATTAATACTCTGGGGAAAAGTATACTTAAGTAATATTATATATATATATATTATGCAACTGGTTATGGGCTGTGTGACAATACAAAGCAGACCATTAACAATATTATTTTGTTGCATGTTATTTTAATTTTTCACATTTTATACACAAAAATAAATTTAAAGTATAGGTTCTAAAAGGCTAAAATAGTATTATAATATTTATGGGACTTAAATATATATATACAATATCTATTTTCTTTTCTTTATTTAAAAAAAAAAAACTAAAATATCAATACAAAATAAAAAACAAAATTTACAAAAAAAAAAAAAAACAAATTTGAGAAACACTCATTCTTATAGCAGTCAAATTATAACTTCATTATAAATGTATTATATATTGTATCATTTAAATTACTTAACTGTTCTATTAAAATAAATATACTTAAGTAAATATAATGACATTATGAACAAAAAAATACATATGTTTATATATATATTTACATGATGTTTATTAGCACATTAATTTATAATGGCACATACCTAATTTGTTCTGATAATAATAATATTCAAAGTCTTCTTGACCAATCAATGTACACTCATGCACCATTAAATTATCTTTCAAAACTTTGAACTTTGTTGAAAATAGGAACTAAGCTCAAAACTGAAAAAATACATAAACTATAGAGAATATGGTTTCTGCCAGGTTTATTACAACTCTTCATGAGTGTACATAAGAGGTCAAGAAATTAAGTAAAATACCGGACAGTCTTGGGTCTGTAAACAACCAAAATATAAAACATAAAAAAAAATAAATATATATAGAAAATTGATCTTTTATAATGAAGATAAAGTATGAGGAACATGTCTTTTTATTGATGTGCGTTGAAATTAATACTGTAGTAGGTTTAATGCCGTAATTAAGTTATCACCATACAAATGTTTCAATTATTTCAAAATTAGAGATTTAAAAAAATAATAAAATTTGAATGAGTCATGATAACGAGTCACACACATAATTTTTGTGTAATTGAATATAATAATACAGTAAATGAGAAACAAACTGTTACACAAAGTTACAACAAAACACAATACAAATAATAAATATCATATAAAAGAAATATTGTAGTAAAAATGTTTTACATTTCCAATGTTATCAAAATAACTAGCATTACAATGGTCAAAAAAAAAATAAATAAAAACAAATGGATCATTTTACAGATGATCTTTATAATAAGTGCATTTTGTAAAAGCCGTACGCGTTTATCAATGAAATGAAATATCTCAACGTTCGTCAAGATTGCAAATAAAAATTGTTTACATACATAGATTGCATGTTTATAGAACACAAAGGCAGTGTAATGAAAAACGGAATACAACTAAAGTTTACAATATGATCTAAAGATGGATGTTGAGCACAAACAAAATTTTGAGATCTGATGACACCTTAACAACACAACGACATTTGTTTATGTACAAGAAAAATGTCAAAATTAAAACACTATACACATAGGGCAATGCAGCGCATTTAAACAATAATTTCTCTGATTATGCGTCGCGTCCGTGAATTTGGTGTAGAATACCCTGACTCGAGGCTTTCGTCATATGACATAGACAGATGTGGTTGAGGTTTCATGTGCTCCTCATTGTCAATAAGCTGCTCAAGGTAAGGGTCAGGCAAGCCACTCACGTCACCATATGGTGATTCTAAAACAAAAAAATAGGTTCTAATTAATATTGTACTTGTTGAAATGTTGAGAAGATATTAATTTTAAAAGATTATGATACATACCAAGATGAGGGTCCCGTCTACGGGTTTTATCGGCCGGTTGTAAATGGCCGCTATGAATATAGTCTTGCCTTGACGGTACATGACTGTGAGTGCTATAATCAGGGCTGGCCGATGTAAGTTGAGGATAGTGTGCATAATCATCCATATTTCCATAGCCACCGTGAGTCAAAGGATCATAACCTCCTATAAAATGAAATCAACAATCAATTATTTATTGGAAACTTGAAAAACATAATAGTTAATACAATATTTAAACTTTAAAGTGTACTTGAATCATGTACATTTAAAATAAACATAATATAGATAATATTATAATAACTATAAAATATAATTACCATAGTGGTTCATGCGCTCAGCCATATGTAAATGATCATCGCGAGATATATGTGTACCACCAGTGCTACCATTGCCACCCATTTTCAATTGCCATAGAGAATCTTGAGAGTTAACTGAACCACCATTATTGGAATTGGAATAACTGTTTTCTACATATCCAACATTAACCCCTAAAAATAAATAAATACATATTAGTAAACCAGTAATAGAATATTCTTTTTTTGTGTCAAAAATCCCTCAATTCCAAATCATCATTAATTTCTGTTTTAAAAAGTTTCACACACATTCATTTAGTCGTTATTTAATAAAGCTTACATTCACCATTCGGACGCAATCCGTTGCCCGTGTGATAAGTGTTGTAGTCATTTTGAGATCCATATACACCATTCTTAGTAACATCGTGAACTAGATCTACAGACTGCTGTAATGCTTTGTTGTCAAGGCCAGGCTCAGTGTAGGGTGGGGGTCCATGTATAATACTAGGGTGAACGCTGTAAAAAAAAAAAAAAATAATATATGAAAAAAAAATAACCAACAGACTTTTCAATATTAACTGATATTCAAAAGCATAAAAAATGTAATACTAAAATCTAAAAATAAAAAAAAAAAAAATCTAAGAAGCATTATCTAACCTAAATGTGAATGGCAAATGGCCCAAAATTTATTATACTCACCAATTACAAAAACGCCAAATGTAGCGTGTAATCATAGAAAGAATAATGTAAAATATGAATAATAGTTGTTTTACATAGAAGATATAACAAATTCAATTTCAGGTTATACACTACCAAGTTTAGTTCGTTAAACATTAACATCAATATAATTTAAAACTACAAGTTATATAATATATTATTGCAAGTACAAAAATAAATATT
This sequence comes from Aphis gossypii, assembly GCF_020184175.1. Lineage (NCBI taxonomy): Eukaryota > Metazoa > Arthropoda > Insecta > Hemiptera > Aphididae > Aphis > Aphis gossypii. The sequence continues at coordinate 11,656,622 of NC_065531.1, read as the reverse complement.
TTTTGAAAAACTGAGTCAAACTATCCTAAATATATTTATGTATTAAATTATAAGATACTAAAATAATTGTAAATACATTTGTAATATTAATGCACTATGCACTATATTCATTTTGTAAAATCCTATATAAATCCAGTAACTATATTGTAGATATCTAATCTGATACAAAATAATTTGGAAAATGTTAAAATTAAATTGAAATTAAAATTTCTTGGAATTTCATATTAAAGCATTTAATAAAAGTAAATGAGTGTTACAATTTTAGTAACCCATTGAATATACATTGTATTAGTTAAAAACTAAAACTAGGTATAATTACAAGAATAGGGAAACAAATGGCTTAGAGAACTTACGTTGAAGAATCCATTTCATATTCTTTGCCTGTAGTTTTCTTGGCTGTTTTGCGCTTGCAACGACAGAAAATAAACAAAAGTGCCACAAACAGAATGAAAACAGCACACGATATGACCAGAGCAATTAAAGTGGGAGTGGCCATCGCTTGTTGTTCTTTTACAAAATTTGCACCAACTAAAAATAATTTAATATTTAATAATTTCATTCTTAAATAACTTATTGATTAGTAGTGTTTTTCTTTATCAAAACTACTTACTTTCTGCTTCTGTGTAATCACCACATGTGGTTTGACTAGACCGAAGACACAGTCGGACTCTAATGCGGACATCATCTGCAGGTTTATCAATTAGGTCTTCATCTTCATTGCCCGAAATTAAGTTTAGATCATCTTCATCTAATGAACGAGCACCAGTGCTCTGGCGACGTGAAACTAAAGATAGTATGGTAGCTTCACGATGTGTAGATGTACTGCCACTAACTGCCAGTGGCAAAGTTTCAATCAAGTGCCAATCTTCACGAGCACCTCCCATAGATGCTTCAACAACACCAACCTAATAAAAAAAAATTAAATTTATTAACTTAGGTATGTTAAATAACAATAATATACATTTAAAAAGATAAATAATTAATAAATAAAAGTACTTTTATAAAAATTATAAAAATATTTTATTATAATTTAAATATTTTTCAAGGTTTAAGTTTTTTTTTTGTTTAGTAACTAATAATTTGTTCCAATGATTGCTATAGAGTATAGAACTTTTAAATGATTAATGCGGCTCTGAGTGAGACATTTTTGTATGTAAAAAGTACTGATTTTTTTTTTTTGTTTATAGTAGTAAGTTATTCCATAGTACAATTTTAAAAACATATTTGAATTTGTCAATAACTTTACTTTAATACTTTTTTATTTTTTTATTTTTCCCAACTTTTTTTTTGTAGTATTATTATTATTTTATATTAAGATATACACAATCTGTATCATCTAGCATAATAAGTATATGTGATGACAGAAATAAAATGTAATGCATATTTAAAATAAGAAGCCACCCATTAGTTGACACTTTGACACATTTTTTTTTTTGTATTATTATTTAAAATGAAAACGCATAAATATTTCTGGGTTAAATATTGAAATTTAAGAAACTGTTGAAAAAAGAATATGTAGTCTGTATAATGTAGGTAAAGTTTTAAATAATTTAAATCCGTTTCAGAAACATTATCTGATAAGTAGATTAGCAGGACAAAAAAAAACTTTTAGCGAAAAAAGAGTTCTCATACACAATAGTGCAAGTTATACGATCTGTGCGGTACATAGTATAATCCTTATTCCTCATATTGCTTAAAATAAATTCCTTAAAAACAATGCATTTGTAAATTGTAATCTTTTTAATTTTTAATATAACTTTTTTTTATTTTAAAAATTATTTTGAATAAAAATTATAGAAATATATTGACAAAGATTAATAAACATTTTTACGACACTTGGTTTAAACTTTTTCCAAACTATAAAATGACAAAAATTAAAATTTTAGTATACAAGTCAAATCTTACCAGTTGTAAACAAGTTGCACCGATATTGATAGTTAAAGCATGAGATTCAGGATCAAATGTTACACGTTGAGGTGCTGGTATACGATCCACTTTAGTCATAGCTACGGTCTCTTGCGAATATTCGCTATGCCCTTTAGTATTGTAAGCTTTTACCTAAAAATAAATTAAAATTTTAATTAGGTTACATATTCAATTCTATATATTTAATTATTGTAGTCTACTATGTACCAAAAGTATTAAGTAACATAATATTATTATATTTATCGCATGATATATAATAATTAAACAAAAAGCTTAGAAATTATTTCAAAAGCATAATTATTTATTAATTATGACTTGAACTTAGTTCCGTTTCACTACACCTACGTTTTTGTTATACATTTCAACATTTGTTCAACCATGATGTATTTATTTACTCGACTCAGATAAGTTTATACAATATACGTACATGTATATATATTTATTTTAAGTGTTATACCTATTAAGCAATATTTACCTTGAATAAGTAACTTTGATGTTGTTCCAAGTTAGTCACGTTGCAGGGGTTTTTGGTTAGACAATCAAACTCTTGCCATCTTTCTGGTTGATTGGACCTCTTCACTGAGTAACAATCACTGTCGAATTCGTTTTCATCTACGGAAACCTTTTTGTAGCTTACAAAGTGTTTGGTGCTGAGAACACCACCGTTGAAACCACTGTTCCATTGTAAGACGACATTATTGTGGCCAATATCGAGAGCTGTTACGTTTTCTGGATGGTCAGGCGGTCCCTTAGGCTGTAGTTTAATTGTAGGCTTTACGCTTCCCAAAGTGTTGGCTACACGACAACTGTAATCGCCATAATCCGTCTCTCGAAGATTAGATACTTGCAATACGCTAGTGTAAATGTCACCACCGCTTTCGTTTATGGTCGTGTTTATTTCGTAGTGACCGTCGCTGCCGGCCAACAAAGGAGCCATGTGATTATTGTAACTCCACTGGAATTCAGGTCGAGGATACGATTGCACCCGACAAATGACTTCGGCCGTCTCATACAAATCACTGGCTACTTTATTGAATTGGTGGAGTACGATGGGTTCATCTGTAACGAGGAAAAAACCAACAATAAGAATACAATAATAATTACCAAAGAAACATACGTTGTCCGACTATAAAACTACAACTTACGTTCGATTCTGAGAAGCATGCTGGACTCTACTTTCTTAACATCGTTTTCGAACGCGCAGGCGTACACTCCTCGGTCCGACGGCACCAGCTGGTTACCTCGAGGTCTCTCCTTGCCGTGGAACTTGAGCGTACTGTGCACGGTGGTTACTCCGTTGCTGTTATCAGTCTCGTCGGTGCTCACGTCGAACCAATCGGGCAGCACTTCCTTGCCATCCTTGTACCAAGTGACCGCGGGCTTGGGTTTTCCTTGCGCGGCGCATATGGCCGAGAAGCCGATGTCCGACGCGCGCCTGGTGACGTGCGGTTGCAGTTTGGTGATGAACTTCGGGGCATGGTGGACGGTGAGCAACACCGAAGACGCGTCGCCGGAGCCCATTTCGTTGATCGCCTGACACCTGTACCGGCCCTCACTGCCCAAGTGCACGGACGGTATGGTGTATTTCGGACCGGTGGACAGTATCGTGGCGCTGGTGGACGGATCAGCGGAATCAAACTCGCGCCACCACTTGTACTGCGGTGTCGGCCAGCCGGGCGGGGACGCTGAACACGTGAGCGTCACTCCAGTGCCCTCGGTGGCCACTGGTCGGTCGGGAGTGATACGGGCCACGCCGGGACGGTGTCGGACGAGAAGCGTGAGTGATGCATTTCCGATACGGTTGATGCGCTGCCGAGACAACGACGACGTGTAGAGTATGTTGATGGCACGACACGTATAAACACCACCCGAGTCAGCAGTCACTTTGGGTATGCGGAGCACGTCACCGGATTGCCGGAAGTCGGGACGCCCTTCCCGGATCCACTCGATGGATATCGGCGCAGGGTTGGCGGAAACGTTGCATTGGATTGTGATTCCGTCTCCCTCTTCGGCCTCGCGTTGCCTGGCCGCCCCTGGGCCAACGTCCACTGTTACCATGGGCGGGTACTGCACGTCCAACACCAGCTCTGCCTCGCGAGTCTGTCCCAGCCCGTTGTCAGCCATGCAAGTGTACGTGCCCGCGTCCTGTGTCGTCACTTTTTGGATGACGTGTGTGAAAGACGTGGCAATGAATCGGTCGTCGCGCATCCACCGTACGTTGTTGACGCGCGGCTTGGCGTCCACGTTACATTGGAGTGTGATGGACTCATCGCGTTCCACTCGAAGCGGGTTATCCGGTCCGATCTGGATGCGAGGGTAGTCTGAAACCGTAAATTCCACCGTTAAAAGGACACATGGACACATTTTTGATACGTGCAAACACGTTTAACACAAGTCGCGGCTACAACTGATTTCACGTAGAGAAATTAAACACAGATATAAAATATTATTATCACGAAAATCAAGGTAATAATAGTATTTTAGAAAGCCCCCGTAATTCAAAATATTGTATTAAAACAGCAGGCAATTTGGAAAATAAAATATTACTAACTATACTTGAAATGACGAAATTATTGAGATGCCCTTAAAATCTTGGTCGTATTATTTTTATAATACATTTTTTAACTCTAAACTTGCACTAGAAATAATAATAACTTATAGCTTACATGCGTCATTACATTTTGATTAAATTTCAATAAACATTTTTGAAAAATACAAAAACCAAAACAGCTATGACCTGACAGATACTTTGAACTACTATTTGATATATTTAAATATGCATTATTCTTAAAATGTTCTATTACATTCTAGCTAGATTTAGAAACGTTTCACTGATGGGTGGTATTAATGTGATTATTATTATTAGTGAATTATTGGAAATACGATATTACACAGTTTTTGATCATCCAAATATTGATGTTTATAGCGATACGCTTTAATTTATAAATACCGACAATGAATTATCGGAGAGATTCTACGGTACTCCTTATATTAGGAACCGTCAATAAACTAACACCAACTATCAAGCGGTATCGGTTTATTGTTTAAACGAGATGCCAAATAAATCTCTCGTCACTTATTTTAAAAGGGCCTGCAATGAAGTGTGGGTGTTACATTCAAACATAATGTCTCTGCATCAGTATGAAATCGATACATTAAACTATTTTCAGATATTTAGAAGCCACGTGCTTTTCGTTAGCCTTTAACACATAAGAAATTATTTTTAGATCTCAAACAACTTTATAGATAGTACTTACAGTTTACACTCAGTGTGGTCCTAGTTTCGAACTTCGTGCCTTCGACCATAGCTCTGTTCCATACCACGCACCGATACACTGCACCGTCATCTTCACGACTTGGTGTCACTTGCAACACAGCTGATGTAATGGATTCCTTGGCGTTGGTACCACTTCGTGTCACAGATTCAATGGGATCACGAACACCTTCACGATACCATCTGACAATAGGTTCAGGACTGCCACCAGAACTTGTGCAAGACAACTCTAACGCACGTCCCTCAGTAGCCACAGGATTAGTTCCGGGTGAAATACGGGGGGGACTAGGTGGTGTTAATACAGTGATTTGAAAACTCTGTGAATGGATTTCTCGGCCAGTACCAGCTTCTTTCAATCTGCATTCAAATTTTCCGTTATCCCTCTCATACGTTGAGTTGGAAATCAGTAAATCGTAAATTCCTAATTCTGGACGGAAATCGAGTCTAAAAAAAAAAAAACGTGATTAGATATAATGTATAAACGTCAATAATCCATTAAATATGGAATTTAAACAACACAATACTAATATTAAAAAAAGAAGATTTCAATGAATTGATATTTTTTTAATTAAAATAACAATATATTATTCTAAAAAGTTCTTAAATTTGCTACATACTTATAGTTGCCTTCTAACGGAGTAGATTTAATTGCTACATTGTCTTGGTTGTGCTTGTTAGTCCTAAGCCAATAGTATAGGGTATCCGCAACGGTTGATGGCAATTGTCCATTAAATCGACATTTTAGTGATATGTCTTCACCTTCTCTGGTATCAGTCAGTCCTTCTTGTCCCAGGCATGACCACCCTGCAGATAAAATAACAAAGACTTCATGAGTAAATATGTATAGTATTATACATTGACATACTATTATAAGAAACAATTTAAATATGTAACCGTATCGAAAAAATATATGTGCTCGTGCGCAAGTGAAGATAATTTTTTGTTTAAATTTTAGTGTAAAAGAATTACACAAATCATTGTTAGTCTCCCGCTGGGCCAGTTCCGCTAACACAACGTGAGTTTTACGCGAGCGTTTAGTAGGAGATAAAAAACTCACTGACTATACTGGACCTTGTTGAGGAGGGGTGGAGGGTGGCGCCAAAAACCCGATTGTAAGCCACAGGCATCATTCTGACTAACGGCCGGCCGGCACATTAAATAGTAATCAAGAGAAATGAGTGTCGTCGTTTCGGAATGTGGTACGTAGGTAACACGCACATATAATGTTCTACGAAATCGCTTGTTTTATATTAGGCCAACAGTTACGATTTTATATGTACTTAATTTGCAACCACCGTAGAACGTTCACTGATAAAGTTTTGCGAGAGTTTTGCCCGAACAAATTAATTAATAATAAAATCAAACTCATTTCATTTGTACGATATAAATAGTAAATAAGAGGAGTGCGGACTTCAGAGAGTCGTGTATTTATCTATTATATTATTATTATGCTTGATCTAAACTAGCATATCAATTTAAATTATTTTAAACACGAACGGTTTGTTCATTAAATTTATACACAGGTAATAATGTAGGCACGTATATATTGCAGGCAAATACTGCAAACGAGTGATGCCCATTCGGGGATGGCCAGGCGTAATTATTTACATGGAATTGCGGCAAGGGGATAAAGATAGACAATTTAGTTATCGTTGACTGGACACGGTGAGACGAAACTGTCGATGAACCGGGAAATTTATCGGTTTAATGATTATATATTATGATGAACAGACAACGATGCATTGATGGTATCGTGGTTTTTTTTTTCGTTATAGGTAATGGAATTACAGTGGGAACTGTAAATAAATCATTTTCCATTACTTATACACGATCTGTCTCGATTGAAGCATTAAACTAACATTTGTCGGAAAAAATCACAACAGTTTATTATATACCATTTGAATATTTTAAATTATTTTTAAGAAGACTATCGTTCGTTCCAGACGAGTTCAACCATCAACCGTATAATTTAGATACAGTTTTGTTTCGCAATCGCACGCCAACAGCTCTTTGGTAGGAAAAAAATACCCTTTTTGTATTCTTATAACCCTAACATGCGTGTATACACAAGCTGTCACAGACTTTAGAAGAACCATCCATTACCAACTAAGGGAAAAGGGCACAATTTTAATTATTTACAAACAGCCCTCTCCCCACCAAACATACAACAAATAGTACGCTACTATACGTATTGCATGATGCCAAATAATAGGCCGAGAAAAACATATAATTCATCTAAAATAAGAACTTATTTCGCTTCGTTTTTCATTTCATTGAATAGCATTGTGGAAACAAAAAACTTCATTGTATTTAAATGTAAGTAGACACTAAAATATTCGTTAAGGCGAAGTAAAATTATTCTGAACACGTCGTGCCGAGAAAATATTAAAAATAAAATTAACTTTTTATAGATATTATGTTGTAGTCGCAGGTCGATTTAAATAAATAATATTGTTTTATGGATTTTCTGTTTAAGAAATCTTGCCGGGTATTGTATAACGGTGACTAATACGTCATACGGCATATTATGTACATTACAATTTATAAATAAAGAATAATATTATATTATGTATGCTGTATGCAGAAGTAAAATGAAGAAGATAAACGACCGTAGCATGTGGGACACAACGACGAATTTGACTGGCATTACGACAACGATCGAATTGTAATAAGAAAGAGTTGCGCGAAGAAGAAAAATAATAACCATAAAATATATCGTTGAAATTAGAAGCGTCGTAGGACGAACAATACACACACAACAATAATGACATCAATGCAGAGAGGATAAAACGTGGCAATTAGAGGTAATTGTGATTTAAATACGCAGGAATCCCGCGTAAATCGAACCCGGTAAAAAACACAAAAGATCTCGCGACGTCGAACCTACGAACCGCTTATACTAACATCGATCGTTCCGTACGTGTAGGCATAATGAACGGCTGAAGCGGCGGCGGTGTGTCCGTAAGACGATAAAGGAGTAGGTATAGTCTACGCGCGACGCCTCACGTCGACGGCGCGGTATTGCGCGATGAATTTTTTTTCGATCAGATTCGTATTTCGGCGGGCTATATAGACATTTTACTTGATGTTTCGAGATACACGCACAATACGCGTGTTATATTATTATCATGTATTTTTCGTGTGTCCGATAGTCGATTTCTTAAGCTCATTGTTATTCATAATAGACGAAGGTAACCAAATCAGCTACGGTGGCACACACACACACGCGTGCGTGCATAGGTACTACGGGTAGCATAGGACGTGTGAACGTATTCGACGAACGAAACGGAATCGTCTTCACACGGCTGCCATCGCGAGCCATTACAAATTCGTCATCACACACGCGCGCCGCACACACGGACAGACTATGTAGTGTGAATATAATACAAATTATTATCACAAGTCGGTATATGTATGGTTAACGCGGTGGACAACGACGATAATGAGGCGACGACACATTCTTCGGCAGCCGGAGCACATGTGAACGAGAAAAGGACAACAGGTAACGAGAGACACGCACACACGCACGACTCGAATATAACGTACCTATATACGTAGTTAGTCGTAGTGGTAGTCACCGCAACAAAAAGGGTTACCGCGGTCGACGGACGACGGGTGCGGAGTGTGGTTTTGATATTATTATTATTATACTATACCTATACTACGACATAAATAATATATTATACGCGCTACAAACAGCGGTCGTCCGCGTACGCGTGAGCCACTATATATACGAATTATTATTTTAATATAATATGTATATAATATACGGTTTGTCTCGTGTCGGTGGATGCGTATACATAATACGAAATATTACAATATACATTATATACCATAACGCGAGGGGATTTGCAATGTGGAGGCCACAAAGGCCACTTCACCGCCCCCGGGCTGCGCAAACACCCTTGTGGGGGGATGAATGTCATAAAGGTTACACGCGACTACGCGAGTGTGTTTTACGTCAATACGCGACAACATTTGTACGAGCGCGATAACAATAATAATAATGTAGCGCGCGTACGGCTCAGCAGACGCGCACGGAATCGTACAAAATAATATTAATATTTATGCGTTTTGCACGCGCAAGACACTATTACGCACAGATGATCGTTTTTCGCACGGACCGAACATTACGTATATTATATACTATTATTATTATCGCATTCTTGCCGGCGGGTCTCTTTCGGCTTTTACCGTCCACGCGATTTCCTCGGCAATCCGTGTGCAACATTAATTAATTAACGTTTTCTTCCGAACGTCGTCACCACCATCACACGTTATTAGTATTTGTGTGTGTGTGTGTGTGTGTGTGTGTGTATCATCGCCTTATGGGTACGGCGCTTCTCCGGCACCAATGATTAAACATAGGTAACGTGTAATGAGTTGTACTCGCCGCGCCGATTCTTCTGGTTTTCTTTTGTTCGGTTTCTATAGGTACAGGTCGCGGAGTCTCCGGGACGAGGTATGGGTAGTAAATATATATAATAAAAAAAAATCATCTTCCATATATAATATTACCTAGATTCGGTCTCGATAATGTAATGTATATGTAGGTAGACCGAACCTTCTTCTATTTCTCGTAACGATTTTCGAGGTCATCACGATTAATCAGAGCCGCCACCACCGATGGCCCGCGGGTCGGACCGGCGCGGAAGGGCAGGTGGCGGCAACACGGTAAAACATCTGTCCGGGCGGTTATTTCGACGCGCGGCCAGTCGGTTTCACGCCCGCCGCCCATCATGCCGCCAGCCCGCGCGATAACGACGATGACACGACGAGCACCTGTTGAACACCACGACAGCGGTTCATGCCACCTCCTCGCGCTTTTTCACTCTCTCCGTCTTTCTTTTAACAACAACCCCCCCGACGGTAATGAAATGACCAAAACGGATTGATAATTATTGTTATTCGTGAGCCCGCCCCCACCGCCACGGTATACTTTGTTTGAATATCTAGAAACTCAAACTCCATCATCATCGTTGTATAATAGTCCTACGTTGGGGTTTATTTTACGATTTGGGCCTCGGGAGCCAAAAAAATAATATCAAAACCTGCAGCTATCGGCAGATCGGACGACTATATAATTATACACACTACAATAAAAAACTACATACGATTCCAATGTTACTTAAAGGTTACTCCGAACATAAAACTACCAATACCAGTTTTAAAGCGTTTTACATTTTCTTTGGACTTGTACCGATGTACTTATAATATCATCTGCAGAGTAAAACTTCGTATAATGAGATTTTCCAGCATTAGCAATTATTATTAAACACGGCTCGAATCGTTTGTTGAAGAAGAAATTGGTGAATTAAATTTGAATGTATAAAACTAGGCCGGATATGCGATTCGATAAAACATTGTAATACTTGAATTACAGCAGATGTTAACCCTATTTTAATATTTGTCGGTTGGTAAAATGTTTGTTTAAAAATACATACTTATATATAATACATATATATATTGAATTATTAAAATGATGCATTCTTTATGATTAAAATAATTCAACCAATAAGCAAAACATAGAGAGTATACTGAATAAAAAACGTTGGTATGATATATACAATAACGACGTAAACTAATAACATATATACAAAATGAGAAATAGTTAAAAGGTATGCAAATTTCAACGGTAGTGGGTTTTGACTATTGTTAAAATAATATTGCATGATCTCCGATATAAATAGTGTAACGGGACATTTTTTAAATATCATCACCCCCCGCTCTTTATAATAAAGTTGTCATCCAAAAACACAAGATGAATATTTAAGTGTGAAAACAATAACAATGATAATCTTTTTGACTTTTATAGTAGTTCGAAATTAAAACTTTCCAAATAACCCCCACTGTCACAATTAAAATTGAACCGCCAGCATTCATATTTTGACATCCACTTCAGTTATACTGCGTGTTTTGAAGTTTTTTTTTCTGTTCAACATGATTTGAGATTCCGCCCTTTTTGTCCGGGCCTCGCTCACAGTCACCCAGGAATCTTAATTGCGCCCTAAGGGTGGTGGGCGGGTTTTTATTTTGGAGAGGAATGTGAATACAAAAAAAAAAAATTAATAACTCAAACACAACCCTCCTACTCTCGAGAAGGGCGAAAAAGAATCTCAAAAGTCATTCCCGACATAGTAATTACGAATAAAATATTTAACAACATGTATACCCTTAGAACCTTTATAAAAATTAAACGAGCACGTATGCTGTGGCTTGGGGTAGATTCTAGCGAGTTTTGCGATTTGTGTTTACTCATGTGGCAGATGTGTTTGATTTTGCCGAACTCTTATTGTTATATTAAAAAATAAGCAAACTGTTTAGTTATTAGTTATTAGTGTATTTATAATGGATATATATTTTTAATTTTTATCATAAATCCCTTAAATAGGTACTATACTTAAAAATTTAAATTTAAAGTGATATTCGTTTTAATATATTTATAAATAATAATAATATATTATTAAGATTTAAAATTACATTTTTTCTAAATTAGTTAGTTAAATGGCAATAAAATGTTCTAAATAATTACACCACTATTTTTTTTAGTTTGAAAATGTACAGGTTTACAAAAAAAAAAATCATCTAGAATTGAAGAGATATATCGATCTATTGGATGACTAACCAAAAAATATAAACTATGTTCGTAGATTGTTTCATTAGTCTCATTAATCAAATTTTAGGGGGAAAATCCGACCTAATAGATTTCGTTCACCACTCCCTTCTATTTACCGTTGTTCTATGGTTCAAAACGCATTCAGAATGCATATAATATAATCATCTAGTAATTATTATTATGACGATTATGACGATGTACGTTTTCCTTTCAGCAAAAACATCTGCTTATAACAGTGGCCTTCATGGTCTACCGGGCACTGTCTGAATTGGATGGTATCATCCAAATATACATAACACACTTTCGAGCGTGAACGCAGAGTTAAATTCTATACAGTGAAGATAGCGCTTTCAAGTTCACATAATCAACGTACACTCGTATTGTACCGATTATTTTAAAGATAAAATGAATTATCTTGTTGAAAACTGTTAAAAAACAATTTTACAGATGATTTAAAAATATTATGATCATTATAATTAGATTACGTGTATGAACATTTTGTATGTAAAGCGAAAACTTCAAATTATTTTATGAAATACTTGAACAATGATATCAAATTAAAATAATGATTTTTTAAAGAAAATATGCAATACATCGAAATGCAAGTTAGTATAAACCTAACAGTTTATTTTTGGTGCATATTTTTTATTATTTTTTTTTATGTACAAAAAATATGGAAACAAACTAACAGTTATGATATTTGTATTTTTCGCACTGATGTATTTTTATCTCCAAAAAATGTGTACACAAAAAAAAAAGTATAGAATAATAGAACATTTGTCGTGTCATTGTCCTGGTGATGGACCGAATATGATGATTTAATATTAGAAAAGTAGGCTAAAATGTTGTTAAATAATGTTTAGGACGGACGAAATGAAAAAAATAAATATAACGATAGAATAAACTCATGGTCATGACTAAGCAAACACAAAATAGATGAAAATGAACGTTGCAAAACAATTATGAGACCAGCAGCACCGTTATAACTTATAAGAATGATATCTGATTTAGTGATAGAAAAGTCTATGATGGTAAACTGATGTATGTTTAATAGATCATTGTTGTTTCTCATGTGCTAGTATTTACAGAAATTTCTAAGCATTGTATATTTTTATTCTAAGTATGATATATATTTATTACAATAAACCATGTTGAGTTTTACAAATAAAGTAATTATACATTGAAATAGTTTTATTTTTTTTTTATACATAATAATACCTCGTAATATTTAACTTAACATTTTTTTTTTTTTTTTTGGAGTAATATTTTACGATTGTTTTCAAAAGTATCATAATCTCAAATAATATATTTGAAATAATCAATAAAGGATAATAATAATTTATGGGCATTGGGCACAATATGACATAATTGAATATATTATTTAATGTTTGTTGTTTTATTTAAAAACAGTCATAAAATATTTTAAATCGTTTTAACCTATACGTTCAACTGTGAACTGTCCTGATTTCTATTCCATTCCAAATAAATTACGATTTGTTAATCAATGAATGGCTATTTTTATAATAGATAATAAGTTGGGGTTAGAGAACGTGCCTAAAGTCGATAACTGGCAAGATTATCTGATCAATGTAAAAAATATACTATGTATACGTTTAAACAGCAAGCGAAACCTCTAGGGATTAATAAATTGATGTTGGTGTGAAATTTAAAGAATTCTTAGATTTCTATAGTATTATCGGTTCTATTGTTGTTTTTTAATTATACTTGAAGTTTAAATTTATCCCAATCACGTTTTCATTAATAGCTGTAACTAATAAATAAAAGTGAATGAACACAATGTACAACTTTTAAATATTGATAAATTACATGAAATTATTTCATTATGTAAATACAGTAGACATCAAAGGATTACAAACATATACTTGTTAAATAATCTGTTTATATCTCCAAAATAACTAAAATCTAAGAATCTATATTATGTATTTTATAAAATTGTGAAAAATCATATTATTATAATTATTACATACGATATGCTGATTTTAAATTATCAAAATATTAACTAAACTTACACACAAAAAAATGTTTTTTTTTCCACAAAACAGGTCATAGTTATATTTAGGAATGTTTACAGTGCGGATACGTATATAGTTTTTGATGTTGGTATAAAATATTTTATAATATGTTGTTTGATAGAAACATACATGCCAGTAATTAAATGAAATTGTTCAGAAATAATGTCCTGGGCAAATACTTATTATTTAAACTACCTTAAAAATAATTATATTTCATAGGGCTTAACGAGATTTAAAACTAAGTAGGTATAGTATATTAACGAGGAGGAATAAGAAGAGAGAGACAAAACAAAGAAAAGTGGTTTTATAATTTTCGACAACAAAACAATGCACAACCCTTTTAAAAATGCACGAAAAAGGTTGACAAACAGATTACTATAACATGAAAAAATACACATATTGTAATAATTGAACAATAACAATGCATTTCTAGAAAATATAGAAAATATAGAATGAAGAAACAGTGGTGCTCAACTTTAGGCGATAATCTACTAGCCATGAGCCATTTTTAAATAAATTTAATCAAAATGTTATAAATAAAACCACGAACAATTATATTCAAAATATTTAAATTTCTTTGTTTTTATTATTATTTTATTTATAATCTACATGAAAGTAAAATTTTACAACTATTCTCTTCGACTCATCGAAGAAAAAATTTAGATATTACTGATTTCGGAGATAAAAAATAATTTTGAATTATTATTTTCTATATACCTATTACAAAGTATTTTACTTCACAAATTGACATTTAGTTACATCAACATGATATAAACATTATAAATAGTTTATTTTTTAATGTAGAACTCAAAGTTTCATATTTTATACACGATAAAACTTTCTAATCATTATATTAAAATTATTTATTATGCTTATTAATGAAAAACGTGAAAATGTAAAGGAAAAATATGTTAGTTTAGTATTATTATTTAATACACGAGGAGTTATTAAATAATACAATTATAATGTTCATGCATGAAACATTACCATAACTATAAAGTCGACTTATTCGTAAAACTGTTCTAAAATAATATTTTAAGTGAATAGCGTGTTGCAATGAAAACGTATATAATAGTAGTGGAAGCGATTTATTAAGGAAAAAAAAAATAATGATATTGGCGTTTTCCGTTGCTCTGGATAAACCGGTTGTCTGTGCCGGAGGACTGCTGCGTGTACCACTTACCAGAACAGCGTTTGTCTCGAATTTACATACTCACAACACCGGTTGCACAAGATTGTCAAATAAGTATATGGTTTTTACCTGAAACAAAGTAAAAATAAAACCAATAAAAAACGTGGAAAGCTAAAAACAAATAATACTTATTTAAAATAAAGTTTATCTAGTATGCTATCAAGATACATTAGGAATTTAAAATCTGATATATTTTTTTTTTGTAAATATGTAGGTATAGAAATATTATTTTTTATCATTTATATACTAAAATATATATAAAAGTAATGACAAACATAGAGGATAAGGTGTAAAAAAGGGTAAGAAAGGTTCGCGTGCTCAATGGTTTTTTTTTTGTTGAAAATAAACCACCTACAGTTGTTATATACGATGTGAATTTCATACGTAGCAAAAATCCTTTACTCCCACCTCAATAAATGTACGAAAATATCTTGTTATTTCCGGCAATACTTATAACCCCTTCTCGGTTACTCAACAGGCCTTCTTTAATAACAAATTAAAGACTTTTGAATGGAAATTGGACATACAGTTTATTTTCCATAAATTAAGATGAATACTAATAAATAAAATCATCGTTATATATTATGTAATGTTCAAGTTTAGAATACAAAGTAAATTATAGCGGCAGTGCGGCACACAATATACAAATTATATTTTTTACTTTAATAGATTAACATAAATACTAACTAGCAATACATTTACTTATACAATTTATTACATTTAACTGAAAATAATACATCAATAGTTTATAATTATTTTACATGTTTGTGTACAATGCAAAGTAAACCAATTTTTCTAAAGAGGATACGCTAAAGCAACTTATACTTATGAAAAAACAAAAAATTAGTTTTGAGGAATCAAGTTTCAAAGGGTATAACTTTTTTGAATAACTTCTGTCCCCTATATATAATTCAAATTTGATGACAAACGTCCAGGCGATCGAATTGAATAGGCTTCGTAATAAAAAAAATTACCGATCCTAAAAAAACGACATACTGCGCGCGTGTAATAAAAAAACATTAAATCAGTTTAAAACCATAGGGGATGTGTAAAATCCATGGCCAGATGGACCGCGAGAGTATATATATATGCTAAAGGGTGTATCCATACTTCCCACGACACGCATCAAAAAGCACGGGGCGGCCAGCGGTTTAATGACGAGCACTTGTTAAAATGTAAGCAAGTGCAAAAGGGGACATCAGCGCACAACGACGGCGTATCATGCGGCGAGTTTAAAAATTACCGCACATGTTCCCGCAACAACAGCAACGGTTTTTTTTTTAAATATTAAGTCCAAAACAGAAAAGTACTCATTCTCACGTTCTATTAAATCATTATCAGTTCACACGATAATGAAAATAATTAAAAAAAACAGAAGGAATAAAAACGTATACCTATTATATATATATTATTATTTGCACAAAGATAGTCCGGAGTTTAAAAACCTGTATATGCACTTTTGTATATTATGGACATGCGTCGCTTATAGAATACTGCCTAGCAAGTTCATAGTTTTTGTCATTTATAGGTATCACCGACTAAGTATGATGAGTGCTAGCTACCCTATAAACGTTTAATGGAATAATATTTGACAGGGGTTAGCCGTCCCTTTTGGATATCCTGAGAGTATCGACACCCCGACCACGATACATCTTTATTCGATTATTGGTTTGGTGCAAAGCACGCTCTAAACGCTGTAATCCATTTATGGGGTTTATACTCCCTCTCCCTTTATTTTTATGTTCCTTAGGGATTTCGATTTTTCCCACAGATTTCCATAGCTTGGCAGATGCATTTAAGTATATGTGAGTAAGCAAAATAGAATTCAAAACTACCAAACCAGAATTATAAAGTATATATAGGCCATATTACTTTCAAATATCATTTCCAGCACTTATATTACTTAGTTTTTAGCATGACCCCTTACACACTATAATATATACGATGTTCTAACTTCAGATAAATATAACAAATTTTCAAAAATCTTTAAATTCCAATTAATAAAAAGTAATTCAAATTAGTCAAGTAGTGATTTAGTTAAAAAAAAAATAAAACAATATTATGTTAAAGACAAATTTAAAAAAAAATCAAATCTGAGATACCACGAGTATGTCATAGATAGGTTTAAACTTTATTTTTATTTTTTTTTTATATATCCGATAACCTAGATCCGTGTATTCAAAACAAATAAAAACTCGAATGTGTCGTCGTACAACAATTTGTCTAGCTTAAGTGCTGACATGTGGACAAGTCTCAGCGAGTTGACAGCTGGTCTTCGAAATTCCTGGGTACATTTCTTTAAACACACACACCCGACAAAACCCCACACTTTGATTCATTGTTCTATTTCAGCTCCTATTTTTTGGTAGTTTTCGTTTGTCTTTTTATATTTGTAATTCAAACAGAATACATAATTAGACAAACAAAATGATCATTCGTAACACTCGTCTACTGACCCTACAGTGATATTCACTTATTTACAATTTTTTTTTGTTTGTTACCTAGTTATTTGTGTGGGATGAATACGTAGGATGCGTCCTGTTGTCATGCAGATTTGAATACGACAGGTGAATTAATGCCCACTTAACAGCGCATGCACATGCAGACACTAAGACTTACCGAAAACAATAGGCCGTTCGTTTTTGTTTTAGCACGATTATTTTTAAGAAAATAATATTACGCAAACGTATTTTTTTCATTAGTTATAAAATTGCATTAAACAGAATAAGTCCAAAGTACTTTGAAATATGGTTAGATTGTCAGAACAATGTAAAAATCATAATTTCTAGCATAGAATAATAAATTATAAAATATGTCACACAAAAGAAAATGTATATTACCCAAGGGTCAGGAATTTTAATTGAACTTGTATATGAATTCATCTTGGAAACTTAAATCAAAATTATACTTTACTATTTTATAATGTATTATGTGTCATCATGTACTATAAAAGTAGGTAATTAAACGATCAATTTAGGTATGTCGTATTTTTTGGCATATCTATAATTATATAAGTTATAATACATAAACCGTTACACCATAGGTAATTATACACAAATCATATTTTTTAAATAAATGAACTATTAACATTTATTTTACTTTTCATAATATTATAATTTAAAATTAATTTAAACTAACTTTTGAGGACCTTAAGTTATACGTAGTATTAAAATAAAATATATTACTATATGAAGCGCTATCTATAAGCATTTAAGTTTAACAGTTTTAGAAGATATATCTTTATCTTACTCATCCTTTCAGCTTTATCGACGAGACACATTTATTTTCGAGCTGAGTAGAGAGAATGTGCGTTAATGGGCTAAATACCACGCCGGCATTCTATACGTATCCTTGTCAATGTGGTGATTTATAAACGGACCCCTTTCGCAAAGGCCACATATTTGCCTCGACGCGCCCGTAAATTCGTCAAATTCAGAACGTAAACCTTTCCTTTATATGTCAGTAAAAAAAGAAAATTTATTTTATTTTCGAGTCGTAAAGTGATGAAATACGTTTACATATTATTACTAATAAAGTTTATTCACAAACATTGTTCTTCTTTCTTTCGGGAAATTAAAATATGAAATAATAGGTATTTAATTTAATATTTGACATAAACTCAAATTATTTAAAATAGCAATTCAAAAATAATAGTAGGTATTTATCTATCTAAAAAGCTTTTGTAATAATAAATGAAAACAAATTTATAATATTGTGGTTAAATTATAATTGATAAACGGAAATTATAGGAATGAAAAAATATCATGAGTAAATCACAAATCAAAAAATATGCTTCCTATAATCTCTAGTATAATACAAAAATGTATTTTATATCTAATTAAGAAAAATAGAATTAATTTTAATGAAGACAAATATTAGCTTTTAATTAGGAAAGAAAACAGAATTTTAATGCTATTAAAACACCTGGTATTATATTATAAAGGCGTTGAAACTATCGGTGGAACCAATGAATAGAACCATTTAATGAGAATTAATTATTTTATCAAGTTTTTTTTTTTAAATAAACATTTTTACAAAGTTATATACCAATACCAGATTAAGATTAAGTAATTGTTTAAATTAATATTACAAACCTAACCATAGTTAATAATGTATTCAATACTTTATACCTACTAAAAAATTTCGCAATGTTTCTTCATTTGTGATGAATTACAAAAACTGTTTGTTGGATGTTAAACGAAACCTTTTCCTACCCTAAGGGATTTCTAGACAATTTGGATTACATGCAGACATGTAGTGATATTGCAAGACCAACATGATACGGAAGAATTATACAACACAAAATAACTATGTATAAGAAAGGGGTTAAAAGGATAAAAAAAAAACTATAATAATGCTAAATACAATTTTTTTAAATTTACTTTTATAATATGTAGGTATATTATAATATTAAACAAAATTATTTTTGAAAAAATAAATTTTAAATTATTATTTATTTTAAATATTATATTTAAAATAATTAGTTATATATTGCTAGTATTTTTAAAAGGTTTACTGAAATATGCGAGTAAAATGCAAATTTAACAACATAATTGAAAAATCATATTATTTGAATATTTAGAACAGCTTGTTCAGAAAACTAAAAAAAAAGTAAAAAAAAAATAAAAATAAATTGTATAGGTACGTAAAGCATGTTTTAGCTTATTATCGGTATACGATTGGAAGTGATTACTTATCAATTTTTAGTTTATACATAAAAAACTATTTATTTTTTTGTGTTTGGGAAATTATATTGGTTGTTTCAAACTATTTGCAGGTTCGTTGCGGGGCGATAGAGAAAACGGGGAACCACATTTGAACATGAAAAGTAGCACAACGGGCCCCTAAGGCAGTAATATCAGTATGCGGCCACATACACAAACACATACACACACATATTTTTACATATTTAGGATACATACACTCGTATATGCACTATACATATAGTTTGAGTAGTATGCTAGAAAGAATAATCGGTTATTTTTCCACAATAAATATTTTTAACCGAATATAAAATATTATCAGCGTTGCGTTTTCCCTTTTGAAAAATACCAATAAAAATACTTGACAAATTCTTTTTTACATTGCATCGTGCAACACAAAAGAAACAACAGCCACCAGTTTGCACGGCACTTCAAGTGAATAAATCGATATGTGCATTGTGCATAAAGGTGGATTTTGGTTAACATAAGATGCACAGCATGGGGTGGTATACGCCCAGGTATGAAATTCATTTTGATTTCATAAAGGCTCTTCTGATATTTTACAGATGATTGGGCACAGACATCTATCAAATAAAATAACGTTTGTCGGGAAAAATTAATAGCCATTGACTATTAAATATTATACCCCCTGAAGGGATGTTATAAGTATCATAAACAATTACACACACACACACACACACACACACACACACAAATACAAACTATACATTTAATTTTTTTTGATATATTCAAGCTAATAATTTGTATAGTGAAACAATTTTTGCGATTTCTACTTACTAAAATATGAATAAAATTTTTTTGAAATAATCAAATTAATAAAGTAGCTACACATTTTTGTATTTTACACATTTACCTAGTACATCTTTAATAATTGTAATATTTAAAATTTATTCGGTCATACTTTATTAGTGTTGTTATGATTTTTACAATTTGAATACGTGAAACTTTTTTTTCTGGATTTTGGTCTATATCATAATATATATATATACTAAGCGCATGACTCCTTAACAATATAATGGTGCTATTTTATTGTAATTTTAATCAATTAACCTAAATAAAATAAGTTTTATACTCCATTTAAGTTTAAATTTCAAGTAAATGAGTTGAAATCTGAGAACAAAGAGAATTATGTACACGCATTTTTGTTTTACTTAGGAGGGACTTGAAATTCATAGTGTTTTAAGTGGACTGTTTTTAAATATGTATTGTAAGTGACATATTCAGCGTATTTTTTTAATTCTCCTTCCATACAAAAGCTATGTATATATGTAAAATGAATAATCGACTAGCAAACGACAAACACTTTTGTTTTACCACCCTAAATTTGTTTGCATATAAAATACCGTTAGAAATTAAATAGAGGAAAAACCGTTTTTCTACCTACTGGAATACAACTTGAAAGATTTCAATCTTCGATAAAGAATGGAGTAGATTGAAAAATTCAAGTACACACTCAAAAAGTAGGTGTTTTTTTTAAAGAATAATCATGTAGAAAATAATATGTATAAATGCATCTGCTCTGTTGTAAAGCGATTAGAGGGTACCTATACCCACCATGTCTACAGCACAACACGGTCAGTATTATGATATTCAAGCAGTAAAGCATCTATTGTTGTTATGAGGCGAGTAAGAAAATTACTCGGGTCAACACTGTATAAAGGAGTGGGGTGAAGTTTTTTCTTCGTCTTCTTTTCAAATTCATAACAGTGAAAGAGAGGGGCATGGCAACTGGACACACAAAGAAATCAAATTTCCACACCCCACAATCCACATGCATAATGCCGGGATCGATTCTCGGGGTTCACACTTCAATGATTACGCCGGCTATTCAACACGCATATAGTTATTATTTTTATTATTATTGAAAATAAAATATTCCAAAATTCGGTACGCACCACTTGAGAGGAGCCTACTATATGTCAGTTTAATGACAGCTAAGGTAGGGACATGAATTCGCAGCTGCCATATGAGGTATAATTTTTTTTTTTTTTGAAAATCAGTATTTTGGAACAAATCCTAGCTATCATCGTCAGGGCTATTTATGGTTGTATAATATCTACTTATGAAAGCAGCTGATGGCCGTAAGCAATTAAAATGTTTCAGTAGTTATCGTATTATATAGTTTGCAAACATTATATTTTATTCATTTTGAACTGCACGCCTATACATAAGTATTCGTGACGATTGAATATACAATAAAAGAAGGTGAAACTATTTGAACAATGAGCGGAAAGAAATGAGCAAATCAATTTAACGACACGCGCTAGTATAAAACTTCATAATAGAAGACAAAACGGCAGCTTTAAGTGTAGTAAGCATATTGGCAAATGTTTACCATAAAACATACTCAACACGTCAGAGTTTTATCCACTAAGAGATATATTTAATATACATTAAATTTTATAGTTTGGAAAAGAATTACCATCGACGGACAAGCGAGCCAACAGTAAATGTACTATAGAGAACAGATTTTTGTGGTTTTATATTATGTTCCACAGATTTTAGTCAGACGTAGAACTTACAGTGCACGCGTTACAACGTGGTGAAAATCACAATGCAATATTATACATGTGTGCTTTACATCGTTCGCGTCGTGGTGTGTTATCGAAGTCTAACGAGCGAGGGAGTATGCAGGCATGCGGCGTAGGTGTTATTCGCTTAGAACGCAATCGTCATGTACCTTTTCCGTCTGTGGACGACCTATTGTTAGAAAACAATTGACAGTTTCCTCATACGTAAATATATAATATAATATAATATAAACACGCGCGCGCGCTGTATTTCTGTTGTAAGGCTGCGGTGAACAGGGCGCGGTCGGTACACTGGCGCGAGGCGCGCCCGCGACGCTGATCTGAACTCTTGACCGGGCGCGGTAGCGCAAAAACTGGTTCATGACCACGATTTTGTACCACCAGCGCGAGCATGATATATTTTACACGAGTGCGCCGTCCGAGTTACTTTTAATTTACTGTTGCGGAAGGCGATAAAAATATTGGCGATTGTACGATTGGTTCACCTATCTATATTGTTCTTTCTTTTACTTATAATGTATTGTAACGAGGAAATGCAAAAATATTTATTTTGTATACTATAATTGCGTATTGTATACAAATACATACTTGATTTTACGATTGCAGAACTTATTTACGTGGTTAATGCAATTTTTAACGTGTGTTTTTAACATTAGTTTCAGACAAAAATTATGTATATTATTATTATGGTATCTGAATAAGACTATGATGGGTTCAAAGAAAGCTCACTATAATGTACGACGACTTAAAGAACATGACATCTATTATGTATTGCATCTGTTTATCGATGTCACATTGGTTTTAACAAAAATATCACTGAGAAAAATAATTTCATGGAATTATGATTTTAATTATGGTTTCCGGCTTGAAATATTCATTAAAATTGATAATTTATATTACATCAAATTGGTATTTGTTACCAAATAGATATTTTATAATAGTTTCCGATCTATTTTTTTTATTTTAATCAATTTTAAAAAGTTCTAACCTTGTTTGTTGATAAAATTTGCATAAATGTATTTAATCGAAAATAATTGTAACTTGGCAGTTGCACATTAAAAATAATAATAAGCTTACAATAATAACAATTTCATGAATTATTATTACACAAGGGGATATAATGTTCAATACAAATTATTAATTTTCCAAAACATCAAAAACCATCATTATACTTATTAGAACCGGCTGTACAGTATTTGGATTTCCCTGTACTCAGCGGCCATGGAGCATACAAAATAATATTACTCAACACTGTCGGTTGAAACTCCCGGGGGCCACTAAATCCTTGGACCGGCGCCCGATAAATATTATCATACGCTTGCGACCATTTATATAACAATATTATTATATGCGTGTACACTGGGCGTGTATAAACATATATGTATATGAAACTAGAGCAGTTTTTTTCCTTTCTATATCTGCTCTCCTCTATCTATCTATATATATGTATGTACATTTCAATTGCTACACTCCATTTGGTGTCGTTCCAAAATACTAAATAAAAAATTCGACGATAATTGGACCGATACACATTTTGCATGACGATAATGGTCGCGAGTACGTATATGACCGGGTAGTGTTAATCACGTCCGATGATCCACTTCCCCGTCCAATTATGTACGTATATGTATATAAACGATATGCACATTTTCACAAGTGCAGATTTCTCTTCCGCATGAACGTGTAGTGCTTGGGACAAAATGTAAAACTAATCTCCATTAATTAACTATAAATTGTTACATTTACTAACGTAAATAATTTCCATGTGTCCAGTTAAAAAAAAAAATTATTATTATTTAGTATCTCAGAAGCAGTCAATAGTCTGTCAATATTTTATATGTGCCATTAAATATATGAAATGTAAAATATATTATAATCGATTTATCAGCTGATTATGGTTATACATTTTTGTTACATAATAAGTTATATTAAGTAAAATTATAATTTTATTATATATTCTAAATTAGATGAATAAAATTCTATATGATGGTGTAAATTAATA
Organism: Aphis gossypii; assembly: GCF_020184175.1. Classification (NCBI taxonomy): domain Eukaryota; kingdom Metazoa; phylum Arthropoda; class Insecta; order Hemiptera; family Aphididae; genus Aphis; species Aphis gossypii. The sequence continues at coordinate 11,632,324 of NC_065531.1, read as the reverse complement.
AATTGATGAAGAAAACTCTAAAGGGTAATAGATTCTATAATGAAATACATTATATAGTACTACTTGAAATTAAAGTAGAAATATAGAATAATTTTATACTATACAAACTATTGAGACAGCTAAAAGTTATACATTCTCTACGTTAGCTTGAAAAAGTATTCTTAGTAATTACATTGTATACAAATAAAAATAACTTAACAAATACATTAGTATGATTAGATGTGTTTTAAGCCATATATTTATTTGTTTTATCTGTTTGATTAGGGAGTAGTTATAATTGTTTTGAGAAATAAAAAATATCATCAGAAAAAATGAAGCAATTTAGACGATGGCTTCATTATTCCCCGTCAAATATTCTACCTCGTCCTCTTGACACAAACTTTTAGCGCGTTTAAGTTTTTGCCCTCTCTTGGTGCAGTAAACTCGCGACAGTCATTAGGTATACACTGCCTCCCCACTCTACCGTTTTGTGATTGTCTCCAAAAATATTTTCAGGGATTTTATTTCCCGTCTAAACACAACGAACTTATTTTTTGCACTCAACGAGTATATATATATATATATATATATATATAAATAGCTACACAGCAGGTGGTAATGTTGGTTTTTCTTTAACAGTTTAAAAGAAAAAATAATTTTGAAAAATATAAAATTGCAGTGTAATAGTTTTGTTTAAATGTTGACTTAAAATCTACCTGCAATATTAATAGGTATTAAATTTGCTAATAGTGACTATTAAATTATTAAAAAAACCAATTGAAAAAAAAATACATTCATAATGAAAAAAAAGTTCATTGTAATGTGTTCAGATTCCTCCACGAAATAAAATGGTAAAATTATAAAAAGAATAAACGCGTTATTAAAAACTAAATGTAAGTTGATAAATTTGGTGAAGTACAGAAAATATTAACGTTAATGGATGGTTTTGTTTAAGCATTAAATCGTCGGTTTTTTTTTTGTTTGAACATAGATTTTTTCATAAGGCCTACGTCATGTTAAATTCAATACTTATAAGTTATAATATATTCTTGAAAGTAAACGTTACGCCGGGATATTTGCTCTTGTATAATATAAACCCGCATCCATCTCATATTTTGTATAATAATAATTTATATACGTGCATGTAAAGGGGAAATGTCTTTTGTTCTGTAGCTTACTAATCCTGTTTTATATTTTTGGTCCGATTTCTCAGGTCCTATTCGACCAGGAATGATTCAAGTTTATTTTTAAATATATTTTTCATAAAGACCATTTATATTAATTACTTTATTTATTCAACCATTTAAGAAATTTTTATAAACCATCAATCATTCAATTTTACGATTGAACATTGAAAAACAGATTAAAAATAATTATAAGCATAACATTAATTGTTTTACATTCTTAATTTCACTTTAAAGCTCATAATTTTAATAATTAATATTATATAGTATTCAGGAGATAAACTAATTGTATTAAAGATTAACAATGTATTTCTTATAAAGTTTAGTAATTAAATTATTTTATTTGAAAAAGTATTGAATATTGTCATTTAAACTTAAACAAACTCGATAGTAACAAGTGGCCCCAGTGATTTTCAGCAGCGTGTAACTCAATACAATGCCAAAATCTGATAGTGTTGTATTGGTGTCGTATATAGTAAACATTGACACCCAATATCGTGAGACAATGCATTACCCAGGGCGCCCGTATAAAATATTATGATCGATTGGATTACAACAAACGACATATGTCCAACTAGAAGGAGGCCACCAACATTTTTTTAGTTAATTACTGAGTCTGGTAACTAGATTATGCGTGATATTATGTTTATTAAGTATAGTTAGGAACAATGCCTATTGTATTAGTTTTAAGCCATGCATTTTCTGTATACTACTGTAAGGTAAAAAATAGTAAATATTTCAAAAAAAAAAAAAATAATAATAATAATAACAAGGTTATTTTATATTAGACTTTGTTGTGTTACATTAAATTTAATAAAACATTTTTACATACGTTTATATCAAGTATTCACATGCGGAATTATATATATATACTCACATTTATAACATAGATTATTGTTAATTTAGGTGTAAGTGTGACATACCTGAAACATAAAAAATATAAATAATTAATTTAAAGTAAATTGAAAAATAATTTAATTTATACATCAAAACAAAGGTTCAACAATGTGGAGTCACTGTATATCCAGATAATTGTATAAACATAGCTTATACAGGACAGCTAGGTTAGCTGATAAATACAAGATTAAACATGAACTTTGTAATCTCACTGAGTGAGCAATGAGCATGCTTCGATGACTCTCGGTTAAAATTTGATATAGGTACATCCTTTAATTATAAGCCATTTAATTTATGATTTGTTCATACATAATATTTTTTAATTTTTTTTTTTATATATAAATTCATTTTTTAGAATATTTGGTTATCACTTATCACAAAGAATTTTAGAGGAAAGTATAAACTCGTGTGTGTCCAAATTAATTACATACGGCGGTGAAAAAAAAACTAGCTAAAGTAGTTATGAAATGGGTCGACCAGTTCACAAGAAAAACTTTCTCTTATCCACTAGTAGGACTGTGCGAAAGGATAATATTATAACGTGTACTTGAGGTGCACACACAGTCAACACATACAAAATGTCGTGTAAATCCATAGAATTCGTGATATCGAAAACTACAGTTGACATTATTAGGAAATTGAAAGTGATGCACGCATGCACTTTACCACTTTACAGTAAGTCGAATGCGGAGAAACAGTTAAGCAGAACCATTATAGATATTTCAGTGTATAACTATTAACTATAGTATGATTCATCTTTGTTTATGTTTATTATTAGTACAAAAAAAATATGTTTATATTGAAATTTGAATATGTTACTGTGTAGTTTTGAATAAAATTATTAACGACAGTAGGTACTGTATAAATGATTTCATTACTGTTAAAAATATAAATAAATAATTTTTAGATAAATGAAGAATATAGAACACATAATAATCAAAAGTTTTTAATTATACATTACCTACCTATATTCTATATGGTATTTGTCATTGATTAATAGTTATTGCATTTTATTAGTTTAAAAACGTAAAGCTTATACTTTTTTAGAAATCATTTCAAGTTTCAATACAAATTAATAATTTTGAGCATTTTGTAAATTTAATTTGGAATTTTGATCATGATTGTCGGACTTATACAATCGATAGGTATATATATTTGAAGTCTTGAAGCTATAAACTAAACAAACGTTATCAACCTATTTTCTAACGGAAGTTAACTAAATAATAATAATAGTTTTAAAGCCACTTAGTTTCATTAAGGAAACTTGAATATTAAAACAATAAAGTTATGTAAAACCAAGTTAATTGCACTTGAAATATACATATTTCAAATTTGATCGTTATTAAAAACAAATAATTGTTTTTGTTCCATGAATTATACACATATTATGATGATATATTGATGAGTTTGCACGTAATAAATTTAATTTTGGTCATCTTAGCTTTTGAGTGATCTTAATAACAAATATGTCAATGATCAATTACAGTTTTCTTATCGGAATGAAGGGTGAAAAAAGGTAATAACAAATAGGATAGCGTGACCGTAAATAATAACTATAACAAGAAAGAACGAGCTTTGGAATCGACTTTTTTTATTATGTGTATTTCTATTTTTTTTTTTTTTTTTTTTTTTTATTAGTTGGGCGATTACAAGAAAAACATTAAAACAATTAGCTATAAAAAGCCATACATACTATACAGTATATACACACACACAGAAAACCTTTTAAAAGTCGATCATTTTGCACGGAACCATTAAAAATGGTCAAGAGTTTGCATGACTGGTCGTTGGTTTTTTATTATTTTTTTTCAACCCAGTAATAATAATTATCTGAATTTTAATGAAGTCCCATTTTTTAATCACCAAATAACCTCTGCACCAACGACTACCACCACAACACGACCAGTCTGTCGGTATATACGCCCATTTTCTTTATCAGATAAAAATATTTACCGTGGTATGGATATATAGTTGTTGATTTTCATGTTCAATTCTTTGTGGCTAATAACTATATATACATGAGAAATATTGTAATTTTTTGCAATCGACACACACGCCAATGAACTAATAAATCATATTATACAAAGTCGCAAGTTTAATGCTATCGCTATCGTGAATTGACCACAATAAAAAGTTTACTAAGCCACATTGCAAAAAGCATTAAAAAACTTCGATTTTTTTTTATCCCCACAAGCGTATAAGGTAAGTGTTTTGATGACTTTCCCTATAAACAGTACCGGCCTAAGCTTATCCGTATAATTTTGTAGCTCATCCAATTGGATACACGCCCATTTATATATAGGTATTTATTATAAAACTCCCGATCAAGTTTTATTTTTCCCCAGGATATTATGACAGTTGTTTTTCATCCCCATTTTGCAGCATTCTCTTGGGATTGCCATTTCAACATGACGGTAAACAAGACAATCCCTTATACGTATATACGTGTAAGCGATAGAAAAAATATACAATTGAATGATTTACCAAGGACGTGTGTTTAGTTAAAAGAACAATTCAAAACACGTACGAATCTTCCATGTACAGTTCCTTTATGCTTTATATAATATTTAAATTATTTATTGCATAATGTGCATGCATTTTTAAAGTTTTCAAATAATTTTATTTAATATTATAAAAATTAAAATTACATAAAATGTTAAAATAAGTTATAACCACGTGAGATAACTCAAGTATTTCACATAAGCACATAAAAGAACTTGCGTGTGCCAAAATCCAGTGGCGAGCGGAAAATAATTCAATTTATGCGGTTTAAAAGTATAAAAATAACGTCGTGAACACATTCATGGGATAATTGAATATTTCAAGTGATCTGCAGTGCGAGTACATACACATATAAATAATGGACGGTGGCTGTCAGAACAATTTGTTTTATAAATTGGCTTCGATCTTTTTAACGCGATAATAACGCGTACAGAGTTTGAAAAAAGAGATGAATCTATTGTTGATGTACTATAAAAAATGAACGCTTTAGAATAATAATGAACAAAAAAAAATAGTTTATAAACATAAACAAAATCCAATTGAACGAGCAAGTCCGTGAGCAAATACAATTCGTCTCGGTTATAACGTGCCCGCGTGTCTGTTCTCCTCATCTCTCTCACTATTTTACTATGTTTAGTTCTTGGTCGATCTACATTTTTATAAGCTTCATACACTCTTCGTGTGAAGTAATGTTATTTTATTCTTCTAATTTTTTTATTTACTATCTTGAATATTTTCACGTTCCCTCGAGAAAATTAATCGCCATTTCAGGCCATTGATTCCTGAAACGAACGTGAGCGAGCTAATTGAAAGTAGTTGCCAATAAAGAAAATCCAAAACGATTTTCCACTAGTAGTTTCACATATATTATCTCAAAATTCTTAGCATTAACCAACTCTATAATTATAATCGTTCATATAAATAAGTATTTAATATTTACAGGTACCTATACAAAAATATTAATACCATTTACACAGCTCTAGTCTCTAACAACTATAGAATGTTCGCAAAAACTACTTATAAGAGAAACAACACATTATTATTGAATTAAAGAAAATAATTTATATATCTTATAACTTAATATTAGTTAGAACTTTTACGGAATGTCCACATACATAACATTTAACAAAAAATGGTTCAAGATTGTACTTGAAAAATATTGTAATTTAATATTTTTTTACTATATTAAGAGAGTTCTTTAAATTATTCTATGAGACGACGTGAAATGATAACATGACGTACGTCACAGTATTTAAGTTACAGTCAATATGATAAGACGAAATAAATATAACTTAACATAAGTACTTATAGACTTATAGATTTTTTCTTTTACAGTTTATATAAAATAATTTTTAAATATATGTATTTATGACTTTTGTTCATAAAAATTACACATTTAAATTCAAAAAAGTACAATAAAGTGAATAAATTATTTGTTCAATGTTTAAATTAACCAATGTACTGATATAAAATCATTTATATATAAATTTACTATGGAAGTCTAACCTCTTTCTTATTTTTCTATCAATATAATTCTAAGGTGCATAATAAAACATTATAATATAGTAACATGTATTCTATATGTATATACGATACATCTTTCAACGTGGTTTGTTTGAATATAACGTTAGAAACAACTACCTATATAGATACATGACCACAAATTGTGGTTTTTTTTACCAACATAAAGCAGTACTCCTACTGAAAGAGAAAAATGCAATAATGTATAATATACGTACATAATAGTTGCCACTGTTGTGTACATATTTTCCGAGGCTTTCTACTCATGGTATCATTTACACGCAAAAAGAATCAGATGACCAGTAGACATTTATTATTGTATTACCATTTACAACCAAATGCCCTTACGACAGCGCGTCAGGTTCTATGATGGGTACACATTTCTCATGTGCTGTTTAAGTATATAAGAAGGTATAACTATGATAATAATAATATGATTATGCTATGAAAAATACCAAAAAGGAAACGTACACGACATGTGTTATGGTACTATATTATAATAAGTTATGACAGCAGGCTGTCAGCGGGATACATTTCTCGACGACAGTCAGATGACCACTATAAAAGTATTATACAACGGTATGCATTGAATATTTTGCAAAAATTTATATAACAATACTAGTGATAAATCTTTTTAAAATCTATTCAAAAAAAAAAAATCGATCAATAAGAAAATATTAAATTTTTTATGATTTAATTTGTTTTTTTTTTAAGAATTTAATATTGTGTTAAAAAAACATTATTTAGTACCAATATTTAAGTTTTAAAAGCATAAACAAGTATTACGTGTACCATAATCACATTTTAAAAATGTTTAAAATGTTGTTTTATTATACTATATTTGAATGTATTCTTCAAAAGTTTTAAATATTAAACATCCTATAATCAAGAGCAATAGACTAGCTACCAGTGCAGTAAGTATGCAAATCCTCAACCACAGCCTCCGAGCCAATCTAAGACCACGTAAATAATTAATTAAATTCCTATGCATATCTGTCGTATTCCACCCAACAGCCCGGAGACGTTTTATTATTATTATTATTATACCTTCATACAGTATTTACCTATAAACAACGGTAGACTGCACCAACCTCTGCAGCCGGCACAATGACGGACCATAATTATTTTTTTCTTTTCCATCATAATCAGATAGCCAAGCAAAATCACATACAAACACCAGAGTCGTTATAATAATTATTATTATTATTTTACTATTTTTTCCCTCGTGTAAAATTACCCGGGAGCCATACGTCGGGTGAGGGAAGGGGTATACTCAGTCTGTACAATATATAAACACAACGAACGAGTCGCCGCCATAGTACAATTAAAACGCTTCTGGAGGCCATGCGGACGGAGTGGATGACCGCTCGCTCGTATTGATATGCCTGTGTAGTTAATATTATATACGCACTCGTGGCTTCTAGGTATAACGAAGATAGTAACCAGTTTTTCTTCGTAACATGTGCACCTGTTTTTTTAAACTTTTTTTTACTTCCCCTCCTCTTTATCACGTTGTCGTCTCGGTTTATTTCTTTTCCATCTCGATGTTACATATTATTATTATTATTATTATTAACGGACGATGGTAATCTAAAGTCTTGCTGGCCCATTAGTATCCACCCCTCCTCTCTGTTAGAGCACACAACTATCATTTATCTGTTTCCTTTCCCTCTCTTACTATTTCTTGTTTTTGAATATATTTTATATACAATTTAGAATCGGATGTATTATGGACGGGTTAAAAAAAAAAAAAAAATAATAAAATAAAACGCGCCTCGAGCACAAAATGCCAGAGAAATGTTAGTCTCTGAGGAATAGCCACCAATTAATACATACTAGTAACGAGTATATATAGATATATCCATAATATACATAGATGTAGTGGCCGTTATAAATTATTCAACTAGCAGGTTAATGTATACTTATACCTACAGTTAAGTAGGGTTAACTATTATACCTATAGTTGAATTGTATGTGTAAATTAATTTTAGTCAATCAATTGCTTTTAGATATAAGAAGGTAAAAAAATAACATTAATTTAACAAAAAAATATTTTTGAGTATTAGACGCATTTATTAATAGTTTATCAAATTGATTCAAAACAGCCATAAATATAGCCTTATAAAATATAGGTCTTTTTAGAGAGGTATTTTGAAATGGCTTCAAAATGTTTGTTTCCTATAATAGAGACAAATCGCATAGGACCTTAAAAATAATAAAATAACAGGACTGTGTACCCTAGAGAAGGATGAAAAGACGTTGGGCTATGAATGTGTGATCAATATAATATAATAGACACAATATTCTCATAATTTGAACAGTATTTTTAATTAATAAAAAACGAAACAGCTTTAGACCACTTGCCGGAATTAGGATCTTAAAAAGGGATATGAGTCGATCTTAAAACTCAACTTCTCGTTCATGTATATTCTTAAAATTAAAATTATAATTTATTTATTGTACACTTATAGAACTTTAAACATTATGCAAGCGCTAAGTATAAAAAGAAATAATATATTTTTACCTTTTATAAAAAAAAAAATCTAATTTAATAAATATTAGTATATACAGTTTTCGTTATCTATGATATTTAAGCTGTAACCTGTAAGTCTTAAAAGTTGATACTTTGTATTAATATAATATGACCTGAACAAGCTTCAAAACTACCTTTGAACACAATTAAACAAGTAAATTATAAATTAAGCTATTAATCGTACTCAGTTTATTTTATTTTAAATAAATTATGTTAGATTTTAAAATTATCATTAAGACCTAGAAATACACGTTAAATTATATTGTCGATTCCAAGAACGTGATAAAACGTTTTATACACCTTTAAATTACGTGGTTATTCTGAAAGAAGGACTAGCACAATATCGTGGTAATTTGCAACATGCCAATGGGTCACACGTACCTACTCTCAACAACTAACGCTACTACGGTTTATAGCAGATGAACTCGGGTAATAAGATTTTCTATCAAATTAGACCAAAAACTCCATTTTAGTATAGCCTTTAGGCATTTTGGAAAATGAAAAAAGAATCGTGAGTCAAACATTTCAAGTAAGTACGTGATACATAATAATTTTATCTGCTAAATGTTAGTGATACATTTATTTCATGTTATTATTATATACCTACATTATACCAAGTTTCATTACTTAGCAAGTAAGATAATACAAAATATACATATATAATAAAACTATAGAATAAACAAAACCTAATACATCATATATCCATCTACTATAAAATTATAGTGTTATTTTTGATACGTATATTTTATTTGTATCATTACCTATTTTTCGTACAACCTTTACTGTCAATAGTATTAAATACCATGAAATTGTAACCGGAACATTACTAGAGTTGGGAGTAGAATAAGTGACTATTGTCATTTGATATCACTACTTGTTGCTACACTGACCAATATTGTTTTTTTATTTTACCTACTGACCGACAGGATAAAAAATAAGAACAGATTTTTTTTAAATTTTATTCAAACAACAAAAATCATTACTTACATTTAACAACTGTTTGATGGTATAAAAAACAAATGCGATGAGAAAATTACAACTGGCTACTGCGATTCATATTAATTTTAACAGTAAAACATTTGTTATAGTTTTTTTTACATATTTATACTTGTACAGTTTGCAATTAAAAAAATAACGGCACAGTTCACAATAGTTTTTTTTACATAAATATTAAGACCACAGATCATTAGAATATTATACTACCTAATACCTATATACTATAAAATAATACAATAGTTTATTATTAGGTAGAAAATAACCTTGTAAATCACCAGTATTTGAAAAAAAAATTGAAGTTCTTTTTTTTAATATAATAATAAAAGTTACTGTATCTTAGGCGGATAAAAGTATAACTTTGGCTTTAAAATATGTCGGTTTTTGAAAGTTTTCAAAAAAAAAAAGTATATATACATTATACACATATATGTACATATATATATAAATATATATATTATATTTAGGTTAATCAACACATTTCATCGTTAAACAAGAAACAATTTTAAATCAAAACGAATCTTTAAAGAAGACAATTTAATAGTTTATGGAGTAATAATATATAAACCACTAATAACAGAATGGTTTTCTATACAACGAACGATTGAAATAAAAACCACAGTACCTACGTATAACATTTATTTGGATTGGTATAAAGTAGTATAGTATAGTATAGTAAGAAAGAAGTATGGACTATTCTTCAATTAGTTGAATTATATACTTCAAACTTATTTCATTAAACACAAACCAACCCAATAAACATGTGTTTTCACTAATATGTTTGTTTTCATTAAAAAGTTATTTTTTGTCCAGTTTGTTATGTTAGATATTTGCTATAGGCTTCAAACTTAACAGTACGACTAAAAACAAATTTATATATTTTAATTTTAATTTAATTAAATATAGTACTTGGTAAAACATTAAGTTTCGTTGATAATAATTTAAAATAATTTAATACGTTGTCATAATCAGGACAGCGCATTACCACGTAGTCTACTTAGGCTACAGCCTAGGGAAAAACATTTTTAAAAGTAACAATAACATATCAATAGGTAGCAACGATATCTGATATATATTAATTAAATCAAGAAATAGTCTTTTGTTAATCTTAATAAACAAGTATTTGCGCTATAAAATTATATCAAATTAACTCGTATAATTAGGAATTAAAATAAACGGAAAGTCTGGTTTAATATAATTTATTTTATTAAAATTTTAAATACCATGAAAATTAAATTTGTTTAAATTATATTAACAAATTATGTACCAATAATGTGTGTTAATTTCCAATAATATTATAAGTTAAGTTATATAAGTCATTGTGAGTATAAAATATTTTGAGATCATGAAAATGTACCTTTATAATTAATTAAAATTAACGTTATAAATTGTAAATGCCAATTAATTTAAATCGATTTAATAATATTTAACAAAACAATTTTCGACAATATAATATATATAATAAATTAATGTTATGTTTAGTCAACCTATAACACTTCGGAGCTATCGAAATTATATTTTAGTTGTTAAAAATAATATATTCCTGTGTTATTTTACTCCCATAAGGGACTGTGTGATGAATAGTGCTATTTATCGAGTGGGAAAACATAATTGTTGACGGCATTATCACAGCCCATCGCAAAAGGCACGGTGTATCCCTATAATATCGTACCCTCGTGAATAACGACGTCCATCGATATTATTCTCTATTTTTTTTACGCGCCAGAGGGTGTCTTTTGTTCTAAATGGGAAAAAAATCGTAAATATTTCTATTTTCTCTTTCATCATCATAATTAAATTTTTACATGATACAAATAATAATAAATAATAAATAAAATACAATTTAGTATCTATACAAACATTCAACGGGAATATAGTCTATTATTACATGAACAAAATCACGATAGTTACATCATCGTGATCGTTGTAGAATAATTAAATTAGTAATAATAGATAATATACATAAGTAAGAACATAAATTACTTTTTGTAAATATAAGAAATGTCTCACAGTTACAAATTAAATTAAAAATTACAAATGTTAGGTAAAAAAAAACCCCCGTATAAAATATAGTTGATCAATATAATACCCAATAATAAATATCAATAATTTAAATATATATAAATGTTATATAAGCTTATATTATACTTTTATACCTATTACTATACTTATTGTTGGACAATCATTATTAAACCCGATTTAGTAAAGAGTACGATAATGTGCTATTTTATGAATAGTCACTTTTTTCCCAAATAACGAATACTTTTGTTTTTCACTTAAGAGTTAATAATTTAAAATAAATTATTAACCTGAATAAATTATGTGTATGTGTATAATGTATATAGTAGCTATAAATACTGTAGTTGTTAAATGTTGACAACCCTAATATATTCAATTATAAAAAATAAGTTTAATATAAAAATAAGCATATTGCTAGTTGTCCGAGTTTCATAGAAAACGGTCATACAAACTCTGTTATATGACCACAAAACCAGATTAAAGGGAAACCTAGTAATTTATTTAGTACTCACTTTTTTGCCATTATAATTTTAGTGGGTAACCAAAAAACCATATATTCATACGTGATAACAAAACATACCTGCAACAAAACAAACAATAGACAATTAGATAATATATTTAGTATGCGATTAACGTGAATTTCTTTAAGCCTGCATTCTGCATAATGTGTATGAGTATCAACGTGAGATCATTATATACCTAATCAACCAACACTCCAGGATACCAAGTGTCATATTTAATATTTTAAACATAAATTAAGAAACAACTTGTAAGTTTTAGGGTGTACATCAATCTTAATTTTCAAACCACTTACTTTCACCTCGAACTGCATTTTTCAAAACTCAAACTTTCCAATTGATAAGGCATATACGTATAAGTTAAGAATAGAAAGTATACGTGCTTAACAATAGCAATTTGTTTATAAACATGTAAAAATGACGCGTGTTTAGATTTATCGGCATCGGAGGCTGCTCGCCATATATTACAACCATTTATAACGGTATTCCAGGGCGCACAAATAATTATATGCGAACGTGACTCTTTTAACATGTAATTTTGTAAGAAATAATTTTTTTTTGTATACGAATCTCCATTTAAGTTTATTATTAGTGGCATATTTTTTTTCGCAACCTCTTGTGTCTAATTTAATTATTATTGCTCAAAATGTATAGTCCGAAAAATGTACAGTGTCACTGGTTACCTTATCTAGATCATGGATAGTTATACAAGTAAATTCAAAAACAATAATAAGCTTTATTTACAAATTAATATATATCTTTAATTAACTGTTATTTTTATCAATACTTTTTTTATAACAATATATTGCGGTAGGTACCTATAATATAATGTGAAGACGTTTTTCAAAATATTAATAGATAAGTAACTATAATCTTAAATTTGTGGTTAAAACTTAAAATGTATATATATATATCTCATATTACGTATACTAACTAAGACAAAATATCTTCCTTCGCTAATTAACACCAAAAGTTGAGTTATCTCATCCGTCTAAAATGTAGAAGTTACTTAGAACTTCTTTGCTAAACATCTTACTACAAAATAATGTAGTTAAAAAATGGTCTTCAGTTAAAGTTCAAAATTATTTAAAATTGATAGCAGAATTTACTAATATTTTATTAATTTAAATAAAATCATAATAATAAAGAATTTTAGTTTATTTTTAATGACTCAATAGTTTTTCATGGTATGATATATTGATAAAAGAGGTATATCACATATTTTTTTTATTGTTCTGTATAAAAATATTTTTTTTCGATAAAACTGACCAAAATATTGTATCTGTAGGCTCGTAAACCTCAATTAATGCATATAGCCGGATCTACGTATGTTTTAAAAGTAACACATGACCGCGGGTCAAAGTCAATAGGATAGGTCTCGGTATAGCGGTCTGGGTAGCCTCAAGACATGATATTATATACAGACGACGCGAGCCGGCTCCAGTGCTAACTCGTTTCACTGGTTTCTATTTTTTTCTTTCTCGCACTCTTTCACCGAGTCTCTTGTTCACTCGTGTCCGTAGAGTACGGCAGCAACCACTTCTGTTTTATAACCTCAAAACCGGGTATCGAATTATTCCTCTCTTTCTATATCAACTACTTCTGTTGCATCAAGCGCACGCCATACACACGCGTATAATATACATATACATATATATGTATAAAAAGAGATTAACAGTGGCCGTAAACTTGGTTGCTGTTGTAGTTAGGTCAACGTCCTGGGGTGTCCACAGAATACTATAATTATAATGCTAATCTCGAAAATGTAATGTACGTGTATTATATATTGATAATAATTACGTCTTATAGTATGAAGCTATTTCCAGTTAAATAATAAAATATTGAAAGATTAATATATATATAATATATATATATAATAATATCATAAACTCATAACATATATATATGTGCGTGTGTGTGTGTATTTAACTTTGCATGATTATTTATAATTCTTGAATTATATTCCGTAGTTATTGTGATACCATTTAAAATTCATGAAATAACACTATTAATAAAAGTTGATAACGACTTTTTTAATGTACTTGTTTACTTTATTTTTACCTATTTGCAACGAAACAACTCTCCTAACTCATTTCTCAGGGGGTAGAGCCTAGTTTTTTGACAAAGCACTGCTAACGACCGAAAGATTCAAACTAATAAATTACTAAGGGACTAAGTTATTGCGATTTTTTTTATTTTACACTCCTGTTGGTTTTTTTTTTTTGTATAAATTAATCCGTTACATTCCCAAATCCCCAAGTTGAATGCTTATTAATGAACCAGGTAAAAAAACAACTAGGTTAAAGCGAGAAAAATACTAAAAAAACCATTCATATTTTTTATTAGTGTGTTTTTGGATGGTTAAATGCTAAACATTACGTGTAATATGCTTAATAGATCTGCAGTCTATAATATGTATATCCTATATTCGAATCTTTTTTGAATTAAAAGTATAAATTTACAACATTCAGATTAATATAACTATTTAATAGCTAAAATATTGTTCTAGATTGGGATTACTGAATACTGTATCATATAATATATAGTTTGACTACTGTACAGAATAATCTCATCTATATATTATAATGCTAAAATTCTAGTGGTCAACATTAATTCACAAAGAATAATACATATCAATAAAAAAAATAAATATATAAGACATAAGTAAATAAAAATATGATGCAATTTTTGTAGGTCGGTATAAAAGTTAATTAATATATTTTTTTAATTTTCCAATTATAAACATGTTATTCACCAGATGCATCTAATAATTAATAAAGGTATGGGCAAAGAACATTGGTTTAATTCGTCCTCGTATTGGTTACACGTGATTAAACTGGATCGCTAGACGCCTACTGTAGAGTCTGGGGTAAAAAAAATGTTAATCAGACTTACGGTGGTGTTACACATAAACAATAGTGTGGGCTGCACAAAGAACATATCTGGTCAGAACCGGTTTTATATAGTACCTATATTTCAGTCTAAGTACACAACAAACAATTTTTTTTTAATAAAAAAAGCGATTGTTTCACAAACGTTAAAACACATAAAAAAAGTCAAGAAACAATCATCGTAGTCATAAAAGGAATAGATTATTATAAAATGTTGTATGATAAATCGATGCCTCAAACAATACATCTGTCAACCCTTCTATTGAATATAAAAATATAATAAACATATATTTCGTTAATAGCTAAATATAATGAGGAGTATATTTTTCTTATTTAATATACACATTTTAAGTAATGACCTATTTAACATCTACACATTAATATACATTTTTGATTTTATAAATACTTATTAAGTAAAAACAAAGATTATTAATCACGAAATATATTGAAAATAAAATTGTCTCTTAAAAATAGGATTTATGAATAAAATAAATATAATAGTGACATTTAACATTCAAATTACATATATTTAATCATTTATAGCTATTTATATTGGTTGTAGTAGTCATTATATTTTATATTATGAATATTTTATATATATTATTTAATACCTATAAATCGCAATCAATTATATAACTATTACATTAATAATTTGATAAATAATCTAAGGTACCTAATAAGGTGTATGCATATTAGGTAGTTTTTCGAGAATAAATAACTGAATATTATCATCGAGTAAATAAAACAACACGAAAGTTGATGGCATGAATTCACAATTACATTAGTTCAATGACAGCTGAAACCAGAGTCAAAATATAATGCACGAGCCACGAGGTAATACTGCATATTCGTAGAATAATAATATTTAATTTTACAGGAAAATGTCCGATAAAACGGTCTTTTTCCTTTACACGCGGGTTTCAAATAGGAGTGGTTGAGGAAAATATCCCAGAGAATCGCTGCAGGGCCGACATTAAAAAGCAATCTGGCAGATGGCCGCCGTTTTTGTATATGCGTTGTGTGTATATGTGTCACATACGTATTATTACGGCCCCGCAGGATTTGCAGTACCGACCCCGAGAGCCAAAACAGTTGAAATTGAATATTCTAAAAGGGCATAGTAAACGAGAAAGAAAGTGGTGGTGGTGTATTAGTGACACTAAGGGGGAAAATAATTTTAAAAAATCCGAAAATCCCGAGACGGATAAACATGTCAACACACTTTTCGTCCAGTTTCCATAATTTTTAATTACATTATTTGTATCAGATGTATAATATGCATTTAACGTATTATATTGTCCATACTAAGTTAGGATATTATATTAGTTATAGTTGCATATTTAAGTCTAACCGTTTATTTCGTCAACATAATTTGTATAAAAATTAAACAATAAACATATATACCTACCTATATAGAATATAGATATTAAAAAAGAAAAAAAGTTGGAATTATTCTTGGACGATAAAATGTTCTAATCATATCAGAATTTGTCACTCGCTTCGGCCAATTGTAATAATTTAAGATAATAATGTAACACTCCGGATGATTGCAAGAGAAAAACGAGTTTTTCGGTCAAACTGTATATACGAATAATACTATTTAATAGTATATATTTGATGTAATATTAATATTAGTATATATAATATATTTTTTGACAACTTGCCAGGTTCTTGTAGTGAGATATTTGAGGGATTATACCGAAAAATATAATCTTATCTATATCTACGTCCTGCTACACAGTACACTTTGCAGATAGAGTATTTCACTTAGGTAAAAAAAAATTACACGTGTTACCATTTGTGTTATCCATAAGCATTTTTTTTTTTTTTTTTTGATAACTGTTTTTTGAACAGAAAAATTTCGTCTACGAGAGACCCCTTATATAACGTGCAAATCTCAATTAGCACCTTTTTTCAGAGTATTTTATTACTTAAGTCTACGTCAATATTGTCGCCAGTCACGCATTGGGTCGGCTCGTGGCACGAACAAAACCATTATTATTTCGATTTTTTTCTTTTCA
Source organism: Aphis gossypii (assembly GCF_020184175.1). NCBI lineage: Eukaryota > Metazoa > Arthropoda > Insecta > Hemiptera > Aphididae > Aphis > Aphis gossypii. The sequence goes on along the minus strand of NC_065531.1, from coordinate 11,615,266 downwards.
TTCTTCGTACTCCTATTATTATTATATCTTTCCTCTCTTTGCCACTGTGTTTTTAATCGTGGTGTATACACTCTAAGAGACTAACCAACTACGATGACGGTTAATGGACGCGAACTAGTCGTCCGCAGTCGCCGGCGACGACTGGGTGGACCGCAACGTACTGCCACTGTCCATTGTTTCCCAGTCACGACAAGTCGTGTGCCTTCGCCGCCGCGGTTGTCGAAGAATATACACACGCGCGCGCGTTCGCGTTCGACCAACGCTTTCAAAATACAAATACACCGCAGACGACCACAGAAGTAGTTGTTGTATCTGTTGCTGCGATTGCACAACTTTGACATTTAAAAAAATCGTGCGCACCCGCTTATATCATTCTGGTCAACTAATAATAATAATAATAATAATAATCTAAATAATGAAAAATTGGTCAGAAACACAGCGAGGTGTGCGCAATAATAATAATACCAAAAAAAATATATTTTGTTTCCTCAACTGTGTGAGGTGCTCATCGTTAATATGATTTATTTATAATATTAACATATTTTAAGTACTATTTAATTTATTATTAGATAGTTGGTGATTTTAACGATAACATAATATTATACATACCTAGGTATATATATTTTTTTTATGCAAAAAATGAGTTGCTTCTATATATTAACAATAGTATTTTAGTACTTAATAATATATATAATATTATATAAGTAAGTACATTATAATATTTGTTGTATAAAAAAAAAAAACAACAGTTACGTTTAACATACGATAAAGTTTGCTCATCTTCGATTAGAATAAAAATAATAAACAGCAAGACGCAAATTAATGTCATTAGCATAGGAAATATATTAACCGAGAGGAAGGAGTTATAAAAATTGTCTTGCGACCGGCGCCTTATCGATCATAAGTTTGCTGCTGCTGCAACGGCCCACGTATATGCGTGTGGTGTTCGCTATATTAAAACTGGTTCCGATATCGTGTAAAACCAGTTTCTCAGCAACATTTATTACAATATATAAATAAAAATAATAATAAAAAACACGACAAAAAACTAAAAATATTATACCTACACTATACTACGCCCACGGCTTACACGCATTTACAGACATGTGTCGGGATAAAATATCATAGCAATAACGTTGCGTAGTTTAGTGTTATGGTCCGAAAATTTATTCGATGGTAATGAGATTCGACATTAGTGCCGACAGTATATTACGATGGATGGGGCACCTCTTTGTCTTGTACACAGAAGAGAGTACTGTAGAACCCGACTGTATGATTTATCGCTTGAAAAATTGAATATTTACACGCATTTCAACCCCATCGACCTCAAACGGTAGCTGGGGAAGATAATATTTAAATGAAACTTGCAACCGGTTTTTATCTCATCAGAATTGTATATAATAAACCTTGATATTAATTTATTTCATTTCAAATTTTTAAATATTAAAATATCAAAAGAGCAATTTGAAGAATAATATTATGTTTATAGTATATTATGTAACGGCCCTGGTTATTACTACACATTCCACGAATTCCAAATAGGTGTAGGTACATGAATACATTGTCTTAAAACGATTGAGAAATATAAAAACATAATAAAGTATGTAAATAACATCACAAATAATGGAGTTTATATAGCAATATACTATTGTAGAATAACCTAATACCAATACAATTTCTTCATAACATGTGTGAAAACGATTTAGGCCAATTGCCATTTAGAGATTATATATATACACCTCAAAAAATGTTATAATACTCCAAAATTGTCGTAAAATATATAACGTGAGGTTATTTTCATTGTAGATTTAAGTGTCTTGCGACAATAATCGTAATACTTTCACAAAAAGTCATATATCATAATTCATAACAATAAGACCGATCTTATCTGATGTTGACAATAATTGACAATAAACAATAGACAATTATAGACATAGGTAATCGACCATACAAATAAAATTAACAACGAATCATAGTAATTGAGGTAGGTAAACAAATAATACCAATTAGGTACAAGAAATAAATTTCTGTACCAAAAATATTTTTTTAATAAATAATTACTTTTTGAAACATTATACGTATTATTATTTATTCTACCCATAGTTTTCTCCAACTCTATTAAGTTAGTCAGTTTCAACATAATTAATACAAAAGAAAAAAATAGGTTTGAAAATGGATTGTATTATTAGTTTATTAGGCCATGATATATTAGTGGAGTATTTTAGATTAAATAATATAGGATAATAGATCACCGCATCGAAATATTTCATTGCGGGTAGTAAACGATCCATTTTCTGTACCCTAGGTGAAAGAAATAGAGCGCCGCCACCATGGGGGCCCAAGAACAATACCGAACGTTGTGCAACCAGCGAAAATATATAAACGGCCGTCATGTGGCGACAATAATTAAGATGTCTGAAAACAGAATTATAGAGAGAAAAAAACAGAACACTGGCGGCATTTAAGCACAACTGTGCGAAAGAAGAATCGTTTATTATGCAATAAACTGAAATGATTTAGACAGTATTGCCGTTAATATAGGATAAAAAAAAAATCAAAAAAAAAAAAAAATCGTTGAAATACAGCCAATGATGCACTGTGGTTTATGAGCCTTGTGTTCCCGTCATTTTAGATAATCTAAACAAATAATTCTATGTTTGAACTGAATAATATGTAAGTAATCGATTCGTTTATTATTTCGAAGAAAGATGACGATTCATAAGAAATACCGGCTGGAGAGAAAGTATCCAGTACCGAACAGATTCCACTAGGTATGGATTAAGTGCTTTTTCTAATATAATAAAAAAACAAGGTGACTAAAACATACTGAAGAAATAAAAAACCTATGTGTCACCACGCTACATAGTAATCTCATGTTATTACAAAAAACCTGTAGGTCGTGTAAATTGTAATACATTTAAATTAGCTTGGTATTTCCGAGAAAACAAAATTAAAAAAGATGACCACGTTAACTTATTTAAAAAGTATTATTTAATACAATAATATTTATTAACTTTTATACCTAGAGAATGGGTTATAGATGTTATAATATTGCATAACCCGAGGTATAACCATCCCAAAGTATATTATTACTTAATATAGTTTAGTTGATTGTATTTTCAAATGCAAAGTTAAATTATTTTACTTATTTTAATTTTTAACCAAACCTAAAACATTTGGATTAATAACGATTTTAAAGAAATGTCTATCTAATGAAAAGGTTATTAGGTTAAGGCGGGTTAAGGTGCATATTAAAGTATGTTTTTAAGCAAAATGTTTAATATATTTAACATTTAATCCATTAATATAATATTCTTTGTGAATAATAGTATTTAGAATGTGTATGAGATATAGATCCACTATAATACTATACACTACTTCTTCAACACAGTGTTAATAAGTATTTACCGACGCAAAGCAAATTCATTTTTATCACATATGGTTACATCAAAAAAATAACCAGCAGAAAATTATTAAACTATTATAAGAAATTGAAAAAATAATAACGTATAATAATGATTAAACTATTTGCAAGGATTCTCCCTAAAAGGTAAAAATTAAAGAAAAAACACTATACAATATTATGATTTTGTGTTAATTTAAAAGCGTACAAAATCGAGTCTGAGGTCACTGCACAGACCACCCTAGAGGTAAACAATATTTTCGCTAATTTTGTCGGCTTCGCGACGTTTTAAAGAAAAAATATTAAAGTTTTTTAACCACCAGAACGTGACTGCGATTCGAGTTCGCATTTACGCATGAATACATCAAATCCTTTAAACGGTTACGCTGACGTCTTGGGTCAAGTCCAAACATTGACGATTTATTATTAACAAATTACGATACATATGAGTATACTTAATTAATAATTACTTTACGTTTAGACATATTATATTTTTTTTTTGGAAATTCTTCCCCTCCAGATTTTATATACAATATACATATGCGCACTATAGAAACCAAGCTATTTTAAATATACGCATACAAATATACAGTATTATCATGAGTAAAGAAAGGTGAGTGAAAAAAAATATCGAAATATTAGTTTACACTAAAAGACCTTCGGTCGTTCAGACACAATACACACAGGGGGTACACACGGGCCTGTCAATAGTATGTTGCACATTCAGAGTTATACTACATACTACACGCGTTTTACCTGAGCATTTTCACATCCCCATCATTGTAAAAACTGGATAACCTTATCCCTTAGTCCCTACAGTGGTTCTCAACAATACATTTATTTAGACTATCAGTTTTGTAGATCTCGTTTGAATGCATCCGATTTGGACGTCCGAGATTTCAACGGTATACGCCAAACATTGCATGAATACACTAATAATAATAGTCGGACGAATATTGAAAGAAAATACAGTACCTAAGATGAAAAAATACGAAGGACGGGCAAAATGTGTACAATCAGTAAGAAACAGTTGTGTTTCTATGACAAGCGGAAAATCGGTTTCCAAACTCATTAAAAATTCAACAACATTACACCACGAATTTCTGCAACTACAATTCAAATCATAACAGTCCAAAAATATATTTACCTATACAATACCCACAATATTATTACTATATTTTTAGGAACATGGGATGTAACACATTTTATATTTAAAAAGTATACTTATACCTACTATTTTTGTTTCGAAAAATAAACTTAAAAAAAAATTTGTTTTTAGATATACTGTAAAAAATATAAAAATAATAAAGAAAAAAAGTCCATAAAAACGTTAATCGCGATTGCAAGGCATTGTTTTTATTTATCCAAACCAGAGTACAGATAAATATAGTCTTCGTTTAATGAGTTTCGTCTCAAAAGACGCATAAAAAAAATGTAATAATAAATAATAAAAAATAATATTTTTATTGTTTTTATTGAATAAGCATTAAATCTTCAGGTTTTTTCATAACTTATCAATCACTATTAGTATTCGAAAATCAAAAAAAAAATATACAAATAAAATAATATTATGTATTAATATCGCATGGTTTTTATAACACTTAAATATTTAAAATAATAAAAAAAGTACCTACCAACGAAACGGAAAATATAATAATACATATTATGAAATATTTGAGATTGTGTAGAAAACGGTTGGATAGATCGGAAAAAATATTTATATGTATCGGCGGGAGCCGATCGTTTTTCGAACGTCGTATGCTACAACTACTATCCATAATGGCACAGCGGTGTCCGATCTGTTTTTTTTCCCGCCGTCGCGTTGTCCGGATTGTTGCGCTGTGCCGTAGTATAATATTTAATTCAAGTGAAAAAAAAAAACGTGGATTCCAAATTTAAGAACGGCACACACACGTACCATGAGGGGTTTTGCCACATAAAACGAAATTTATCGTTGTCGGTCGAATGTATGTTTTTTACCTACACACGCGCGCACATAGGATTTACCGAGCTTTAGACGATCACGATAAATTTGGTGGGAAAACAACCCCGCGGGGCCGTTGGGTCGACCGTTTACGGACTACATTATTGTAATTATTATTATTATTTTTTTTCAATGCAGGACTGCACGACAAATGATTATTATTAATATTGAATAAAAATCACCAACCTGATAAGTAGACGACGAAAACGCACAGGAGAATCCTCATGGCTGCGGTTCTGCTGCCGTAGTTATTCGTAGTCCGAACGAGATGTGATCAACACCACCACATCATCGTGGCTGAATGTAGTAATAAATAACCGATTAATCGAGTATCAACGGTCGCACACATCCGCGAGAAGTCTCACAAAAAAAAAAAAAAAAAGAGAAAAAACGACGCCACTAAAACGATTTCGAGTAGGTAATTGTTATTAAATTAGTCGTCGGCACGTCGCGAAACGTTTTACGAGAAATCCGAAATTTTAAGCCGATTCGTCGTATTGTAAAAATATTTTGAGATGGTATATTAATATTATGCTCGCGGACGAATTGATACGGAGCGCACACACAAAAACACACAACACGCGCAGAAAGCCACCGGCCGAATGCTGAGCCGTCCGACGCGCGCTACACGCGGACGTGGTGGGGCCGCCGGCTGAGCCGGTTTTTACATCGTTCGCCGCCGCCGCCTGGGCGCGCGACCGTACCGTGTCGACCTCTGCCGGCCGTCAGCTACACCGTTTAAGAAAAACAATTTAGTATTTTACTCGTTTCCCGACAATAATAATAATATGATATTATACGATATTATTATTATTATTTATAATAATATAATATAAAATATCCGCGTACAACGGCCCATTGCGATATTGTTTTGTGTTTTTCCAACGCGCAATCGATAGAATTATCATCCGCGTACCTATTATTAATATTTTCATCATCGTCATTATTGTTTTATCCGCTGTTTAGACCCATAAAATACGTCGGGCGTATACCTACCTATTATTGTATTATTACGATATTATTATTAGTGTACACAGTGGGCAAATCGCTTTCGTTTAAAAAAATATAAACCCTACACATTTAAGTTTAAAACCATCAGTCGTTGAATAATTAATCCAATAGTGTATATAGGCATCTAAATAATATAGATGCATGTAACACGCGCATTGCTGGGTACCTAATGATAATTTAATAAACTAACCGAGATCTTGAACAAACTGTAGGTAACAAAATAACTGCAAGATGCAATATTCAAATGATTGTGAGAAATTGGAATTAGTTATTAGACCGTATATTATATAAGTACTATAACGCCTGAAGTATGCGAGTTGTATTTACGTTATACCTATGTAAACTTATAGTAAAGAGTTGATTGCATAGGTAAATAAATACAAATCAAACTATGAACTATTTTAAAATGTCAATTATTAGCTTAGTGTATTATATTACGTTTTATTATATTTTGTTTCATATAAATAATGAAACATATAATACTACAAATTGCGATTATTGATAATGTTAATTTTTAAATTTTAATAATCAGAAATCAATTCAGATAAAAGAAAAAATATTTTTTAATATATTTAATGCATGCACCTTTGTATATTTCAAATAATTGTGATTTTCGATGTAAGCATATTATTTTAATACATGCTTTTTCCATGGACTGATATTGTTAATAATATAATATTTTTACTAAGTGTGTTCTGAGATACATAATACATACTCATTCATTAATGTGTATTTGACACAAGTTATAAATTAAAGTTTAGAATATTAAAAATAAATAATAAAGTTTATGCTTATTAAAGTAAAGGTATAGATACTAAAAGAAATGTATTGTTAGATAAATTAAACGTTCAAAAACAATGAGGCAATATTATATAAGTGTAAAGAAAAATCTATAAAAAAAAGTATATTTTATTTATAGGTACCTAAAAAAAGTGAATTATAATAATTACATAATATATGGAATTAACCGTTGTATTAAAATTATATTGTAATTGATGTCATACATCTGTAACGATTAAGTATTAACTATTAAACTAATAATAAACAAAAATAGAATACCTTATTGATATAATAAGTTAGGTAAGAAAAGATTCATTATAATATTATTGTTATTTTTTGTTAAGTTTAACATTTTATTTATTTAAAAATCATATGCATTTCTTATATTTATACGAGTGTTTTATATAAATATATAAAACAATTATTGTAAAAGAACCATCTTTGTATAAAATCTAAAACTAAAAAAAGTATTCTGATAATATTCTTAGGCTCTTAGCCCGTATTATTTATCTTCTCCTTGACTTCTTGTATGCTCACGTTAAATTGGTATTTGGTAGAATAATATGAACTATTATTATTATTATATTATAAATGCGTGATATTGAAACTTTCAGAAAATTGTTATCATACTACGATCTGTCTCTAAAACTACACTGGTGAAACACGCAAAAACATACAAATTACTCTATGGGCGTTTTACATACATAAATAATTGGTTTTTTAGTTACTACTTGGGTATATTATCATAGTTTATTGAAAAAAAAAATATTTATTTTTAATTTCTTTAAAATCGTGTACATATATTACGAATTATGATCGATAAAAATAACATTATGTTCTATACAAATACCTACAACGAATTATTAATTTATAGTATACCTAAATATTATAGTTTAGTATTTCTGTCTGAAATATAGAACTAATGACTGATTTAATTTCTAAAACAAATAACCAAATAATGTATACATTGTATAATTTTATTTACGTCCTTACATTTTATAATAGACAACATTATTTTTGATTATTATTAATAATAAATACATTTATAATGCTCTCAACGTTTCAAATTAAAGTACCTAATGTTATTTGTTAATAACAAATATTTTTTAATTTTACAAATTAATTTATTAAATCATAGGTCAAGGCATTTATTAACTGGCAACTACTTAATTTCTGATCGTGAACATTTAATACCAGCTAGTTATAGGCAATATTATATTTAACATTTGATTTTAATTTAATGGAAAATTATTAAGACTGCAATAATGTGTGTAGTGTGTTATAGTTATGCATTTGTAATTATAATTATACATACATAAGGAGGTATTATAGTACAATTATTAAAGTATTTAAAAAAAACGGTATACAGAAATTAAAAGAGTACCTATATTTGTTTAATTGTCTGTTCAATGATTTTAATTTTAAATACTGAATAAATTGTGGAAATACGTTTGAATTGATGTTTGTACTATACATATTTTATACATTACCCACTGGAAAAGTATATCTGGTACCTACCTACATATTGAATATTATATAGGTGTTGTAGCAGACGCCTTCAGACTCAGAGCTATAACTATAAAAGTAGATTCTTTTTGTTGTTGTAAATAGCTATTGTGGAAAGTCCATTATGTGATGAAAAAAGGTCAAAAAAGTATTATTGTCAGAAATATTAATTTTAAATGTATCCGGTATTTTAATCGAGTAAAAGAAACTTGGCAATATTCCTAATGCCCTAATGGTGTAAGTGAATTATTATTTTTTATGCGTGTATTTTGAAAGTATTTAATAATTCACAATTTGAAAAGTATAATATATGTATATGGATTATGATGTAAGTATAAATTATTAGGAATATATTTCATCACAATAAAAATGTAATGCATGTTATGAAATTGATATTGTTCTAGAAGAAAATGATTACCTAAACAAATAATATTATCAAAAACTCTCGGTTAATACTCGTAAGTACCGTATTGATCGTGTAATAAATGGTGTAAATCAATTTTTAAATAATTATTTATTTTGTATACACTGTACAGTATAGTACAGTATATACTAAGTATACTACTATCTTGTGTAATATGTCACATGGAAACTATCTTTCCGAAATATTTACTACGTATTATTATCATCTATAGTTTTTTGTTATTGTAGATCTAATGTTTATTCATAAACACGTAGTTATAGCTAGTTGAATGTTTTTGTTATGTATACTATATTGTAGGCTTGTAGTTCGGTTATATATGTACTTATATATACATGAAAAATTCATTGTTGCTATTTTATTAGGTATTTGAATAGCTTGTGATCGTTTTCTGTATAAGCAATAACGCGTAATATTATTTACCAATGCCCATGCAAGTCGTCACGTTCATGTACCTGTGCATAATATTATAATGCGAGTATAGTTTCTCATGGTGTAGACTACCATCATTGTCAGTATTGTCACGTTATAACCGTATGAATCAATTTTTTTTTTGTCCACTTATTATTAATTTATTTATCAACCGACATTAAAATGTGGGAATTTTAAGAAATAATAAACATAATATTGGAAGTAATAAAATAACACTTTGCACGATGCATAATATAATAATACATCTAATTAGTAATTAGGTTGTGACTATTATAGTGGTACATAATATTTTTACACACTTGACTAAAGAGTTTAAAACTTTTAAATGGTTTAATGTTGTTTAGTAGTTTTTAAAATAACAATTTAATATTATATTTCAAATATCTATACAATTATTAGTTTGAGTTTAAAAATGGTTTTATAATGCAATTTTTATACCTACTATATACTACCAATAAATTACATTTTAATCGCATAATAATTGTTTTATAATAATGGTATCTTATTCCCATGGTTGACTTATTTAGAGAATAACTATAATACTGATCAGCTTATTCCATACATTCGATTGTCAAAAATAAATTCCTTATTTAGTTTTTGTGATTTTGTTATTCTATACGGTTAATCTCAGGAGAATTATTTGTATTATGATTTATAATATTCACTTTTAAATATTTTACAATTATAAAGAATATAATATATAGAAAGTCTTACATTTTTAAAAGCAACTACAGTAAAACCTCTGAATAGCAGATAATCTCGGTAACCGAAACTTCGATATTCGGAGATTTTCGCTATTCAGAGCCCCAGAGAGATACATTTTTGAGATGTATTTAGGATAAGTATGTAAAAGTAAAAATATACCTACTATAAAATTAAAGTTAGAATTTTGACGAAAATTCGTACAATTTCAAATTTTGTAAAATAATTTCATTATTTTCAAGTAAATTTAATTTTTATATCTATGGTTTTAAAACTTAAAATAAGATTTCTCAAAAGATTTTCTACCTATAGAAAAAAAATGTATGTATAGGAAAGTCAGTCTAATTTCTTAAGTTAAGTTTTTACGATATTGAGTATTACTATAAAATAATAATTATTTCTACTCAAAAGGTTTTTGATATTTTGTTGTAGTTCAAAAACGAATAATTATTGAATATTTTTATGACCATGTTCTATTCTTGATAAAATTTAAATTATTTTGATTTTACCTAGTTACTTATTAAAATTTGAAATTCAATATTTTTAAAAATGTCATTTAAAATTTAAAATTTAATCGTTGAATTCCAATTTCGCATATTATCCAATACAGTAACCTATGTAAAGTAAAAATGTACAGTAAAGGGATTCCAACTTTCTCTTCTTTTTAAATTTAATTTTACCATGGAAAATTAACTTAAGTAAATAATAAAAAAGGTATTTTTACCTATTTTTTTTTTAATTTTTAATTATTTTTTTCTTTTTAGAAATTATAAAGGTTAAGTATACAAGTTAGAATGCATTTCATCAATTTAATGAAACTACGTATTTAAAAAGTGGAAAAACGAGATTCAACTAGATTATAATATGATTTAATAATACTTACGCAAACATCACTTCAACGCCTGTCTCGCACTCTCGCCCAAAGTAATTTATTGATTATTTATTATTTGCAATCATTACGTTTATGTTAATGAATATGATAAGATCGAATTGAAATGAAAATGGTTTGTTTTGATTCTTCTAAAATTATAAACGTAACAGTATAAACACTATAAACAGTATAATTCATATTATAATATGGATCAATTCAGACTAATTGCAGTATATTTTTTAATTATTTAAATACTTATATGTACCTACTCGATATTATAATGAATAAATGAATAATGTTATAAAACAAAATTATACTAAACATAACTTTATTAAATCAATTAAACGTAATACATAGATCTTTTTCGGTCAGTAAAATATTATATTCAATTTATAATACAAGTTTCACCAATATGTTGTATAATAGATCCTAATCCACTTCTGTTATACATTGCATAACTGTTACAGCTTATTTTACCGTGGTGTTTAGGCGATTATTCGCATTTGTTTGGAATGATGAAAACTTATAAACCAATATATTATTATGGTAATACATGACGATTTGGATAATGGGTATTTTTTTCACAATGATATGTGATGTTTCTGCAAGATAGTCAAATCCGTATAGAGTTCGTTACATTTCAACGCACTCGGAAATCAGCGAAAACTATAAAAAAAAAAAAATGTAACCATTTATATATTCGCATTTTGCATGCATGCATATAATGGACTAATGCCAGGCGTCTTGTTATTGGGTCAAAATTTTATGAAAAAATAAAAATAAAAATAAAAAACAACAACAAAGCTCGAAATCGATAAACCTTTTATATTATATCAATGACCGGTTTTCGGTAATACATACGCGCGTGTATACGCGCACAGAAAAAAAACCATTTCGATCATTTCATTACGCGTCTCAAACGGGAGTATATAATCATAATTTATGTTTGGTCTTGAAATGTGTGTTCGAGTAGCAAGTGCGTGAGTTTTGTGCGTGTGTATGCGTGTAAGACGATATATATACGTATACCTATGGTAGTTCTGAGACGTTTGTAGAATATTAATTAGTGACGGAGGAAAGAAAAATAAAGAAACAACGACAGCAGTTATTATTATTATTATTATTACTATATATAACTACAATAATAATATATTATTCTCTTCTCCTATATGTAGCAGCCCGTAGTGACCATATAAGAAATACAGTCTGTTCCTCGGCGGTTACCGCTGAATTGTGATGTATATTATATATATACACATACACACACGTCATGATATTATACGTTTAGGTTCGGTCGCAAGTAGTCGCAGGTGTACTCAGTGTATATACGTTCCTATCTATATAATAACCTGCCTGTTGCCTGCCTACCATACCTACCCACGTTAACTATCGGTTACTCGCCATAGCCGTACGACTTGTGTTTTATCCGCCGCAGCCGTTCGTCTTGCCCGCGGGTGTGGAAACGAAAGGTGCCCGCAAGAAGTGTTAGACACTGAAGACTGAACCAATCACACGTGTACGGTAGTTGTAGACGTGTGTACAATGTATAAAATTATGAATTATAATATTAAATTTATAAACGCACGGTGCATACGTCCAAATCGTCCGACTGCAAAACACACTTATCATATCAATAACGATGTATCGTGTCGGTATGCATATTAATATAGGTGGTAATAAATAATAATACAGAATATCATTGAATACGTAGGTATAGGAATATATTTAATGTAGTATACCTTAAATATATTATCGACTAAATTTGTCTGTATAATAATAATAATAATATGTTCATTTACTGTGAAATCAGAATGACCAATACCGTACCATATAATATATGTATTGAGTATTACATAATATATATTTGTAAGTAAGTACCTACACTATGATCTAGTATACGTAATGTTCCAATGAATCATTAGATATAGCATATATATTAATTATTAAGCTACGTTATAGACAGCTTATTGCTCACATTAACTGTTAACATAATATGATTCTTAGTAGCGTATTTTAAACTATTTCCTGAGCAAAAGCCAAAAATCTTAAATTTTGTTATAGTTTAGTACATTCACTTATATTGTACAAATACGACTATTATAGTTTATAATAGTATAGGTACATTATACGTATTTATAATTTTTATACTTATAGCTAATAGCTATTGTTTTCTGTTAAAAGTATAACTATTAATTATTACATAATATTTCGGCATTTATTATTTAGGATTATAGAACTACACTACACCACACCATCATAAATATGAAACTGATAATACTTATTTATATATAAAAATCAAATACTTACGAGGATATCGTTTAAATATCTACGCTCGTATACAGTAAAACATCACAATTTAATGAAAAAAGCATTTTTTGTTGTTGTGAAATTTCTTTTAAAATAATGATATGTAGTATATACATTACCTTGAGTTTAAAATATGAGCAAGGCGTGTTATTAAAATTATTACTCTGCAGCAGTTATCTTAAATTTTAACGGAGAAACAGTGGTTCAATAATACACTTGAGATTCTGTGATAGGAATAGCGGCGGCCAATTGCATTATAGAAGCCAATATTATTATCATAGATCAAATCATCGTGGTCACCGTTTAAAATTAATTACATATAAAAAAAAAATCACTTCAGTTTCTTATCATCCAATCGCAATACTTCTGGCAATGTTATCGATTCCTTAATTAACTATGGACCGCGAGTCCAATTTTTATATATTTATTATAATATAATATACTAATACGTTTATATATAAAACCACGAACGTATATAACAATACGCTATATTGATTATGTAGGTACAGTTTGAGTTTTTTTTCCAAGGGTACAATTTCTTCTTTACTCTACGAAAACTATACCCACATAAAATTTAATATTTATCGGACTCAATGAAAATTGTGTTATAATGAAATATAAAAACGAAATCGAATGGCACGTATTAAAATATATATATATATAAACGGTTCTATACCATTCTAGTTTCCACCTATACGATATTATTATTACACGTACAATATTATATCGTGGTATTTGGTTTATTACTGTTTACTGGTGAACCTTGCCTACTGTAGGTACGGAGTATAGAACATATAATAATATATACAGTGTCTGGTGCGGATTACGGAAAATTGCCATTGTACCCACGCCAGAAATACGAGAACAAAATCCAATCGCTGCGCGACGTACCTACAACAAATCTGTATTATATAATATTATTGTTATTATTGTGCTTATGTATACGAACTCAGTCGTGTTTCGCTCGCGGTGAACCTACGCGTATAGCACATAACTACTGTCATTTGTGTAATTCGTTTCGTATTTTTCCGTAACAGGAATATGTCATAAACTCTCAGACTACGAGTATTATTATTAAAGAGCCCGTGTCATATATCATTGTTGTTTGCGTTTATCGTACATAAATTATTATGTCAAATTTACAACAAAAAAAAAGTAGAACGCAAAATGTTTGAATGAAGTGTTGTTATAAATAAATAACAATAATGAAAAAAAAATAAAAAAATTTTTGTTGGAAATATAATTTTTTAAGAAAACAAGTTCAGATACCTGGAAATATTATTGTTGTAATATATAATAGGTACTCGTATTTAACAAAATTGATTCCTAAAATTTAAACAATCCACACTTATATTATAAATATAAACTGTCAGCATTTCAAATTATGTGCTGAAATTATACAACTTATGATCTTAAGAGAGTTGGCTCTAAAAATAACTATAACATATTTATTTTATAAGCACAAAGCTTTTGCAGTAGCCAGAATTAATAACAAAATATAACAGCTGTTGCTATATTACATTTTAAATTCATAATAAGTACCTTTCATTTTAGTTGGTTCTCCAAAAAAAATAATTTCCCCGTCAGGTTTAATGACTTTTAAAGAAAAATTTTAAATAATTTCATGGAATTTCTCAGTTTGTTTCATGTTTATAACAAGCATTTCATGCTATGCAAAGTCCAGAGATTTTATTCGGTTTACGTATTCACAAAGTCTCCGGACAATACCCTATGAATTATTTCCATGGACCATAAAATCCAAAGCCGTTTTAAACCGCTTTAATATATCCCGACAATTATTCAAAAAAACCAGGAAGTCAACAAAATTTAAATTTAAACAGATGTAATGAAATATTCAGTCGGGTCAGTTCATCATTGTCTATAACATTGAATTTTTGAGTTTTAACTAATGAGTAATGAGCTATCATAAATAAAATAATTTTGATATAATTATTTATTAGCTCGACTTAAAAATGACCTACGGCTACTACCTGTTATTACAAGCTATTGCCTATAGAGGCTATAGACGTTGACAAGCATCTACACAGTATAATATAAAGACAACTACAGTATAATATATTATAGGAATATGCAACGTACGTATATAAATATGTATTATCATTTATAATAAATACTTTAAAATATTATGATGATATACCTAAACCTACCTTATTTAATATAATATTATAATATAATAGCTGTAGTGACGGACGAAATCAGTTATAATACATTCATAGTTTTAATATAAAATTACTAAAATACTTATTGTGAATATATTGTGCACTTAGATATAATGAGAGCAACTATTTTACATTCTTATGTTCTCAGTTAATTTCTAAAATATATTGAATACATATATAATAATATTTCTATATTGAATAACTAAAATATTTTTAAGATATTATAATTTAATGAGTCTAAATACAAATAAATAATATTCGATTACATTTTATTGAGAAACAACAGGGACTAAAATATCACAACCTCTTTGTGCCACGAACTTTCTTCAGATTTCCCGGAGTGCCTTACATTATTTTCTCGATCAATTTAATAGTATATACTTGTACATTGCATCTACTACATACAAAATAGGTACATCATAAAAAATATCCAAATTATGCTTGTATGTTAGTTTAATGTATTTTATACTTTATAACATTTCTTCAAACTTTCATCCTAATGTGGTATTCACAAAAAGCGGGGTTAGTCATAGTTAGTATAGCATCTTATACCTATATAAGTCTAACACTTGATGTTATAAATAAATTTACCGGATTTGGACTTATAAATTAATAATATACTATTAATATATTTTACATGACTATTTAACTATGGTACCTATAAATTATAATTATAATAAAAGTTTTTTTTATACGTGTATTATGACACATTCTATGCCATTAACTGATTTGTTTTCAATAACGCAAATGCTTAATACAATAATGTTTTGATCAATACCAGCTCATGTATTTGTATACATTTATTTTCTCCAAATTTTAAGAACATCGAAATACAGTGTTGGTAGATGCTTTTGAAACAGCAGTCGATATTATGCTAATATTATTTTATTTTTATTGATCTGGTCGTATTAACAATCGAAACGAACGGACCAAACTATATATTATAATTTTAATCTATAATTACCATGTTTCATATTGTATTTGTCCGTGGAAATACTGCTTTGTGATCGTATTATATAATATAATATAGCCTATGGGCGTAATTGGAGTGATCAAAGAAATTAGTAAGATAAAATCTTTATAAAAAAAATTATTTAATTATTATTTTCAACTGAGAAAATATGAGTGGTACCTAGAAATAAGTATTAACAAGTAATATAGTATATAAATTGTTTATAAGAATATTTTACATTATTAATCATTATTTATTAATGATTTTAATGAAATTCATTAACAATTACATTTAGTTCTTAATATTAGACGGAGGTATATAGTTAAGATTTTTTATTAATTTTGTTTTAAAGAATATAATACATTTTCCAGTTTAGTATAAAAATGCGTTACTTTCTTGACTGGATAAAGATAACTATGAATAAGTATAGGTGGGTATATAAACGGACTAAGGAAAACTTATCGTCTATTCTTACGAACTCTTTTTTTTTTTTGTATAGGTATAATATTTTTACACCGAATACGAATACCGCTGATATTGCAGTATCATAATATTACAATGTAACACAAATTACCGTTTAAGAATACATACCGTTATAGCCACTAATACGGTATAAAATAGCATTACTAATAATCTTAATTATTTTATTTTCACGCCAAAGTAATATTTATTATCGAATAAAAAACTGTATATTTTAGATTCTTTATATCTATTGGATATTAAAAGTCGTATCTATAATTATTTGTTTCATACTCTAATTTCGTATTGTAGGTGCTGATTTTAAAATATGGGAGAGAATAAAAAAAATCGATTGACGGTTGAAACACATTGCTACGCAGTATCATATTATCCGATTATTAATGTCTGTATGACAATTTGATTTGAATTCAAATTATTTTATAAAATTGTAGACGTGTTTCACAAAGATCAGAAACTAAAAACATTAAATTAAAACGTCAATCACTAATGGCAATTGCTCAAGTTGTCTCTGGTTACATGTATTATATAATACACCATGGCTGTGTAATATACATACGACGTCCATACATAATGTAGTAGGAATACAATATAGTACATTATACATATTACATTACTGCTATACAGGTAAAAAAATAAACACATTTGTAGTGTTTTAACTGATAAAAGAAGAAAAAATGAAATGGTATTATTGTGTATTAAAATACTACATGGGAATGGTAAATCCTTATAATTATCGTATGTAGACTTAAAATTCTGACACAGGCATTTTTTTTATGGAAAAAAATAACAATCGATTTTAGAATGTTTAAATTATACTATATCGTCAGTGTGTCAAGTCGAACCCCAGTAAAAATGAAACGTGTCAATTTCGTTAACCGACTACCCATACAATATAAAAATTGTTATCAAATTACCATGAAAGTATATAGGAATAGTGCTAACACGTGAGCAGATAAACAGAAGATACATCAATATTTGTATATCAATGTATAGGACGTATTATGCACCTGTAGGTATTATTATATTCGTTTCGGTAATATTATAATAATCATTGTTATCGGTTTTTTTACTTTTAAAGAAAATGTTAAAAACCAAAAAACTTCTTTAAAATAACTGTAAAGATACGTGATCATTTTCATAGATTCCATTATTACAATATTTTAATGTATATTAATATTTACTAAAAGAGTACAAATACAAATACAACAATACAAACAAATAATGCTTTGTTATATTGTGTATATGATTGACAAGAAGGTACAACGCATTTCGATGTGGTGTAATTTTAAGTATTATGTAAAGAATATTTTATCGAACGAAATATAGTTATTTTAAAATATTTGTATATACATGACAATGTTGATAAATGCTGAAATAATGTTGGAATTGTTTACCGCGTGGGAGGAAAATATGATAAATTTCAAGTCACAAAATATCGTAAAGACTTAAATTGCTTCACATATATAGTATGACAAAGTATGATATTTTTTCTACTCACACCATTACATTGGCAAAGCTCGAAAAGTCGCAAACACCGTTCGTCGATAAAAAGAAAAGCCAATTTATCACCTTTATGACGAGCGATATTTCGCCCTCTTTTTTTTTCATCTCCGTTAACCACGAACAACACATATACCCTTATACTTCCGATTTTACGAATCTATATGAATATCAACCAAAAACACTGAATACATTTTGTATTACAATTGAATCCATAGCGAGTGTTGTGTACTTGTGTGTATATTATTTAAATCATGTGTGTTTTTCGGTGGCCAATGAATTATTGTACAAAGTGTTATATAATAAGTTCTCAAACAATAAATATACACCTACCGCTAAAATAAAGACATTTAACTGTATGTTTAATAAAATAATGATATTTTGGACAGTTAATGGAAAACATTTTTAATGTAATTTATTTGCGTACAATGATATACAATGTATTATTCTATTGAAGACAAGTAGGTGTTCTCTTAATATTATTAAGTAGAATGTAAATGTATTTACGTAACACTTTGCAAACAATACATTGTTTTGCATTATATAACTTTATTAGATTATTAAGAATAAAAGTAGTCATTAAATTTATTAATTATACTAAAATACTACATTTTGAACATTATACATTAATTATTTGTATATTTAAACATATTTTAATCTAAATTAACCAGTTATGTAATAATTTGTAGATTTGGTTTATGCTTCAATTATTTGATATAAAATCATGAGCTAAGTATTTAGTCTTAATTATGTTACTTTAGTATCGTTTTTCCCATGTATCGATACGAAATAATTAGATATAAATTATAATATAATATACGAGTATTTAGTATTTACTAAATCAGTAGATACTCGTGATAAAAACCTACCCAACATAAATCACCAATGTTCAAGAGTAAATTTAAATTAACATTTTTACATCTACAGATATAAGTTTTCTTTATCTCAGTTATAATAATATATTTATACTAATAACTATGATTTAAATATTATTATTTATTGAAATACTTAAACTTAACTTATTTTCAATAATCAATAAATGTAAAGTATTTCAATTGCAGAAATATATACTTTTCATAATGTAGTATAAAAATATACGTGTCTTGACTGCAGTACCAATAAACACGATATATGTAATAAAATTCATTTATTTCGAAACGCTCCCAATATAAGTGGACATTTTTTCAAATAAATAATAAAATGAAAGTCTAACATTAAATACTCGGAAGAAAAAAGACGATATTGCATACCACTTTTAAGGTACGTAAATTGACTCAACATTTCGCGTATAACGAATAGTGCTGGGAAATGGGTTGTGTCACATTTTCGTGAGGATGTCGTTTTTTTATTCAGATCTTTTGAGAATTTCAAATTGTTTAATTTTACATGCTATTTTTCACTTACCGAGCACATGTTCTCCAGTATCGTCTTCAGTTATAATATATGTGGACAAATCCTAGTGTAGTTTCAAGCAGTGCTATGAAATTGCTTTTCACAAAACCATTAGCCACAAATCCTAGCAGCGGTTTAAAAACGAGATACAATTCCCTTACGCATAAGTACACATGCATTAAAAAAAAAGAAATATGTATTAATAATAATAAAAATAGAAACAGAAGATGTTTCTGCTTCACAGTGGGAATAAATCACATTTTATTAATCAAAAAGATTTTTTAAGTCTACATTATTATACATTGATATCAATTGTATTCGCTAACGTTATATGCGTCATCTGTGTAGATTGAGCATTTTCCCAATAGGATTAGAATTATATACTTATATTGTTTAATTTAATTTTATTGTATTGGCTTTGTTCATAACCGTAAACCTGATATTTTATAAATAAAGGTAATTAAGTTGTTGTTTTAATTGTTTTTAAAATGGTTTGAAAATTATTAGTTCGACTTGTTAATAAACAAAATTATAATGAGGTTCATTTTCTCCGTAAATATAAATGACTATACATTCAATACCGTTTTACGTGTACAATGAGTCATAAGCATAACATTGAATTAAAATTAACATTGTTCTCACAAGTTAACCATACTTGGTTTATTGAACCAAATCTGGTAAATTTAAGTGGATACATTATATTTTTTTTTATTTTTACCAGTTATTCATATATCTAGCTTGGTATTAATTGTTGTAATCCTAACTATTTTTTTTTTTTGGCATAAGCACATAACAAAATCATTGGTTAGCAAAACACAAACGTATTAATTTCACGTAAAAAACTGAAAATTTACTAATTCTAAAACTCCGTGATTCATCAAAAACACAACTTACATTTTTGAAATAAAAGAAAAATGTGGAAACATAATATTATTGTATACTTTTTATAATTGCCATATCCATTTTGAAATTTGACAGCTGTCATAACTATTTTACTCACCTATTCCTTGTTAGCTTAGAGAGTTGGTGTTAAGCGGTATGGTGTTACACCACACTTCAGGGCAGTAAGTCGTAGTTATGTCTTTTTGGTATTTTCATACCGATTTCCATTGTATAAACCTGAAGATGTTTTAGACAATATTAAACTTTCTATTCTTTATAAACATAACATGACGTGTTAACAGTAATTTCACTACTTTATTTTTTCTTGGTCGAATAAGTACGTCTAGACCCTTCAATAAAAAGTAATAATTATCTAATAACAAGAATCAGATCTAAAAGGGACAACGAAAAAAAAACTTATATTTATAGGTTCTATAGTAAATAATATCCACAAAAAATGGTTATATCATAATTAAGCCTAAATCTAAGAACTCTTATAGTGTTAATCTACACCACACAAGAATTTCTGTCAGTCAAATACATAATAATACCTATGTGTTTAAATAATATTCCATTTTTATTTCAGCCCGCACATCGTCAAGTAGATCATTGTTTAAAGAACGCCCACAACCTGGTAAAAACCAACTGACTATTTTAATCAAAAAATGTCCATTAATAATAATTAACAATATAATTATTTATGTTAGGTTAAGTATTAATTAATAAATATACGTATATTACTTCATTATCATGTTAATAGTTCATAGTTTATAATATGGTTAATTTACTGTTTAAATTTAAATTACTTTTAGTTATTCTTATAACTTATTGGTCTAAATGAGTCGCAGGAGATTAATGATTAATTTATGTTAAATTTAAATAAATAATAATAAATAATTAATAAGTAATAGCTATAATTAAAAATAAAAATATTGTACACATAATACATATTTAATAATAATAATGTTATAACCATGAATAATTGTTTTCTACAAATGTTTTACTATTCACTCTTTACTATTCATATTCACCCTATTTTTAAGTACATATTAAGTAGGTATTTAATATACTGTTTAAATAGTTTCTTTAGTATTCATCTCAATAAATATTGCTTATGTTTCTGTTTGTACGCATATATATCCAAGTGGAAATCATGAGAGTGTATAATGTGCATTGCTTTTAAGTTTTGCTTATTGAAGCAAAATAAAACATCTATGTACCCACTATAATATACCTTACTATACATTATATCAGCATACCTGATGTGGAATAGTATGTCAATTCACTGTTGGAATATTACAAAGTCAAATCTAAAAATCAATAGTCATGAATGAAACAGTCTTAAAATTAGTATAAGCTTGTAAACAAACACAGGTAAGTGAATTCGTTTTAAGTTCACGTTTCAATTTTATTTATGGTTATACCTATACGTATATTATTATTATTATAGTCGTCATGTAAATGTACTTTATTCTGTTATAAATTCTATTATTCTGCTGGTTAAACACTTAAATTTACCAAAACCCTAAACAACGCTAAAATAAATGTGGGTACCGATACTGCGTGGTTACTACAAAATAATTAACATTTTATTGAATTTATTATCTTGTTTTATAATCTATTAATTTTTTTTCAGTATGATTATTAACTGTTGAAATAATGATAGCTTTTATTTTAATGTATAATATTTTAATTTATATAAGTCACTTGCAGATAGGAAAACAAATATGTACGACAGTTCCTTTTCAAATTATTATCATGGCTATCGATATTATTAATTTAAGTTAAATATTATATTATTTTTTTTTTAGTTTTTTCTATGCCACGAAATAAAAAAAAAAACTAAGTTATTATCGTGTTAACAAAACAATTGTTTTCTATTTTGAATGGAGCAATGAATGTATTGATTTTACAATGACGTGTTATTTTTTTTCGAATGTCTGATGACATATTTTCTAGTATAAAAAAACAATATAAGTCACAATATTTTTTTATAAGTGTTAAAAGTTAGCACATGAACAACGTTTTTCAAATAACGATATTTGTAAATTATTTTGTAGTTAAAAAATGCATATAATTTTTCATATCTATACATAAAATTCAAAAATTTCATGCAAGATTCATCATAATAGTCTTTATTATTGGAATTAAAAAATAAAATTTTGTATGATTTCATAAATATTATTTATGATTATGAGTATTTGAAGTTTAAAATTGAACGATATTGGATATTTAAGTAAACGCGTTATTTTATCTAAAGATTTTCTTATTATACTGTAATTCAAAAACGAATAATTCCAATTTTATAATATAATTTCTTATAAATTATGTATTTATGGCATAATTGAAAATTTATCAAAAAG
Organism: Aphis gossypii; assembly: GCF_020184175.1. Taxonomy (NCBI): domain Eukaryota; kingdom Metazoa; phylum Arthropoda; class Insecta; order Hemiptera; family Aphididae; genus Aphis; species Aphis gossypii. The sequence continues at coordinate 11,592,100 of NC_065531.1, read as the reverse complement.
CTTGAAAATTAAATATAAGATTTTCCATTGATAGTTCAAACCGAAAAAAAAAAATATGAAAATATGTAGGCTTAATTATTGGAAAATTAGACATTTTAAACGAAGATTAATGGTTTAAGTTATTTTTTGTAATTAAAAAAAAAAATATATTTGTGGGAACTTATTTCATATGTATAGGCAGCTAGGTTCTTAACAATATAGACAGTTTTCGCTAAGAATCTATATTTGTATACAGTTATTTATCATTGAATTCAATATTAATACACACACATGCATCCATATATATATAGATACCTACCCATATTATATATAATAAATAAATATTAAAAAGCAAATCTTTGTCACGCATGTTCTCTGAAACTACTCACCCGATTATCTTGAATTGTTTTTCAATGAAAGAGTACATCGTGGAGCAGATTTTAAGTCCATTTTATAATTCAATTAAGTAATGAAAAATCAAGTTATAAAAGTTATCAAGTTATTTTAACTTTTAAATAATTCGAAAATACGTACATAAATTTTTTTTTGCATCTGTGTTACTGCAGATTATAATTATTAGTAGTTGTAATTTTAATAAATAGTTGGTGTAGTATAAAAAATAAATGCTCCTGTTTAATGGTTAAAAAAAGCAACGCTGGACGGAATATCTAAGTAAAGAAATATCATGTCTAAATCAAATCAAGTAATCAAAAATATTATTTTTACACTTGCATTACGCTAAATGTTATCATTAAATAACAAAAATTAACTCGAATGCATATTATACGAGCAACGAAGTTTATATATTTACAGTGACTTACTGTAGTACACTGAGGTAAATTCGACATCTACCTACTATACAGTAGTATTTCAGGCGCTTCGGTGATAACCTATTTCCCATTTTTCTAAATGTCTATGATAATATTCAATACATGATTTCTATTATGTTTTTCCTAATTTTTAATACTACTTACTCCTTTTTCACATAATATTTATGTATTTAGAAACGATATGTACAATACTAAATTTGAGGATTTATACACAATAATAATTGTTTACACCATTGTACAAAGTTACGTGTTGGAGTCACGGAGAATGTGCAGTTATTGATATGGGATTACGAGGCATGACCAACATAAAGTGTATACTGTATACGTATAAACTATAAGGTGTAAATAATAATACAAACTATTATTATTTGGTGTATGATTACCAGCGAAGAAAATCAAAATACTATCGGTCTTACTGTACAGAGAAAACCAACATTAACGTTAAATATTATTGTCGGCGAACATGTTCACTGTTATTATGATGTATAAATGTTCTCTTTTAGAGGTCGCCAAAACATTTTCCATTTAGAGAATAGCATGGGATAACCGAGTACGATTTGGCCGTTTCAAATGGAAATCCTTTTAGTATATTTCATTACGGTTTATACACTTATTATGTTACCGTTGTTGACCATAATACAATAATAAATACTAGAGTTAAATATAATTGAATTGCAAAGGCGAAATTATAGTGGTAAAAATGATATTTTTTTGTTACGTTTAATACGTATCGTGTATTAAATAATGAACATACACAAATCCTCTCTAAATAAACTGGTTTTATGGTTTTATATCATCAGATTTAAGATACTTACCGTTTAAATATAAAATAAAAATGTATTTATTATTAGAACTATTTTTCAATGTAATGTAGAACAATGCTACGCACATAATAAATCAACAAACATAAGGATTTTGTGTTATTATATAGGTGCTAATGTGTTTAAATTTGTAAATTAATCGATTTAAAAATCGATTTCACAAATTATAAAAATCATATATAAATGGGAAAATTAATTAATCGTTTGTCCAACTTAAAATTTAAAAATATTATGATCTTTTATCAAAAATACCTACTAGTTTAAATTAAAAATTAAAAATTGTGTACTACAGTTACTACGCTGAAATAATGACACAATATCTTAGAAAATAAATTGATGTGTTTGTGATTAATATAATATATTATTTGATTTCCATTACAGAGCAAATATATAACTAGTCAAGAAATTAAGTGAGGGTTACTTTCAATAAAAGTTATATGTTAGCAAACCAAAATATTTAATATTTTAAACTTGTTTTATTGTTACATGGGTAATAGTTACAGTCATGTTTTTACAATGAAAAGTTTCCGACAATAAAGTAAAAATAAAATATAGAATATTGTATAAATAAAATCTAGCTATTAAATTTAAAATAAAATATGGTCGGACTAAATCAATATCTAAGGAGCAGGAGTAAGACACTACAAGCTCCCTTAGTTGTGCTAATGTTACGAAATTGTATTAATATTGTCTATTATAATTGCTTATACATTTATTGGATATTATAAAAATTATAATACAACAAACTTAGAATTGAAACTTATAATTAAGTTTTCATATTTATTCTACAACTTGTTTTAAAACTGATGCAACTTGATAATTTTAAGAATAATATGTAGTAGGTTACTGGCCCACAATGGCGGTTTGATTAAAAACCTGATGCACATTAAATTATACGCAAATATTACATGACGCACTTTGTATAATAACTTATTTTCTATTCTCATACATTTTTTTTATCTTACGTATTTGTACCGCATCCATTATAATAATCTATAATGTATGTCTAAAAATGGTATACATTTGTATGCATACTTACTATGTATTTTGAGTATACCCTATACCGGCATTATATTATGCGCGAAGTAGGTAGGTGTGATATTTTTGTGGACAAAATTATTCGAAGGAGCGCCGAGTGATATCCGCAAGAAGATGTGACTGGACCAGGACTACGCCATAATAATATGACGTAGCGGTATTATTTTCCACGAATTATCTCGTTGGGTAAGAAGCAGCCGATATCACACACTCTCTCACACACACACACACACTCATACTAACCATACTATGTATAATATAACATTTTATTATAAATTTAGAATGATGCAAATGTACTTATATTAAAATGGCATTTGTACAATATGCACAAAAACGATTATGTAGTATAATAATAGCATTAAATACGATTTTCTCCGGTGTGACTATGCGTGTTTTTATAGTTTATTACGGTGAAGACCTGACTGGGTGTGTACATGTGCATACATACATTTTTATTTTTATTATAATACAATATATAACTGTTCTGGTTAGGTTTCGTCTTATGATCGTAATATGCAGTTACTCAGCACGGTTGTGTTAAATAGTTAACATGTTATAATTTATATCCGCTATAATACGGCATTCATTCATTCATTCAAAAAAAATTACCTAGACATGGTTCATGCATATAAAATACAAATAATACGTATTATTAATATTATTGTTATTATTTCTATTATTATTACGCGCTCGTCCGAAAGTTACATCAGGTATGCGGATCACTAAAGGTAGATCGGAGTTAAACTTGGCTAATCTGACACGCTGGTACGTGTTAGTATGGAGAGATAAGTTATAAAAAAAAAAAACCATTATTATGTGTAAAAAGTACATTAAAATAATAAAAAATAGTTTTAGAGGTAAATAGGTAAATTATAATTATTATAAGCTACCCCAGATACAGTAAAAAAAGGACTATCAGGAGGCCATGCAGGGAAAGGATCTACTTTTCCCATACATATGTGTCCTCGGCGTAGTGATAAAATGATGAAATGCGCATAAAACGACCGATACGATCATTATAAATTATAATATCGAGAAATCGCGACAATCGCGTGGCAATCGTAATAATAATGATGCAAATGCGAATCGATGGCAGCAGTTGTAGCTTATAATAGCTATAAGTGAACCGGGTGCGGGCACACGCTTGCAGCAGCCGCGGCGGGTCGACGGTTAGCTCTTGCAGCAGTGCACTCGACATCCAAGTCACGCGTGAAAACTTTCGAGTGGCTCCCGTCAGTCAGCGGCCGGCCGGTAGACGGGTGGCGGCGTCTGTGGAGGATACGCTACCCGATTTATTATTAGCCGCGCGTGTACAACATATACAATATTATACGGTTAGGCGTATAATAATAAAACGTAATAATCTATGAATACATTAAGACCGACTCCAGATTGCCCGGACAAAGGTTTTATTACTTATTATAATATACGTTTTCTATTCAGACCGCCCGGAAACGCTTTTAAACATCTATACAGGATATCAAAAAGAACCGGTGCTGCACCGTTCAAAAACAGTCAAGTTCGAGTGCTTTGAAAATGCAATTAACATTAAAAAAAAAAAAAAAACTTTTTCCACTTTCATTTTGGTGTACGACTTTTATGTGAATTACTGCAAGCCGTAATACATATATATATATATTATATATATTATATACAATAAATAACTTATTCGGGAAAAAACTCGAATTTTTTTTTAACGAACAGAAATGTTATGGTTCTCAATTTTATGACCGACCGTTTTTATTTTCGAATAATCGATAAATCGTTGATAAACGATCATCACATTTCGTTTGAATGCTTCCATCTTTTTTGGTAAAGTGTGCACTGTGCAATTTGTGCTCGTTTCGCGTACCTATACCTATATTTCTAATAACGTGACCGTCAAAAATGGGCTTTAATGATTTATTCAACACGTTATTATTATTTCTATTTATAGAGAAACTCAATTTGAAAATGTACTCTTTGCAAAACTAGCTTTCTTTTGATAGTTCGACGTGACATAATACCAACATAATAATAACTATCTAAATAAGTGTGTGCATATTGTGTTTTTAAATAATAATATAGTCATATATTACTATATTAGATACATTATAATCATCTCACATGTGCATATTTTACAGTACTCATTTAAAAATATTTCATAGATATATTATTGTTACTATAACTGAATTTGAAGGTAATACAAGTAATTTGTTAACATTACTCGTTCTATATTATTATTACTTCATATTCTATAGGTATCCATAAATGCAGAGCACCGGAGCGTAATCTTGAACTCCAATGTATTGCGCTTAAGTTTAGTAGATATTACCATGCATTATTTTTTCAACCTGCATTGAAATTATTTTTATATAGGTACGTCATAAACCAATTGGACCAATAGTTTAGCTATAGAAATATAGAAGATCAGCAGATTTTAGAATTCAAACGAATCGTATATTCACACTGCGATTCTCACGATTAGCATTTATAGTTTATAGGAAATTATTTAAAAATGTTAAGGTAAAAATAAAATAAAAATATTGGTGTATGGAAATATTGATCACTGGTCTATTTTAAGTGAAGTTTTCATTAAAATTTGATTAGTATTTTTATAATCAAATTATTTTATACGAAACATGTAACAGTGGATAGTTAAATTTAAAATTTTATATCTAACTTTCACTATAGGGATTTTGAGGTGTAATGTTATTGGGTTACTAAGATGAGATCAAATTAAAGTATGGTTGTTTGTAAGTTAATTGTATTAAAATTTTCGTTTCCAGCATATGTATATTAAATTGTAGTTCACAAAAAATGCCATTAGAAGTCAACAAGTATTTTTTTTTAATGATAAAAGTGTTATACTGCATTGTTTTTTATTTAATAATCATGTATATTGTAAAATTTACTAAAATAATTTAAATATTCCTATGGTAGTACACTAAAAATGTTGCTATTGTTTATAATAAAAGTTGTATTATTTTCAAAACACCATATGATAAAAGCATATCACGTTTATAACTGTATAAAATGTAGAAAAAAATATATTTTTTCTTTTTTTAAAAAAAATCTGAGCACCTATATTATAAGCATCATACAAAACGTATTTATTATATGTTTTAAAATTACAGTAGGTACTTAGTTATACGTATTCCACTCGCTAAAATAAACATTTAACATATGAATTTTTAAATTGGATTTCTAAAAAATTTCCAAAAATAGTTCTTATATTAATATTGTTTTTTTTGTGGTTAGTCTTTTACAGCGCTGGCTATTTTGTGAAATTTTTTTATGTTTGTTACTGTAGAGTAGGCATTGTAGGTTTTTGGAACATGTGTTTTTCGTAATATATCTTTACTAAGAACAGAGTAAGCAACATCAGACGGCGCTTGACCGCATTATTTGGTTAATTCAACCAAACACTACACCACACCATTTATGTTTTTAAAGGTAACACATAATTTTTGTTTTCACAGAGTCAGAAAAAAATCAATAATTTTATAAAAAACTAAAAAAATCAATGAACTTGTATTACTTAGTTACTTACGTAGTTTAAGAACAACATCGATTTTATTAATTTTTTTTTTATAAATATTATTTTAGTTTGAGAGTTAATGTTTTTAGTTTAATTTAGATAAGATTTTAATTTAATAAATTCGACGAATCATAGTATAATTATGTTTAACTGACGTGGCGATTATCCCATTACTGTTTGAATGAATTTAGCTGATCTAAAAGAAATTGTTATTATTACGTACCTATTTACACAAAATAGAAGTTCTATTAATATTGACAATATGCATATCAAATGTACAAGTTACATCAGAGTTGATATTGTACAATATATAGATAACTTACTATACAATAAACTATATAGATATTCAGCTATATAAATTCAATGGATATGGTTTCCAAATTGTAATGAAGTGAAAATGTATGATTATTGCTTGAATATGTATTCATCAATTTTGCGTACAAACACAATTATTTGAAAGACGTATCATTCGAGAACCGTATTTTGACATTCAATTTGTCTGCGTAATATATAATAATATAGGTAATAATATATTATAATATAAACGGTAATTGATAATAATGTTCATTAAAATTACCTTTGGTTACGATCCGTTCGTTCCATTATAAATGACAACCATTATAGTTTCAAAAGGATCTTTATAGTAATATATGTATAAACATATTATACCTGCAGTGCATTGTATAAGCTATAACGGTTTGACAATTATCATTTATAGTAATTACTAATTAACGGACATATTGGAAAGGGTCTACAATAGTAAAATATTATAAAAAATATTTTTTGATTTTACTTGGGAATTTCAAAACTCCGATTCCAATGTTACTCAAACACAAAATCATACATTTTTATGTACCTATTAAAAAAAAAAAAAAAAATTCTTTAAATATGTTAAATATCATAATACAATATTACTAAATTAGTAGGCATTGTATTATAGAAATAGTTTAACTTAATATTTCCTTAATTTTAGAAATAAACCGCCATTACTTAATAAGATTTTAAATACATATGTTTATGTATTTAATTTATATTTTTCACCAAAATCCAATAATATAATATTTAAATAGGCACTGTGTAGCGATGTTTCTTATTATTTATGTAACTCGTACTTTACACTCACTCTATATTTCTACTGTTTAACATCTGTCGATCTATTATGAAACTCTATGCCATATGTACAATATTATATATATATATATATACAATATACACGTATAGAAGGGTATAAAATCTATATTTATATGTACTTTTTCTTGTAACAAATAATAATAAATACCCACTACACCAGGTACCAACTTGTTTCAGATATAATATGTTTTCTACGTTATAGAAAATATTAATGAGTAAAAAATAACTACTGGAATTGGACAATGGTCTATCGAGAACAAACTGTCTGTGTCGTTTTTGCATTTTTGCGTTTTACGACTCAAGTCTGTACTCGTATTTACGTTCCATAATATTTATGTATAGTTTAGTGGTTGGTGAAATTAACGGAATGATTAACTGTCAGACAATTAGTGTAAATCTGAGTAATATTATATGCTCATTAATAATCGTCGTTGTTAATCGTATATAATTTATCGTTTACGCGTACGGCAACACTAAACTTGTCTTGTGACTTACTCGCGATAATATACTAATTAATTTAATTTGACAATTTATATTGTACAAAGTATCATAGATCTAAAAGTTATTCTGAATGTTGTATATTATTCATTACTAACGACCGGTTAGTATATACCAGACTCAAGTGGCGTTGAACACTTAGATCTTGATGGCTAGGCAAACGTTAACTTTGCCGTCATACTTACACCCCTGCTATATTTTTTTTGTTGTTACTGTATAAATCAAATTGTTAAATTTCACCCTAGGCGAGCGTCTATCTTGAACACCCCTCATAAGCTATATCGATATGTTAAGTCTTAAAGACCATGAAAATGCGCGTTTCTATAAATGGACGGAGTGTAGTATATAACCGACTCAATTATAGCTGTGTACCAGATTTTAATTGATGGTCGAAAGGTTTAGCATGTAATATATACTGTCTAAATACTGTAATGGAAAATTAAAAAGAACTTGAATTTCCCATACTACACAAGTCAAAGCGTGTGGTATATATTATACAAAGCCAGATTATTCGGATTAATGTTTCTAGGGCCGTAAGCACATTCACATAAATGGCCAATATGACGTCTTTATATTATACCTTTAAATAATTTAATAACCTTATTTTCTATTTATTTCTTAAAATTTTATGTTTTACAGAAATTAATTTACAAATACAATATTATTGTAAATCAATAGTTGAAAACCAATTTAAAATTTAAATTAAATACATTTTAAAAAATTAATTACGTTTTAATAATATTATGTTTTTGCTATTATAACTGTAGGTAGAATATTATGATGTACGTATTGCGTTGTGCGTGTATTTCGCTTAACATTTTGATTTATGTCTAAGCGGTTATTACGATAATAATGGACCGTAACCAAAAGTACGATAAAGATTTGATTAAGATTCTCGGAAAGACACAATCTGCGAATGTAACAACCCATTGCCCATCGATCATACTATCACAACGATAAATTAATATAATGTTCTGCAGTTTATTTGAAGAAACATTCGGTACAAAATAATAAATTAATTGATGCGATAAAATGGACACGATACATTTTAAAGAACACATTATATTTTGCTAAATAAACTAACTATGAAAATAAATATTTTTCATTTTATTTCAAAAATTTGTCTTTAATAAACTTCGGGCTGAATTTATCCTGGGGCATATGCAACTAGGTATGTGCTTATTTCATCTATCCATTTATCTGACTCTGAGTCTGAAAAAATCGCAAAGGTGATAGAGCACGACTATAATAAAAGATACGATGCTAAGAGTAGTGTTCTGATCACTATACCTATATCGTAACATTTAGGCATGAAAACTTCGAACATACTCAAAAGTCCACTATACATATTATTATAATGTACATATGTAATGTAGTCACTATAGGGAACGATGTTGCGAAGATATGAAATATTTCCAAGTATTAATGTTTTAAATCATAAATGAGTTTTATGCTTTATAAAACATACATCGCTAAAATTTAAAATCCTTACACGGGGCTGCATGCAACCATAATCGTGTTCAATCTTTAAGTCGTCGTGTCGTCGTTGCCCTCGTTAACTTGAGTGGGCAGTATTTCATAAGCTAAACGTCGTCGTGTCATTTGTTAGCCCTCTTTAGTCTTTTTGAAGACGCCATCGTTTTATATACTATGTACCATATATATTTTTTGGTTCCGATTTACTAAAAATATACTTTACCTTTGAGGATCGACTTTCATAATTTTTTTTTTTTTTTTTTTATTGAATAACTGTAATTATTAAAAATCATATAGAGCGCGTGGCCTTAAAAATAAATTCTGATATGATCGACTTTGAAATTGTGCGAGATCGACCGGTCGATTGCGATCGATTGTTTGACCGCCCCTGCTATATACCCTACAGTCTACAGAAGAGGTGCCGTTTCTCGGTGTTACCACGTGGTGCTTATATAATACAGTTAATGATTTGTCGCAAATCTCTTACAACCTCAAATCAAAAATCTTTTACGCTTTTATACTCATAGATGGTTTGGATGTTCGTATTTTTAAAAAGAAATGTTGAATAATACATTCCAAAGTTTAAAAAATCGTGTAAGTTAATATTCTTCCACGCATATATTTTTTCGAGAATTGGTGATAGTGATGGCAGTGAGTTGGGGACAGTACAGATTAATGTTAAAATATAGATATCTAAAAAAATCGAAACAAATTATAAAAAAAAATATTATATTTATCTATACATTTATCTATTATTTATTGTATTTATTTATTATCAATAAATAATAAAAAAAATTAAATTTATTTTTGTTTTGATTAAAATACGTAAATACATTTATACATAGTGTAATTACTAACTACTAACTACCTACATCTTATATAAAATGCATATATATATTAAAAATATTATATTTATTTTTTGTTAATGTTTTATGAAATTAAATTATAAAAATAAATATTATAATACAAAGATTATTCATGTGTATTAATAAACTAATATGTTAGTACATAATAAAGTACATATCTTTTATTCAATTGTTAAATTCTTGTTTCCAAAAATAAAAGATCTAGCTTAAATATTCCTAATTGAATTATTCTTTTCCATAATTACATTTTAAACTTAAATTTCGTATTTTTAGTTTCAAAGGATAGTAAGGATTTCGTTTCATCTCGGGTTCTTAATCGACAGAACTGTATAGGAGATTCAAAATAATTTAATTTTAATCCTTTAGAAAGTTATACTTATCCATTTTAATTAGAAGAGGAGACGAAAATTAAGCTCGTTGTTCCATACGATCAGCTATACATATTATTATGATTACAAATTCACGTCTAAATTATAATCCCGTAGATAAAATATCAAATAAACTAGTGACTTTAGTGTTATGCATCTAAACTCAATATACTGAAAACATCAATTATAATCCAATAATACTGTAAAAAAATAAATAAAATAATAATGGCGTTAGAGAATACTAAAGTCGATGCATTTATTATAAGATTTACTCTTTTCGACGGCATATCTATTTTCTTTATTATTATTATAACTATTATCGTAATAAAACCTTTTAAATGAAATGCGTACAGGTGTCAAAACTGTGTTTTTATTTAAATAAAGTAAAGAGTTATTCGCAAAACCGTTTTATAATAAATTGTGGCAATAAATAACGGTATCAAAACATCACACCCATAATATGCGATATAAATACCATCGAAATTGAATTTAATTTTACGAAATATCTTAAACCTGTACGGTGACATAATATATTACGAAATGTATATATATTATATTTATATAAAACAAAACAAAATAACATTGAAGTCCAAACATATTATAACTATTAAACCACTACACCTATATGGTATCTATAACACTGTCACAGCTAAGTAGAATATTTTAGTGGAGAAGTAATTTTTTTTTATGAATCATAATATTATACTTAAGTATTAAAATTTATTCAGTTTTGTAGAAATCGTACACAATTTGTAAAGAAATACAACAAAAAAGAAAGCGATGACCTTATATAGTGATTTTTGCTACTAAGAACAACAGCAAGCCACAGAGTCCTCAAATACGCTACTGTTTTGCATAATATTAGCTGTGCGTAGGTGTATATTATTATATCATGATGTGTAGGTACAACGGTTTTCCTAAAATACTAGTTGTTTCTAAATGTACTCTTCGGTTCTCTTCTAATCTATTATTCCAAAATGGCCACACGCGAGTATATATAATATCATAATAACCTTCTCGAAACGCACACGACTACTATACGTACAGCAGTAATATTATCATAATAATGACCGTTCAGTGCGTACAAATGCAATTAAATTCCTATACGTGTGACGCGGCAACAGGACCGGCTTGGGCACTCCCATTTTTTTTTTAATTTTCCCAGTTTCAGAGAGAGAGAGAGATTGTGTGATAGGTGTATAGCTGATGGATAAAGAGACCCGCAGATTCTTACTCTTCCCGACTGCTGCTGCTAAGACGATGGGTCGATTAAAATATTCAATCCTCCGCCACGTTCTAGACGAGTGTTAATAATTTTGTTTTCTCCGTCAGTATTACTATACATTATATATTAGTATTACATGTGAATAATATATATTCTATATTAAATGTTGGTAGTATGTATTTTTTTTTTAAATTTTACACACCGGTGAACTCATTTCCGAGGTGTCCTTGAAATTTTCGAAATTATACATCAACATAATATCTAGTTTCTCGTGTAGTATGTATTTAAATATTAATGTATAGTAGGCCAACTGAACTGTGTACTTACAGAGTTTCTTGTGGAAGTGGTCTCCTCCCTACTGTCCATCGTTACCCGCACTAAAGTAAAACAGAGCGTGGTCAACATATTATACAACGTATTATTTTGCAACATAATAGGTGTAATTTTATCGATTAAAAAAAAATATGATTTTTAAGTGCCTTAAATTATAGTTTTAGTCAAAACTACGGCAAGTTATTATGGCGTAATTCGATCAATCGCTCGGATGCGGAATGCAGCTGGTTCAAATGTAATTATCGCAATCATAAATTGTATACCTATATTCATACAAAAGCGACGAGTGCCCAGCAAGTCATTTTTAATTTTAATTTTATTATTTATTTATTCTTTTTGCGGCGAAGAGGGGGTTAAGAAAATCTATCAATAAATGGGTAAATAAGTATTTTATAAGATAATAAACAGGTTCAGTCAATTTAAAAAATCAATACAAAAATGAAATCCTCCATTTGTTGCAGATATAGTGCAACATAAAGTAGGTAATGAATATAAATTGTATTATATTTGAAACAATAAAAAGTTATCTATGAAAACACATTAAAATTCTTGTAAAATACAATAATTTATTTAATTTACATTATTTCGAACTTGATTTGTGACTCACTAATCAGAACTCTTTAGTATCATGGGTCACTTGCAGCTCTCATTCCCAGATATGCAAATTGTATTATGTGAAATGTCTATCCCATATTATTGCATATTATTGTTTATCTAAAAAAAAAAATACTTCTATGTAAATACAATATGTATCTACCGGTTATGTATTTTAGGAAATTGGAGTCGATTATTTAAGTCTGGTATTCAAAATATCTATAAGCGAGGAAGTCATCACCCTGTTCTTGTTATGGGACACAAATATTTCCAACGTTAAAAAACATATATTTTTTTTATCATCAACATTTTTCACACGTATTTTGAATTGTCAACTTTCAAACGCTATAATTTAATTATGATCTACCTATAGTTAAATAACGGTAGTTGTTATTAACCGCTTTTACCCCTTTCGTTTCTCCAGATTGGATTTGGTCCTGTAGTTTGCATATATAGAAATTCCATATCGATATGGTGTTATGACTTATGTTTTACTTGAAGCGTCATCTGTTGCCGCTGCACACGATAACTGTAGGAAGTATTGTTACGCGATACAGTTATTATACTTATAGATATATTATACTTAAAGTGCATTCATTTAGATACGTTTACACTTATGTATAATATATTACATAATATACAATTATGTATTATGCACAAGATGTTGAATTTCTGTATGTACATAGATTTAAAACAAACTTGCAAATCACGATTATTATCTCGCGGAATTGGAGTGTTATACTTTGGCGTTTTATTGCTTCGGGTTATTTTTATTTCTCATACGGTAATAATATACTAGGAAATAACAATTTATCGTTATGGGGGAGAAGAGTTATTTTATTTGAGAATGCTGAGTAGTGGAATAGTTTATTGGTAACTCGATCAATTGGATTGGTTTCTATAAAAGCAAAAGAGAATCAACATAAAAGATAATCGCACGCATCTATACACACCTGTTTTTAAGTCGATATTTTCAAGCCCATTATTACATTCATCTTAGGATTGAATTTTGATCTTAATATTTTTTTTTTTTACTTTGATTACCTAGTTTGATTAAACCCAATGCATTTTGCAAATAAATGCAAAAGCCAAGTCGAGAGTTAATTTTTATTATTATTATTAGTTTTCACTTTTCCATAAATAATAAAATAGATGAAGTATAAATTAATGTCTACCTAGAATTTACTGCATCGTGGTTTATAAATTTTAAATGACTGAAAATATTCTATTTGAGAACTGGAAACGGAAAAAAAAATAAAAACATAAAGTTTTAAATTGGCAGACTTTATGTGGATATTGAGCAGGCACGGCACTAGAATTTTTTTCCAGGGGAGGCAGAGTGGGGCAAATACTTTTTTTACGTGGGCTAAAATTTTTCAACAAATACTGAGGTTATTTTAATGAAATATAAATATTTTCGTATCATATAACATAATATAGCTATTCTCTATATAGTACATACGTTTTATATTGTATGCTCTAAGAGTCTAAACAGATAATATATACAAACTTTTGAATAGTTAAAAATGTTTTAAGAATAATGTCAAATATTTTTTTTTGTACCTTATGTAATAAAATGTCTAATCACAGACCTTCAACAACTATATTCATAATGATGACATGATACACAAAAATGATAAGTTCTTTATGACTTTAATATTACATACCTTTGTGAATGAATAATTATGTTTCTTTTACTTACCTACATTTCATAAATATAAATTAAAGTAATTGTGTTTAGTAATGAACAATTTGTTTCAATCATCTTTAATTCAATGATTTGGGATACGTTTATTTGTTCATTTTCATCTAGTAATTAGTACTCAATAAAGGTAATAAAAAATAAATAAAAGATTTTTTCTTATTTTACAAATTTCAAAACACATTTTATTGAAATTATAGTAAATTTTTTCCTTATTAGACAAAAAATAAATTTAATTTATTCCTCAATTTTTTTAGTTGTGACAAATATATTATATAAGCTAAATATTGATATTTTACACAATATCTATCGTACATATTTTTTAGTGGGGGGGGGCTGGCGAAGGGGCTGATCTGTTTTCTGGGGGGGGCTAGAGCCCCACCTTGCCCCCCCTTGGCGCCGTGCCTGATATTGAGTTCTTTAGATAACAACCATATTGTTTGTAAGAATTGACCTTTAAAATAATTAGGTTTCTCTGGGACACTATATAATTTGGTTATGTACAATATGTCAATATTCATAGTTACAAATGTAACGAATTTTGGGAATTAAATATTTACACAATGAATACTTTATGTATTTTATTTTAAGATCGATCTACAGCATTAGGTCTTTTTATAATATTTATGTTATTGTATTGTTTTAATATCTTAATAAGGTTTCATTTACTTAACTATCAGTAGAAACTGCAAATGTTTTTAGTGAGTTCATTGATAGTAAATTACTTAATTAAAAAATATATGGTAACGAATATTTAATTAATAATCCTACGATTTTATTATTAAATCAAACCTGAGTTCATATTGGAAGTAGTATTAATAGATGCTCATTTACCTCACCTAAAAAATGTCCTCATTTATTTATTGTCTACAGATTGTAGAATTGTTCTATATTTTTAAAAATAATATCAATTTTAAATATTAAAAAAAAAAAATTATTTTTATTATATTTTATTTGGCTATTAAATCTTAGTATGATTTAATTTGACTTTATATGTTATACATCTATTAATATTATATTTTCCGACAAAGTTCAATAGTCATAAAATCAAGTTTTATATAATCCAAACTGTACAAGTTATTTGTTGTTTTTAACCTATGACAACAAATATTTAACTAATGTACATTTGATACGTTTAATAAATAAAGGTATAATAATAAATAAAATAATTAAAATTCAATTTAAAAATGTAATTTATAGTGTACGCTATATAGTTTATATTGTATAATGTAGTAGGTATTTAAAATTTACAATTAATATTCTGGTGTACATTTCAGTGGGTTTTTAAGGATTTTTTACATTGCAGTCTATAATAAAACATTACTATATACTTGCATAAACATTAATGATTAATAAAAATGAAAGATTTGTTTGTTTATTTTCAGTTCATGAACCAATTTATCGTTTAGTTTTGAAATTAATTTTCATACAAATTTTACAATTTTCAACAACTTAAGGAATCATATTTTTTTGGTTTTTTAATACAATCAAATAAAAAATGAGTTATTTTATCTTAATATGTTTTAATCTCTGTTTTGAAATTTTAAGTTATTAGTTACGTCGAACGCAAGCAAGTTTTTAGTATTGCTTCTAAAATCAACAAAAACAAACTTTAATAAGCATTACATTAAAGACTAAAAGTATAAAATAATGTCAAAAGGACTGTTGGCGATTGTAAATATACGGTTGTAAATATACAGATAGTATCAAACATAATTATACATAATAAACATTACAGATAATTATTTGATAATATTACCGTTATTATTTTCGTTGTTAACTATATTATAATCGTTGCAATTTTTTATTCTGATAAATATTATAATATTATCAGCATTTCATTATTAATATTTAAGTTAAGCCAGTTAAGGAATATTCAATAAGTAACTGATTACCTAACCCATCCTAAACATGATATGCATTTCAATTAAACTATAGAGATCAATTTATATCACAACAATACATTTTTATTTTCTACGATTATTTTTGACATATAAGAACTCATCTATTTTAAGTCGTAACTTAATCGTAATTTGACATAATCGTCGACAAAACCAAATCAATCGAAAATCGACGATTGCCTGAAATATTATTTGTATATATTGTATGCTCTACAACACTACCCGCAAACCTGTCAGATTCATTACACCGCAATAAATAAAAAAAATACAAGGGATTCAATAATATTACGAATTATCTTAACAAATCATATTAAATATTTAACAACATTAAACGCAAATGTAATATCTACTTAAGTTCATAATATTATTAGAACGTTTTTTTTTAATTCTTATGCGATCACTAGGGTTTCGAATGTTGTATCATTGATTAGTGGCCAAGAATATCTACGATCAACCATGATGTGAAAATTTGTGACACGTATACCAATGAAGTATGAACAGAATAATATTACGTGCCTAATAAATTGCCTTTCAATATTCTGCCTGTTCGTCGCACAAGTATAAATCACGATTGCAAGTCAACTGCCCCGTCGCACTATGATTCTGTGAATCACGTGGCGAGTGGAACAGTACTTAAAATGTACGGGACATGAGACATTACACTTTTTATGTGCTTTTTAAAAACGATTTTTTTTTTCATACAAATAAAACGCATAAAAACTCTATAATAGTATTGTTGTGTATTAATATTTTATATCCTAAAAAATATGTTCAATGTTAACTGTATTAGTCGACAGTAAAAAATTACTATAATATGTTTTGTTGTATACTCATATAGCGTACTTTAATATTTTGTTTACGATTCAAGTAAAATTTTGTTTTTAAATATATCTGTAAGTAAACAAAATAGAAAATGAATTCTAGCGAGCCTCTCGACTTACTACCGCTTGTAGACTTTCGAGATGCATACGTACATAGGTGAAAGGTATATTATAATATAATATTTAGTTTTTGGCTGAAAACCCAATGCAACGATACTGAAGAAAATGAGTGATATCAGCAACAATAATAAGTAAACCATTTTAATTTTTAAGCTCGTATAAAATTTTTGAGATTATTCAAATTTTAACAAAGCAAACAATTTACCTAGATAGACGAAATGTTTAATTGTGTATTTTATATAGTATGTCTAGTAAATTTACGATCAAATAGGTAATATTTATAAACGTTAGCTTATATCATTTTATATTATTATTGTTTTGATTATTTTAATTAGTGATTATACTTATTACTTTTGGTGTGAGAATTACATTTTATTTAAAGATGTTTATAATATATCTCATGTTTATGATTTGTTATATTAACCTAATATAAATCTATCCAATCATTTTGTCTTTTATTTTTAAGTCCTTTATTAGTTCTTATTTGTTTCATTAATTTTTAACATAACATAATTTATTCAGATATAATACATGATTAAAAATTATCAGATTTCATAGAATATATTATTATATCAATTCCTATTATTAAATTCTTTGTATTTTTACACCATACTATTACAAGTATCAGTATTGAGTACTGTATCTATACTTATATACAAGAAGATTATTTTTTTGAAGAAAAATATCGTTATTTCGTAAAGAAATAATTATTTTCAAATTTTTAGGTACACCCTTTTCTATAAAACCCTCAAAGTGAGGTCTGAATGGAAGGTGTTAGGTAATATATTTTCATTTGTAAAGACCTGAAGTGAGATATAAGAAATAATTTTGATATGATAATTTTGATTGATCTAAGGTAAAAAATAAAAAATAATGATTGACAACTATTGTATCTATGACATATATATTATAATTGAATTATCATTTACAATTGTCACACTAGATTCGTACAGAGCTATAATCACTTGAATGGAGAAAACTGTTTCCTATAGAAAACTAAAAATGATGAACAACATTTATTTAAAATGCCTTAAAATGTCGAAGCTATTTTTACTGCAATTATAAAAATACCTAGATAACAAGTGCGAAAATTGCAAATAGCATCTCCAATAATCATACTTCGAATATAAATTTTAAAGTTAATAGTTGGTATTAAGTTTATGTGTAATACAAATTCCAAAAAATACAACAGTACAAAACAAATATGTATAGAAATAATTCATGTATTTAAATTTTTTTTAAGAAATTGTTTAGAAAAGTTAATACTTTTCAAAATAATGAACGTTCTTTAATAAAAAAAATAAAAAAAAATAGACCGGTATTCTCTTTTGAGAGAAGACTTTAATATTAAAAAATTCGCTTCACCTCTTTGTATAAAATATTCGTATTAAAAATAATAATAAACGCTTTCGAGTACTACAATGGGTTAGGTGTTGAACTTTGTTAAACGCGTAGAACACCTGGTAAATATATGCAAAAATAAAAAATTTTCAATAAAACACTTGTTTTGAAATTTGGTAAACGCTTCTGTTCGGCGTTAGCATCGAAAGACTTAAGTATATACCTAGGTATGTAATATTGTGGTATGAAATATGTGTTTTAAAAATTCTACACAAATTGTAACTCATTAATATATTAATATGCTTAAAAATATTAAAATTAGTATTAGATTGAAAGAGTTGATTTACTATTTGATTTATAAAAATGGGAATAACGACAAAATAATAATAATTGCATTGCTTAGATTTATTCGTACCTATATACGTTTATTCAATACTTATTTTTATTTACTCTTATAACATTATTTTTCAATAGTCGTATATTTTGAACATGGCGTACGTTAGAATTTTTAAAATAGTTATGTTCGTGACATGGTTTGACTATTATGTCAAACATGCAAGTGTTATTGAAAAATATTTTATTAATATGTATACTTTACTGATACAAATGTACAATCGTTTTTATGTTACATTATAATTTATGTATAATATTTTATTAGTGATAGTAGGTACTTATGAACTAATATAAACTGTATTGTTTTATTTGTTTTCTTTCATTTAATTAAATTTGTTTTTTTCCGATTTTCTAATTGATATTAATATTATTATTATAACGACGAATAAACATTATTGAAATATTTAAATTTGTTTTTATAATTTTATGTATCTATATAACTTTAGTACCTACAGGTATTTGTTTAATTTGAATAGTTCACAGATTATGATGTCAAGCGTGTAAAATAATTGTAATAATTGTTTTTGAAAATATTTAAGTGATATTTTTCTAAGTACAAAAACTAGGATTTAAAATCGTCATATATTATTTCAATATCATTTTATATTATTACACATTTATCAACTATTGAAAATGACAAAAATATCTAAGTATTTTATTGTGCATTTATTTTATATCTTTCTAAATTTTGGTTGGTTTTTTCAAGTATTATGCAAATAACTATAATTTAAATTTTCAAACGAAATATTTTTTTACAACTAAAGATTATTACCTATATCATTTTCTGCAGTATAATGTTTTGTGAGCGCAATATTTCGTGTAAATATTAAATAATAAAATGACAAAATTAAATGTATACCTACAAAGGCTTATGTTAAGATAAAGTTGATTTTAATGAAAATTAAATTATTGTACAATATCGCCATTGGGTGGTTGTTTTTTTCATGTTTGTCCTAATATTGTTAAGCCTATTTTTTTTTTATTAATTTTCTATTCAATTTTTGAATTATTATATGTATTGTTCCATTATCTAAATATATTTTAACATTTAATCGTACAGTTTACAGATATATAATTTTATTTATTTACCTGCATGAATTTCAAATTAAATTTAGAATGGATATTATTTTTTTCCATTAATATGTAGTTATACTCCGTAGTAAGGGACTAAATACTAAAACCTGAAGGTGCAGGGTACTACTACACACTTTGAATCTATGTGGGTCACATTTAAACGAGTCACATGCGAGCGTGAATAATAAATTATATGAAGGTTGAACATACAAAAATATGATAACTACACGACATAAAATATTGTAAATTATTCCATATTTTAGTTTTTATACAATTTAATGATCTCCTAAAAGGAATAAGGTTCAATTCTTTTACGTACCTACCTATTTAAAATATTTCTCTGTTTTTAAATGTTATACATTTTTTCATGCATGGTGGTTTTCGGAAGAGGATTTTGTTTCATATGTGATGATTGACGTGCCTGGTAACTGTAACTGAGTTTACAGTTTTATTGAAAACAATCAAAAAATTAATAAAAAAAATGCCATATAACAAGAAGGAGTATAGTTAATAAAAAAAAAAGCATAAAACATATTTTTTGAATTATTATTTTATGTCAATCCTACATAAAGACAACTAGTTGTGTAATGAACATAATTATTAGTAATCGTTTAATATTGATAATTATGAAACAAATGGAGTAACTACCTATATGTATGTACAACCCTTTTAAAAAAATTATAAATATATAAAATACTAAATAGGTATTCAGTATGTATTCACAGTTTTTAAACCAACTACTTTATTTAAAATAAATATCTATTATAGAATGTGAAATGCTTATATTTCCGTATAGTTTGATAAGTATAGGTTCATATATATATATATTTAAAAAAAATATATTTTTTGCTAACATTAATATATTTTATTATAAGAATTAAATTAAAGTGGTGGTAAAAATGGTATTTTCACTTTGTCCACAATTCACAAAAAAATGTTCAAGTAAATTGAGAAAATTCTTTGTAAAGTTTTATTATAAACACATCTGCCCTATGAACCGTTAACAAAATATAACTGTCTCTCTATCTCTCTGGTAAAAAAAAGTCAGAAAAATATTCATCTTGTATAAAAATGTATTATTATGCATGAAGTATATTACCGGTATTTTAAATTCGTATAGGTATCAATAAAGTTTTCCTGATATCCGTGTGACTATGTTTAGTTATAATTTACATGATAAAGCATTTTAGCTAATCAAATTGTTAAAATTTTCGAACATATTTCCAAGCTATATATGCCATATTTTATTGCAACTTTTTTAATTTGCGATGAAAACTTTTTTCAAAAATTTTTATTTACCACAATATAGTGTTACTTGATAATACGTGAAGACGCGATACATATCGTTACATAGGTATTTACTGATATATGGCTATATAAGAATTAAGTTCCATCAACTTTTACAATTATTTTTATCTATAACATTTTACTGTATTCAGTTATCATTTACCAGTATACTTTATAGCTAGTTAAATGTATTGAAAATGTTATCTTATTTAGGTACAAATGTACGATTATTATATGAATATATTATCGTTTATATATACACACATACAAAGTTTTATATTGGTTTATTTTATTGATTTATTCAAATTCATAATTTATTAATGAATTAGAAAAATAAAAACCTATTAAAAACTTTCATGATTATTGTAAAATATTAATATTTTTTTTAGTCATTTTGAATCATTATGCCATTATTGTGAAATCCATTTTTTTAACACATTACGTTTTACAAGTTTTTATTATTCTCTTTTAATAGATAGGTATTATAATTAATTTGTAATATTATTATCGTTAACAAAATGCAAATTTAAATGTTCATATATTTTATAATATATATACTCATGAATGATCTTCAATAGTTTGTATCTCTGATCCTATGATTAATACAATTGTATTTCATTGGATGAAACTTCATGTATATATATAAGGTATTTTAAAAGTAATCCCTAAATAAACATTTTTAAATTACAAAAAAAAAAAATGTTGGTATGCATTTTTAATCAAGTTTATTTTTATAATTTTTTATCCCCTGTAGATAAAATACAAATGAGAATATAAAATTTTCTATTTGTTTTCAAAATATATAATTAGTTAAAATATATATTATTATTATAAATAAAATTATGAAAGTATAAAAGTATAAAACATTAAACTATTTAAAAAAATTTTTTTCAATGTATATTAAATTTAAATTTGAAGATAATTTTAAATTATTTCATAGTTCTAAAGTAGCTACTGATTGTCTTTGTTAATTTAACATTCTATTACGTCTAGTCTATTAAAAAAAAAAAAATTAATTAATTCAAACCAATCAATTTAACCATTTACATTTAATTAAATGGATATTTAAAAATTAACTATGATTAGGTACACAGTATATAAATTATATAGGTCCTACAAACTATGTAAACGTATGCACGGTGTGCATTATTAATAACATTTCATTATGTTAAAGAAACAAAAGATATTGTCCCCTATTGTTTAAATCTCCGGAGGTTAGATACATAAAAATTGATCTTGATGAAACTTATCTGCATATGTCCGTATATTATATAATAATAAACTGTATAAGTGTATGTTACCACACCCTCTGTTTGAATATCTTATTATTATGCTTCAAAATTTACGCGTGACGGCTTTGTAAATATTAATTAAACATTTAAATAAAATATAGTACGTAACGAATTTGCTTAGTTTCATAATATCGAGCTTAATCAGTAGCGAAATAATACAATGAAAACACTATGATAACACCGTTAACTTATATCGGATCATCGTCGTATATGACTTTAATTTTTTTTTTTTTTTGCAAACATTATTTTATTATACGTATATGGAATAGCTTGTGAAACTCGCAATCGTTTGCGTTGTGCAGACAAAGGCTTAATAACTGTGTGCGTGTGTGTGTGTCGGATACGTCAAACATCAAAGTGAATTGTCATACTCGACAGTATAACTACTACTTTATATGTGTATATAATATTTGTTGCTGCAACAGCCGAATAATATCGGTCATCCGTCGCCCAATGTAGTATGTATCAATCGTTTATTATGTTATAGCTGAATGTCATCATCATAATGATAATGCATGCCAAGTCATGCTGATTGCTCAGTGAACTATATTGTTATTAAAATACGGTCAGTCAGTGCAGACTTTCTGTTCTTCGATATCTTATCGACGATCACCGCGATCGAGAGCGAATGAAAAAAAAAGAAAAATCCATATATATATATATATATACATTTGTTTTTTCTTTTGCTCTCAAACAGACTACCACTATATAGTGTGACATATATATATATATAACCGGACTCTACTCCAATTATTCCATAAACAGGATTATGGCGAAGCCGCAACCAGTTTTTCCGTTCACAATTATCTCTTCATTTTATATGGCTTTTGCACGAAACGACACGTTAGCCTATAGAATGGTATATGCTCGTGCTCGGTGTCGTATATTATACACTCGAACTGACAACAGAATTTATAAAATTTATTTATAAAACATTTATTTATTTTTTCAATTTTTTAAGTATACTTCCACCTCTTACTGGCCGCGGAATGACAGACGTCAATTATTACGACTATAGAAGCAGCAGATGTCAGCAGCTTAAGGTCATAGTATCGATTGGTTTTATTCCGCCGTATTTTCTTCTTACAGAATCTATCCAAGTAAATAAATACGGTGTGCAGTATGTTTTATGTTTATCATGGTTACCTAAAAGTTCAAAAATTTCATTTCTGTACAGCGTGAAAGGTAGATGGACATAAAAATAGATTTATATTACTGTTTTTTTCTTTCATATGGCACTGTGATCATGAATAAGTTGAACTCAATTTGTTTATTATTACTTTACTGACCGTACACAGTTAAATTATTTATATTATTCAACAAATGAGTACCAAAAAATATTTTTAAATTTTAAATTCTGAGTGAATTTTTTTTTTTATTGTTATTCGTGATCACATTTTGAAACAGTAATATGCTTTAGTCTCCAACTTTAAAGTTATTTCAGGTAGTAAATTGGGGAATCAAAAGTTAAAAATGTACATTTTATTTTTTTATTTATAATTAATGTTGTATTAAAGTTTTTTTGTTTTGATTTTATAATTGAACTGAATTCAATTGATTACCTACATCTCTAACATCATTAATTAAGCGAAATTTAAGTCAAACAAATGGATTTTTGAGAGTAATTAAAAAAATTAAATACATTAAAATTTCATTATAAAGTGAGATGTAATATTTTTTAATTATACTCTGTTTTAATGGTTATGAAAAGTATAGTTTTGAATATATTATTATAAATATCTAATTATCTAAATATCCCTTACTTATTGGCAAAATATTATAATAATTTATTATAAAATCGCTAATTACTATTGACTTATCGTATAAAATCTTCGTAAGTTATTAATAATATTACCAAGTACCTATATATTTATTTTTATTAAAAAAAGAACAAAATTTTAGAAATAAAAGTATCCAAATGTCTATGAAAATATAATATAGCTAATACGAATTTGCTAATCCTGGAACATTTTTAGGGTACTAATCGCCTTGAGACATCTACCAAATTGCACCTATGATTTTTTATACCTAAAGAATGTTAAATTGAAATTAATGATAAATAAATATATATTTATATATATATATATATATAAATTATTTATTCAGAAAAAAAATTGGAATCTTGATTAAATACAAACAATAAAAAAAAATATTTGAACAAATATATTGATATTTAAAATATTATATACGCAGTTAATATTTGGTTTTATCTCACAATTTTTTTTCCGTTTTATGAGTATAGTATTTATTATTCAACATTAAACATAATTTATTCTTTTTAAAAAGTATTATCGTTTACAATCGTAAAATATTTTTAATGTAACTTAAAAAAAATTATATGTAATTATTTTATGATTACTAAGTATTATAATTCATTACCATTGTTCTTTAAACAATATCGAATATACATATAAGTCAAAATTTGATAATATGAATATATGATTAATGTAATATGTATCCATAGTGTAATGCTGTGGTAATGTGATAATAATACACACAAGAAATTATTCTGGTGGATAATTCTATATTAATATCTACTTTTATGCATACAACGTTATTCATAGGTGCCTAAATTTATGTATTTTAGGTTTTTTGACCTTATTTGGTATTTAATAACTTATATCTATGAGCGTAATAAAATCACATCATGAATGATCATTAAATAAAACACGCACTCATATATATTATAACTATGTAATATAATATATATTTTACAACTAATATCATCGTAACGTAACATTACAAGATATGCCATTAAAAATATATTATTATACTGTTACTTAAAATATTAGTGTTTTCACATGATATTCAGTTTGGTGCCTTCGCAAAATAACATACGAAATAATAATGCTCAACAGAAACAACCGCGTACGTAATATTATGAGTACCTACCTACTAATAAGTAATAATATAATATAACTGTTGCGTGTATTTATCATTTCGTTCATATTATTGACTATTGTTGTAGGTCTGCGGGTTTTTAATTCTACTGTTGTTAATGACCGATAGTTAGGGGTAATAACGAATCAAATGTGACGACGAAAACAGCTATTTTTTTTAAAAGATGACAAGCCGTGATTTAAGGGGGTTACCCCGTCTACTTTAATAAAACGACCAACATCTGATGGATAAAATATGTATTGAATAACTTTTCTAATAATGGTTGTGTCGTGTGTCGATCGATTATGCCGTAGAGACGTAGAACATAATATATCATATTATTGTGCATTCGTATATCTTAACGATTTGTTCGGATCGTATAGATATATTATGTTATAATAGTTACATGTATACTGTATACACACATATTTACCGACTCGGTATAGGTTTATAGGGTATATACTATGTATAAGTTGAATCCCAGAGGACAATAACTATAATCACATCGTACACATTTTATATTTTGACGTGTGAAACGACAAACTAATTTCCTATCATTCGCTTATATTGCTTATAATATACAACAATTCGATATCCGAGATGTACATGAATGTGAGTGTGTGTGTGTGTGTGTATGTGTATGAGAGAGAGAGAAAGCCATAGCGTAAATACCTATTACTCATTTAAATATAATAAATATTTTTAACAACCAAACGTGTACGTAATAATATAATCATAATATTATGTACAGTTGCTATTTGCATAAGTTGGGTTAGGTTAGTTAATATTGTCAGCATTAATACACCGTCAATAATTAACATTTAAAAACTCTGACTGCAGAGACGTCGAAGTCGAGTGTTCGTGAAACGCATTGCATAATTTTAATACCATCGGTCGCCTTGAACTTTAGAAATAGTGCTGTTTTATGGAATAATCTTTACGACCGCGTACCTACTTGCGGGTCGCGGGTATCTATCATCTGGTCGATTGTAATATTAACAACATAATATTTCTTCTGTATACGTTTTATTATCATACTTATTATAATATTAAGACGCATATAACAAGTGGCAAAAATCATTTTACAACAATAATTCGATTTTAATTTATTTTTTGTCGTGTGGATATTAATATTACCATGTAAACGTGTTTTTTCTTCGCGTTTTATAACGAAAACACGTATTTTAAACGCAGCGAAAAAAAAAACGTTATGCAGACAATAACCCCATCCGCGGAACAACAAGACCGGTCTGAGAGCAAAGATCGGCGGCGGCGGCGGTGTTCGTCTTTAAAATACGTATATGCAATAATTAATCGTGATAATTAATCGTAATCAGGGCAATTATATACAAATTATCTGTGAGCGTCACAGTATACGCGATACACATATTATTATACGTATACCTACGCAATAATATAACGGCAGGTCGGTGGATGGCGATGCTGAATATTAGCTACGATGTGAGCGAGAGGATGTTAGGTCTGTAGTATTACGACGAGAACGTTTATTGGCGAGACTTGATGCCTGGTATTATCATACTATATTATGTATATTAGGTATTATAATAATAAAAGTCGGTCGTCTGCTGCGGGTACTGCAGTTCTGCGTACATAATAATACTCCCATAAAAAAATAAAAAAAAAAAAAAAAAAATCACCAAACGATTATAATATTGTTATTGCGTCGTAATACGGGTACGAGGTCCGACAGTGGATACCGTACACACCAGTCTGCAAGAAGATTACAAATGAAGAGAGAATATAAAAATCGCAAAAAGACGAAGGTCGTAACTCGTCATTGCCATCCCGACCAAAAACCGAAGCGTAAAACATTCAAAGGATATACAGCGCATAAAGTTTTTCATTGTTAAGAAGTAATGTTATATTAAATATATTATTGCACATGTCCGCAAGTCAGTGGCGTGGTCGTTTAGAGGAGAAAAACCCGTATGCAAAACGATCAATATACATTTTAAGAAACACATTTTTTATTTCTTCAGGTTTTTGATTGGCTACATCTACTTTATTTTAATATTCAACACGACGAAGTCAGGTGGCGTTTATTTACTAATTATGTGATTAGGATGTCATTGATTTTTTTGTAATAAATAATATACATATAGGCATAATAACATCTTGTTTTTAAACCCTTTTGTATTGCAATCATATTTGCTCAGTATTTTGAAGCAAATTCAGTGTAGCACGGGCACGTTAATCAACATGGTACATTTTAATTTGTGATTTAAATTGTAAAATACCTACTAAAATTATAATACTTTTAAAAACTTTTAAAATAGTCACTGTTGTGATAACGAGTCAAAATAATATGCCAAAACTTACAGATTGGATTCGACTCTCCCCAGTCGCAGAGACTATACTTTCTAATCATGCATTATATCTTTTGATTACAATGCCGGAGAACTTTTGTGTGCGTGACAATATTTGTTTGTTGAGTAGTGAAGAAGAGTATTTCGATATTGTTTGTCTTTTTCCTTTGATATTTATTCTTATGGTGAAAATATGGTCGTTAAAATGTACAACAAAAAACAACCAAAAAAGTTAAATTAAATAAATCTCGAGTAATCAAAAAGTTTTTATTTTAACTTATTGTTATTATTATTATACTTCTCAGTTTCAAAACCGCAGCTGTTGAACGATTGGAGTCTATCAAACTGTGATAACATTATTGAAGAGTTATATGATTATCTAATTTTGAATATTCGTATTTACCGCCGTAATAGCTAGTGATACAAATCTCAAATATATTATCCATAGATACAAATTGACAATATTTTGATGATTATGTGTTTCCATAATAAAATGTTTGGCATAACTGTAAAATTAGGGATAATAGAAATGATATAAAATTGAAAGAACGCTAAAAGGTTGTTAAATATTAAATATGTAAGTGAGCAAAAAAAAAAAAAAATATATGAATAGGTACCTATATGTAATAATAATGCAACATAATATATTAAGCATTCATTTATAGTAACAATAATACGTATCATAACTAAATGTAGACGTATAAAATGTTGATATTTATAATCAGAAAACATTATTGCTGTTTTGAATATATTTTATATTCGCAATAAAAATTTGAATTAAAAAAATAAATAAAAAAAATACTGTCACGCATTTAACGTTAAACATTCAATAGCAAAATATGTGTGATACGTATGATATTATGTTATATGCATAATATATACGTATATTATATTTTTTCACTATTGTTACATACGTATTATGATTTTTTTTTTTCTAAAGCCGTAAAGTATTTGGTAAATATAAAATTCAGTAATAAATAAATAAAAAAAATGTATACATACATATTTTTTAGGGTTATTAATATTATCCAGATTTTGAAATAAAGACAAGAATAATACTCGTATAAAATAATAACAGTCGATTTATCCGATTCTAATAAATTGCCAGAGGCAGAGAAAAATTACACCGCATAAACCGGTTGATGGCATTACCTTTAAAGAAGAGTCGTTTCTTTTTATAATATTATATCATTTTACAGTAATCCATTCGTATATGGACACCGAAAGAGACGAGCTCAGTCGTACAATGGGCTGCATCATATACTGTTCCTTTGTTTACTCCATACTACTACATAAACTTGTTCGCATTAAAGCGTTTAAGTTTATTCATTATTTGCATAATGGTATATGTGTGTTGTCCTCGGTGAAATACATTAAACGTCTATATGTATAAGATTAAAATTTACTATTATTGTCCGTTTTTATGTTTCAACCGAATTTTCTGTTGTAACTTTATTGATTTGTAATAGATTATTTAAAATCAAAACGAAAATAATAATCAGGTATGCTATAATAACATCCAATTGTTATAGGTCTTTTTCTATAAGCAATGCGTAAGATTTTAATCTTTATTCTTTATATAGATTTATTTTCAAAAGTAATTATATTATATCATAAAAGTTGGTCGTACAATTTTGCAAGTTTTAGAATCTTATGATTTCGTTCGAGTTATTAGGGTATGGTATTAAAGCTTCATAAAGGTTGTTTGGGATTTCTAGATTAGTTTTAATATTTTATTTTTTGTAAAACATACTTTACAGTATTATATACTCGTAGTTCATTATTGTATTAAAAGACCTGTAATAATAATTTTATCCTGTAATGAAGAAAAATCGAGGCTATCGACATTATTATTTATCATTACTTACAAACCTCTGTATTTTTTTCTTTAGTTTAAAGATAATCTGTTATTAAAAAAAAATCATATCATACTAACTTTTATCAAGACTCGATTGCATTTTTATTTTTTTACAAAATTATTAAATCAATATTAGTACATTTTGTAGTCCAATTTCCCAGTAAACAGCTTATCAAAATTTAATACATTTAATTAAAAATAACTATTTGCTCATTTTAATACCAATATCAAACACATTATTTTTTAAACTGTTTACCTTGAATGTAAATTTATACATAACAGCAGTTTCAGAAAAATAATTCAATTAATCGAAATGTTTACTTGAAATAATAAAATAAGTTGAATCTCTAAACAGTCTCAACTAATTTGGCGATACGCGCATTGGAAATAAAGGAATACAATTCAGTTGATAACCTAATAAACACAAATGGCGTCTGTATAATAATTACTCAAAGTCTCAAACTTATGATCTGATTTTATCTCGTCGCTTAACAGATTTTAAGAAAACTTTGCATGTTAATTAAACAATTCCTATGTATACGTTGTTATCAAACTAATTTATATTCCGTTACCGAATGCCGAATAATCTACAGTACTAACCTATCTCACCATCATCTTTATACGCAAATGATATTCTATAAAACACCTTATATAGTAGCATAATTTATAATTATTTTTTCAAAAAAAAAAAAAAAGATTTATTGAAAATATAATAATGTCTTTGAATCACATTTCAATCGTTTTTTAATAATTATCAGTAAACAAGTTATATTTTCATATTTCAGACTGAACATTGGTGGCCTTATGCATAGCTATAATATACAATAATAAACACGCTACTAAGTTATGTATGTTATGCATTTTAAAGCATTTAAATATTAATGGATTATTGTAAACAATAAAATGTTTAGTTATTATATAATACTCTATGCCTGGTGTCGTAGTTTTATGATAGATCTAAATTATCATCAAATATGTGGTATGAAAACATATTAATTAATGTAATTGGTTAAATACAATACAGTCTTACAATAGTTATTACCCAATGAACTATTATAATTATAATTTTCTGCAAAGATGCTAACCACCCGTGCTTGTAAGCAATTATTCCGTAAAAGATACAATTTATCGTAGAAGAGCTTGCATGATATACAAATAATAAAATTATAGGTACGCATATAACATTAATGTTATAAGATCATTAGAAAGGTATATCCTAATATAGATAAGTCTTAATAAGTGAAATACAAATAGTGATTTTATTATCAAGTAAATTATATAATATTTTATAAAAGAAACAATAGATGTAGAGTTTGATGTATATATTTATTATATTAAGATGATGAAAATCATTTTTGAGATAAAATGATTTAATTATTCTTGTTTATAACATAATATTTTTATGTTTTAGGATAATACTATGACCATGAGACTATTTTTCTGTTTATATCTTATTTAGTTCACATTTCTAAACCTACTTTTCTGTTGCACTTATTACTTCTAAATTAAGTTTGTAATATTTATGTTGGTAATCTACAAAAATAAACAAATAAATAATGTATAAACAATATACATATAATATATGATACTGAATATCAAACATTTCTAATATTATAACTTATATTATACCTGAATATGAAATTTAGTTTTTTTCCTTGAAATCTAACCAATCTACTAGGTCATATATACGTTTTCTAAGAATTCATCGATAAAAAGTTTTATATATTTTGTGACCTTAATTTTTCATTTTTCGTTATTTACAATACGACCACACGTCTTAAGTTAACACTATGTCAGTCAAAAAAGGTCCGTTTTCATAATACTAAATAATGATTAACTACATTCTACCATTTATAAGTACTTAATGGCTTAATATATTAATCTTTTCTTCTGTACAATGTTTGTTAATATTTTATTATTATTATGTACATTGTAAATTTTAAAATTTACACCATTTGTATAACTTAAAGCTATATCATATATAAATATTGTAAAATTACATAGAAATAAGTAATAATATAAAATACCAAGTGATAGGTGATATTTTGAAAGGCGCTGTCATGACTTTTGACATATAAAGTATATAAAAATACCAATTGATAAACATAGTTTAACAACGATAAATCTCATAAACCTAAAAAAAGTTTTTAACTTTACACTATTAAGAAAAATACCTTTTTTTACTTTATTTCGAAAAAATAAAGTTTATTATTATTTATTACATTCATAATATTATTGAGTTTATGAATTATAATAGTCAGTTATTGAATAAAAAATACATCTAATTTAAATTTAAATTTTGTACTTTAGATATAAGTTATTAATGAACAACTAATGAATATAGATACTATGTACTATATAGAATATAGATGTTAGATACACCAATACCATTCTTAATGTATTTTTTATGTTTTAAAGCATCGTACTTATACACTAGCATGAAAAAAATAGCTTTAATTAAAAAAATTTCAAGTCCATGTTAAAAATTGAAATTAATTTTTAGTATAGTCTTAAGATATTATGTTAAAATAATGTTTATAATGACATTTTGTAAGAAAAATTTGTAATTTAAGTGAATATTTTCTATTAATTAAGTTTATAAAATTATTTAAAATTTTAATCGCTGTAGTTAAATTACAACATTGAGTACACACTTTAATGTTTTTCGAGTTTATTTTTTTACAGTTGTTATTACAAATTATATTAATACAAGACGATATGAAAAAGTTTTTTAATTTAAAAATATTTTTTTTTGTGCATGATATCATTATTTTATTATGCGTTTTTATTGATTTTATTATAAATACCAAAAGAATATTAAAATAAATTCAAGAAAAGTATTTAACAACAGGAACACTAAAAGATTTCTGTACTCAATAATGTAATTTATTTTTTGAACAAAGAAGACGGTTTTGAAATTAAACAATCTAATTACAAAAAAATTAATGTAATTATTATTATGTAATATAATATAGAAAGTAGTGTATATAATTGATATCAATTTTAGTCTAGTATCTAAGTAATTGGAAATAATGCAACAGAGTAATTTTAAGATAAAAGATTATAAGATAAATAACAAAAGAGGAAGGTTTTAATTTTTAATATTATACATAATTTCATCTCATTTTAAATTTTGAGTGGAGCGCGAATATATTGGTTTTATTATTTGTGTCTGGATATACTTATTGTAGTAAAAAAAAAATCTTCAACTCTGAAAATGGTCTTTGATAGTGAATTGAGTCTAGCTGATTCTTTGGGGATCAAAAATAATAAATTCCCAGTAGTATTTACAATAATCAAAAAAATAAAAATAAAGGAAATATTGAAATTTTTACTCAAAACTATTTTTAGAAAATTGATCTTTTTGTTGCGATTCAATAATGTATAACTTACTGTATAATCTTCAATAAATATTTATATTATTATATTTTCTAGACATATGTTTTTAAACTTATGTCTTCCTTTTCGATATTTTATTATGGTTTATGTATATTGGATTGATAAAGTTTTGCCTCCAACCTCCAACCTCCTCACACTATTCAACTATATTAAGGTATTGATTTATAAACTAATAACAACATGAAATATTAAATTAATTATTATAATATTGATACCTAATATTATATGCGGTTTGTTTTTTGATAAATTACTGAAATTAGTAAACTAATTTTATAACTGTAAGAAAAATAAATACAAATTTATTATAATAAATCATTCTTAGAAATATAGGATGCCTTACAGTTTCTTGTTTTCTACACCAAAATATTTTTTCGTATTTAATGATTTTTCAAATTTATGTTTTACACATTCATTATAAGAACCTACTCAATGGAAAGGTTTAATCGATATCTTTTCAGTAAAACGACTTCCTTGGGTTTTCGTTTTTAAAATATATTAATTTATCGTACACGTATTTCACTATATCAAAGTGTATACACGATCTTATTATTATTTGGAGATGTATTATTTTATGCAGATTAATCTTGCGTGTAGTATTGCGTTGAAATAAAGTGACTTCCACGTTACGTTTTACGCTGTCAGGAATATATCATATTATGTGCGACAGCATTATTATTTATTATGAACAGTTTAACAGTTTGATATAATTTGATATATCAATTGAAAGATGCTGGCATCTACTTAAGATATTGAAAATAGCATACACATGGTTGGCACTCCAATCGATTAAGACCGCAATATGATAGATGTTCACAGCTGCTGTGAAATCTACAGTGAATGCATACTTCCTAATTTCCCAATATAGCAGCTATGAAGATTCAGGACTACTCTTTATAATTTTACATATTCAATGCACATCCGTGTATAGCGGACAGTGTTAAACTTTTTATATAAGTGCACTTAAAATTTCTTAGATGTAATTTTAATTCTGCATAAATAAACTCAACGGTGTGTTTGAAACTTTGTGTAACTCACTATAGTTTTGGTAATATTTATAATAGGTATTACAAAACAAAACTCTCCTAATAGAATCACTAATACACTATGTATATTGTACATTTAATTTATTCGTGCTTTTTTGCGTTCAAATTATTATTTGATACATAGATATAGATAATATACATTTTTCAATTGGAGTCATAAATTTATCTTTTTTAGTTGCATATAAGTAATTATTGTTATACATAGTACAAATAATATAAGTCTAAACTAGTATTAAATAAATATTTAGTTTTTTTTTTTAATTTAAAAAGTAAACATAAATGTAGTATAGTATTTTATATTTATTATTTAGTTTAATATATTATATGATATGGTAAGTAAGTTTGATTAAACCATGATAAAATAAAATCTTTTTTAAAGATGAAATAGTCTGTTGTACGTGTTTAGTATATAAATAAGTATATTTATATAGCGTGGTTAAGACACATGCAGATTTAAATATGTCTATTTCCTTTATTAAATATAAGAAATTTTATCTCTAAATGAATATTATTTTGCGATTTTTATATGTTTTGTATTGCCTTTGGTGTGACGTTTATGTACAAAATAAACTAATTTAAGTAACCAATACTTCTAAACTTATTCTAATTATAAGTTATTTATATTATATTCGTTTTAAAATTGAATAGGAAATATCAGCGTAATACTATTATTAAAGTGGCGTATGTTTTAAATTTTGAATACGTATATAAGAATATCACCAATTGCCGATTGGTTATTACTATTAAAAAATTTATTAAAAAATAAATTATTAATTTTGGTTATTAACTTTATACTTAATTAATATTTATATGATGTAATGGATAATAAGTTAAGATTTGTTTTTGTCGAATTTTAAAAATGAACGGACAACCAGAAAATACCTTTTCAATAATCGAGTCTTAAGAAAATTGTAATTGAACAGTTAATTAAATATTTATTGTAAATATTATTTTGTGCTATTATCATTTAATAATTAATCATTTTACTTTATGGATAATTAGATACTGTATAAAAAAAATGAATGTTATACATAGACTAGGTAGGTAATAATTTTAAAAAGTCAATTGATTAGAGTGTTACAGTGAACGCCTTAAAACAGAGGTAAAACTATTTAAAGTAACACCAAATGTCTCATTAAATTTTAATTTAAGAAACATAGGTAAATGTTAAATATTGTAATATAGTATTTTATTTTTTATTTTGTAATATAACTTATAAACAGTGGTTAAATTAGTATTAAATTTATGATTTGTATAACTACAAAACTTAATTTAAATTAAATATATTAAGCCCCATATATTGTTTATTATTAACTATTAAGATAAAATTAAATTTTATAGACTAAGAAAAACCTAAAAAATGATTTATTTTTATGATCGATAAAAAGTTTTTAATTAAGCTCTTAAATTAATTATGTGGAAAACGCGATGTTTACCAATTAATAATTATAATTTAGCCTACAATATGTAGGTATAACAATTTATTGAAAATAATAGTGATAAACATTTCAAACTTATGTTAATGTAGACAACAAACTTTGGAACTTATTATACTAGTAGTATAGGTAATTTACATGTACCTATGTAATTTTAACGTGGTGGGTGATAACTTAAAATTAAAGTTTGTTACCTAATAATTATGCTTTTGATATGAATAAATAATTAAAAAGTTAAATATATTAATTCATGTTTGTAATACGATCATAATTATTATTTATAATAGACAATAATAATAAAACTAATATTTCTATTTTTATATTATACTAATAATATTCTAACTAATTCTTTCAATTTCCTTTAAAAGTTTTACCATGTTTCACTTAACCTAAAAATATAATATAACAACATATAAGACATGATATTGTATATTTTTTCAAGATATTTTCAAGATAATGAATATTTCTTAAAATATAGTTTGTCTTTTATGAGGTCGTTATTTATTTATGTAATAACGTATAATGTACACATTTGTACTTGTAAAATTTCAAAAATAATAATTTATGTAATTTATATTTCATTATATCAAATATGTATATCTCATGTTTTTTCATAACATTAAAATAGAAAAAAAAATCACTGAAAAATAAAACAACAGCAAATATAAATACCTAATTATAATTTTTAGTCACTTTATCAACTTATTTTTATTAAAAATCAATAAGTTTATCTGATACTAACATATTTTATGAGTTACATTAAAACAACCAAATTTATGTTGTTTTTTATACATTTTTTTCTTTTCTTTTTATTTGAAAATTCGTCTATTATTTTATTTATGTATAATTTTTATTTTTTAAACCGATTATCTCAATAGCATGTTGTTGTATTATTGTATCAAAAAATGTTTGTGTTTGTCTTGACCAAGACTGATGGTATGGGGTGGGAATCGATTGGTTCTAACAACATTTTATAACTTTTAATCATACAACAAATTAATTTTTCCATCAGAAATTTACAATTATGAGGATTGGGAGGCAATACAATTAATGGCACTGGGGTGCGAAAACTTTTAATACGTGCCAAATAGGATAACTAGTATAGAAAGGTATGCTACTGGGAAACAAATACAATATATATATGTATATACATAATGTAGCGGTTGGTTTAACGGTTGCTTTCAAGTGGTTTATCGTTTAATATAATAGTATTATCAAAATATCTAATTATAATATTATTATATTATACACGTATACCTGCATTTTCAGTTGTAAACTTTTAATAATTCTGTACTGATCCCTCTGTCGGAATGTACGTATTCCAAATTGCTTGCTAGTATTTATTATTAAGTTGTATCATCATTTTAAGTTTTTTTAGAAAGAAAATACCACGAGTAATATTTACTAAGGAACATTTATGTTATTTTAAACCATATATTTAAGCACTGCATAGTACATGTTAATACAATTATAGTGGAACCTGGATAAATCGAACCTCTATAGGTCAAATGTTCGATAACTCGAAGAAATGTCTTGGCTTTACAATATATATTTTATATATTTTCTATAAGTCGAATATTTGATAATTTAAATTTTTTTTTACCTTCAACCGATTTGACCTATCGAGATTCCATTGTATGTACAAAATATTTGAAAATATTTAATTATTTAACTTTATAGTTAAGTTATTATTAATGACTATAGAAATATTTTACCTAAACACTATAATTACATTTTATGAATTAAAAATAACCATGTGTATGTTACAGATTACTCGAACCAAGAAGCATCAACGACCATTATTAAGTAGTAATATATAGTGGTAAAAATCCATGCCATTCGTCAACGATGACCAAGCGACAGTACAAAATTTAAATAAATATAAAATAATATGATACCAACGAAATATGAAAACTTTTTCTACTAATTTTTATTTTAATATCTATTTTTTTTTTTTTTTACATTTCTACTGCCCTAATTGGTAATGATAAATCCACTAAAAAAAACACTCATTATTGTAAAACTATCATATTCATCGTCAAAATCTAAAATATAGGTTAATTATTGAGCTATAATCACTAATATCTCATCTGTTTTAACAAAAAACTAATTCAAAATTAAGTTTAAAACATTTTAATGTATTTTTAACTATATTATGTTTATTTTGTGCCTTATTGCAGAGCATTTCGATTTATTTTAAAATTATAAAAAAATCATATTTAGTCATTACTAATGACTAATTAGCATTGACGTTGCCAAGTTACGTAATTTCAAATAAAAGTCTTGTTAACAGAAGAAAAATGACCATTATAAAATATTAAATAGTGCTGCATTTGCTCGGTTATGGGTTTCACGAGTTTACAACTACAAATTAAAAATTTGCATAATTAAAGCAAGAATAATTATTGACGTAATTTTTGTGACAACCATATTTAATAGTGCACTGGCACGTAGCCAACATTTTTTCCACTAAAAAGGTCCGTTTATATTATAGAGTAGTTTTAGAGGACCACTGGAATTATAATAAGTATCTCATAACATAAACATTTGAATTGTCAAACGTGCGAAGTAATTCGAGTAATTATTTAATCAAATCTACAGTATTATTATATCAGAGCATGATTAACTGTGACAATGTTAATTTAATATATTTTGAAGAACCATAGAATAGTACATGAGTAGTAATGATTAATGATAAAAAAAACATACGTACATTCATAAAACATTACATTATATATTACATACAAGTCAATGACAGTAGGTCAAAAGTAATTTGATGAATATACGAGTCTAGTATGTCAGTTGTAGTTAATGGGTCATATAGTCTTCACGTATTTACAATAAAATAAATAAAGTATAAATAAATCATTTACAGAATTCCATCGAAATATATAATTTTGAACTTAGCTAAATGCTTAAAATAATAACCGAATCTTTATTATGTTGTTCTTTTAGATTCTGAGCAGAGCTATTAATGAATTTATTTCGTATTCAGGTGTGCTTTTTATTTTATTATTGTGTTTTTAAATGATCTTTTAGGGTATTAAAAAAATACTTCAGTTTTCAATTGTAATGATCATTTTTTGATAACAAATCGAATCTATGTAGTTGGTACTTTGCGTAGTCAAAAGCAAAAATTTCAAAAACTTTTCAAAAATAACTGAGAAAAACAAAAATTGAAAAAACTGAAAATTTTATTTAAACCAGTCTTAACAAAATGTATTTAGATTTTTTTATCAAAATAAATAAAAAAAAAACTTTACAAACTTGAAGTTTTGAACTTCAAATTTTATTATAGTTTGTCAAATCACAAAAATTCTTAAATTATTTTATCGTTAAATTTAATTAGATTTTTCAATTTGTATAATTAATGGTTTAAACATTAACATAACATTTCTTTAAATTTGTTCATACAGTAGATAAACTTAGAATCTCAAAAATATATGTGTACAATTTTATTATACATTTAAAATTTAAATTTAAAAAAATTAGATATTTAAATGAAAAATGATGATTTTAATTATTTTGTTGTATTCAAAAAATATAATTCGTAAGAGACTTAAAACTTTTCGGCTTTTCGTATACAATTATTTACTACGCACTAAAATGTTCACCATGTAATCAGTATATATTTTAATACATTAAAATATCCATCACTGATTAAAATATCATTTTAATACTTGAGAAAAATTAAAAGATAATAAAACTAGAATAATTAAAAGTAATTTACGTAATTAATAATGTGATAACTGATTATGATATTATTAAGTATTTGGTAAAATAATTGTAATTTATAAAATTTAATTTTCAGTATTCGAATTTTAAATATTTCATAACATTCTTTACATTAATTAATATAGTATTGAATTCTAATATTTATATTATACAGCATAATAATATGTAATCTATCTATTATAAATACTGTTGACTACTGTAGAGCAACTTAGTAGATAACTAAGTATATAATATTAAATTTGTCTTATAAAAATAACTTTAAAATATACGTTTAATTTTATCATAAATTTATAGTGTGCTTTTCATTAATCCCATTCCCCAATGATCAATTGAAATGTTTTAGTAAATATTACCAACAATGAACAAACTATATAAATTTTATTCCAAAATTATTTTTGAAATAGAAATTACGACTGACATATTTTTAGCCCCTATTCGAGAAAATTGTTTATATCATTACAGCATTAAGTGGGTAAACAACCAATTGGTTTAAAAAGCGGATTTGTATTAGTTGCATTACACAGATTCTAAGCATACCTATATACTTCTATTTAAAATAACTCTGTCTCTTCTTATTTTGAATTTAAGTAAAATAAGACTTACTATATACGTTTTCACAATACTGTCTAGATTATTCTAAAATTAAATTAAAAAATAACGAGAGTAGTTTTTTTTTTTTTTTATCCTAGTTCACAGTAAAACAACAACAGTTAACAATTTCTAGTAATTTGTATATATTATAGTCATTATACAGAAAATATGTATAAATGTTTTATAAGTTTTTATAATTAAAACTTGACAAAGGGATGTAGTATAATAATTCTAGTAATAATTAAATTAATTTTTTAGATTCTGAACGAAGTGATGAATGTATTGATTTTACAATGATGTGTGTTTTTTTTTTTTTTTTTTTTTTTTTGTGTCTGTGTACAGCATAACTAGTCGAAATAATGCTCCAATTTCAAACTATGGGGGTGGTTTCCGATGTAAAAGTGAATATCCTTGGTGCATTATAGAGGTAAAAAGTTAACATTATCCAATAGTTTTCAAAAAATCGAGAAAAACAAAAAAAAAATGACTGAAAAACGGCAATTTTTACGCAAAACCAGTTTTCGACCAAATCGATTTTTTTTTATTGTTGTAATTCAAAAACTAATCACTGAAAATACTTGAAATTTTTACCAAATGTTAATGTCAGTAGTATCTGTATATAGTTAAATTTTCAAAAAATTTTGACTTTTTTTGAGTTATTTATAGATCACTGAAATTTTCGTTTTTTTTGAGAAATTTTTTTTTAAGTGTCGATAAAAAATTTTTGGATGACCAAAAAGTTTTGAAAATTTAATACAAGGTTCCTTATGAGTTGTTTTTAATGTAGCTAAAAAAAATTAAAAATCGTTAGTCACAATTTTTTTTTTATAAGCGTTTTTAGTTCAAATTTTTACGAAATCTGTCGAAAACGCGAAAATTTGCAAGTAATTTTGAAGTTGAAAAATCATGAAATTTTTTTCTTTTATAACTAAGTTTTGAAAATTTGGTACAAGGTTCTCCATACATTTTTCTTCAAATATCTGTAAAAAAAACTCTACCGGATTCAGACAAAAAATTTTTATGAGTGTTTGAAATTTAAATTTTTACAAAAACCGCGTTAAATAACAGTTTAGCCTCAAACGATTTTTGATATTTGTTATTATTCAAAAAGTATAAGTCGTAGATACTTGAAAATTTTACCAGTTATTAAGATTCGCGTTTTCTTTACGTGATTTAAATTTCAAAATATTTTGACTTTTTTTGAGCTATTTATAGACAACTGAAATTTTCAATTTTTCTGAAAAAATATTTTTAAAGAGTCGATAACATTTTTTTGGCCCTATCAAAATACTTGAAAATTTTATACAAAGTTCCTCATATGTTATTCTTATAGTGATTAAAAAATTATAAGAATACATAGGCACAATTTTTTTTTATTAGCATTTGAAGTTCAAATTTTGACAAAAATTCGTCAAAATCATGAATATTTGCAAATTATTTTGTAGTTCAAAATTCATAAAATTGTTTGTATAGGTAGCTAAGAGTAGAAAATTTAATACAAGATTTTCCATAAGTTTTGCTTCAAAAAGCTATAGAGAAAATTTTAAGAGTCATTATAGGAAAAATGTTTTGAGCGTTTGAGTTTTAAATTTTTATGAAATCGGAATATTTGTTTCAAAATAGAATATATGACAATATTTAATTATAATATATTATAGACTGACAAATCATCTCCGTTCAGAATCGTTTTTCGTATACAATGATACTTATCATTGCATTCAAATTTAATCTACCCTAGTCCGAGGTCTACCCCACCCCCTAATGTACAGCAGAGCGGTACCCACTTGCCGACTTTTTTTTTGTTGATTTTATCAGTATGCAGCTAAAAGTTAATTTCAATGAGCTTCTATAAAATTAATTTTGAACTCTTCATCGTTTTCCACCCAGTCTTTGGATTTTATTGATTATTGTGTTTTAATAAAGTGTACAATATTTATGAGACTTCTACAAATTACAATGGAAAAAATAAATACAAGTCATTTAATAATGTATCAAACGATTATTTGCTTAGAGCACAAATATTGTTTTTATATTAATATTCTATTTACTCGTATTTTTAAAATATTAATTCTAAGAACATTTTTGAAATACCAAAGTATTTTTCAATTATTTTAAAATTGTCACTAAGATTTGATAAATTCAATAGAATGAATAGCTTCTAGGTTTTACCAATCAATAACTGCGTTATTTTGAAGTATGGTACTTTTTTAAAGAGAAGTATTCTTACATGAAGCATATTTCCTGAAGACTGTTATTAAAATATTAGAAAGGGATAAAAATATTTTATCCTACTTAAACGAAATTATCTCATTTATTGTTTGATATTTAAAAATAAAAATAATAATAATAATATTTTATTTATTTATTGATTACTTATTATTTTTTAAACAAATTTATTTATATATTATCATTAGTGAAAATAGATCGCAATTGACATTGCAAAGTAAAGATTGATTCTAGAACATTAGAACAGTTCCTGAGTTACTGAGCGTATAAACAACTTACGTAGAGTTTCAATAACAGCTCAATAGGTAATATGTATATTATAATGTTAAGAATTTACCATAGGTATTAACTTTGAAATATTATGTTTGGTAGTCGAAGTTCGATGGATGGTTGTATTTGTTGATAGCGATAGAATACATCAAGATACGATGATGTCGCAACGTTTTTGAGATTATTCTATACGCGTACCTACCTTTGATAGTATAAAAAAGTTTTTGCCTAAACATTACACAGTAACTTAACATTATCAAGTCTAATCAATGCAATTCAGTGCAAAAAAAAAATGCATCTCAATTTACGTATATAATTTTGTTTTCGATTTCTTTAATGTATTTTATTTATTAACTATCAGCACAAATTGTATAGGTAAGGCAGTTTATTGCGGAGATACCACGATTGTTCACAATGTACATAATATTGTGAAAGATGCCTACTGTTTATTCATCTATATTCTACTTTTATAGTTTTGAAAATTATTATAATTTTAATATATTATGATGTGAATAGCTTCTTAAACAAATTGAATAACATCGAATGGCCGACGGCTTACAAAACCTACATCGCATGTATATTATACATCCCCTATTCTCGGTGTGTTTTTAAATGCATAATACAATACGATTGTGTGCATTGAATAGTGTTTTAAACGAAAACGTATTTTAATTAACGATATTATGAGTTTTCTACATAATATAAATGAGACTGGTCTTTGGGTATTACGAGTTCAGTAAGTCAACTGCGTCTGAAAAGATGTTTCGATTTGGATCATAAAACATGATATATTATGGTGTACTCGTATATTAAAAAAAAAAAACACGTGCATTTTATTATCTATAAGGGCGATACAGCCATAGCGTTCACCGTTAACAGGTTAAGTGCTCTAAGCGGAAAAAAAATGTGACATTGACTGTGACCACGCCATGTGGGGTTTATAGACACTCTACCGTTTGACTTACCCATCGCCAATTTGAGTATTAAAAAAAAATGAAATTATGCCGAATGCAAGAGTCCCTAGAATCTTTGAATGATATATAATCTTAGAATTAAAGAATATTAAGATGATTTTTGAGCAATTGCGGTAAAAATAATTTTCTGTCTAAAAATATTGTTCCATATTCTTGTATGATATTTGTATGTACCAATAAGTAACCATAATCAAATATAAAATAAATCATAGATAAAAACTACTGTTTTTAAAAAAAATATAATACATTATTTTCGACTTTTACTTTGTAAATCTGCATTTTTAATTTTAATTTTTTAATTATTGAGCAATATTATATTAGCAGGTATATAATATACAATATAAAACTATTATAGCTTATGAGTCGTCTATATTAATATTATTATTTTATTTATCTTATTTTTAAGACACATTTGTTAA
This sequence comes from Aphis gossypii, assembly GCF_020184175.1. Classification (NCBI taxonomy): domain Eukaryota; kingdom Metazoa; phylum Arthropoda; class Insecta; order Hemiptera; family Aphididae; genus Aphis; species Aphis gossypii. The sequence goes on along the minus strand of NC_065531.1, from coordinate 11,548,332 downwards.
CTAATATATTTAATAAGTTGATATTTTGTGTAATGAATAATGCTATTTAAAATACTAAGAAATTAAATTATGTTTTATTTTATTTATACATCATTGTTATTTGAAATAGTGTGTATAAAGGACGTAATCAATTTTTTTTTATTTAGGACAAAACTATTGATGCTAAAAATAAAATGAAACAATAATTTTATTTTTTAACATTTTTGATTTGTTTCGTTAAAAATTTATTCTTAATTATGTATCTTTTTTTAAATTAAAATATTTTCTTAGCCGTAAAGATTATCAATCCTAAGCATAATTAATGCATTGTTATTTTTTATTACATAAAGTTGGTAGTCAGTAATGTCCATTTTTCACAACATGAAAAATAAGTCATTATTATAGCTTTGAGTATTGTGGTTACTTTAAAGGAAATTAGCTAATGTGCATTTACAATATTAAAAATCAATTTAAATTTTTAAAATATTGGTACTAACTTAAATAGAGCTCTGAATAATTTCATTAAAACATTGTTAGATTAAGGTATTTAATTTTACAAGCATTTTTTTTTTAAAGTTATTATTAAACGTGTAGATTTTTTTTTGATTATTATTTTATAATTGTTATTTAAACATATTTGATCACATTAATTCTCATTCAGTAGTTTTCAAATGGTTTTTAGTTATATTTTTTAATTAATTTTTTTTTTTTTTTGACCCATCATATTTTTTTCCTTAGAACAAAATCAAATAATAAATATTAATATATATTTTTTTTATTATTTTATTTTTTTTTTTTGTCAATGACTTAATTTAATTTTGACATTGAATGAGGAAAATGGATGACCTAGTTTTTTTTAAATTTAATATTATTTTTACGTGTTTTAAAAAGGTAAAATGGTATTTGAATGTTTAATTTGTGTACTTTACTGAATTCTCTCATAAAATATGTTTATTACAGTAATATTATAAAATATAGTATTATGTTTATTATTATTGTTGTTTTAAAAAATATTTATATCTTGTGGATGTGTATTGCCAATTATGTAATCGATATGAATAATTTTTAACGAAAAATTAGTCATATTTAATAATAACAATAAGAAGAAGAATAACCTATATTAATGATAATACTTTATTTTTACTAAGCCATATATTTGATGATTTATTTTAATATTTAGAATTTATTGATATTTTAATAATGGATTAATGAAGCAATACATCAAAATAACTAATGTTTTGTCGTTATTACTCATAGTAATAAATCATACATCATGATTATATTTAAGGTAATATTAATTGTTTTCATTTAAAGAAACAGTTAAAATAAGTTAAGTTCGCCATACTATTATATTAAAAATATATAGGTATAATTACTCACTCACGTTACATTTTCTAAAATATAACATGCCATTTTTGGTTTAGATTTTTAGTTTTCTTTTCTTATTTAGAAGTTGTTTGGATTCCAATCGTATACATTTTGTTATAATTACATAAGCAATACTATAAATTAATAAAATAAAATCTGTTTTATAGATAAATAGCGTGATATTTAAATTTATACATTGTCATACAAGAATACATGATGGATATATTACTACATTTACAGATTTCTGAATTATTGTAAACAGTATATTTTATATTAAGATAAGATATGTATGACGATCATTATTATATTCAATTTCACGATTAAGATACTACACGACACACATTGTTTTTATTAGTTAAAAAAATTACTATTTTAAAACGTATACAGTAGATTCTCTCTTAGTTGGTAAACTTATTGGCAATAGAGGCTATAGATAATATTTTATTTGTAGTTTTTCCAGTTTTGCGTAGGTATTAGACTTGCAATTATAAATTCGACGTTCATTATGTTCATTATGTACTGTATTCAGTAAATATCCAAAATATTTTCTCTTTTTGTAAACACTTAAAAATGTGAAAAAGTCTTTTAATCATTATAATATACCAAGATTATATTATATCGAATTGGTTTTTGAATGCAATGATTTATCATTGCTATCAAATATTTAGCGACAACAGAACACGAGTGTACGTACCTAGTGATATATATAATATATATAACATATTATACAAAAGCGACACACGTCCTGATAACGGATATCTGGAAGTTTGGTGTTGAAACTTTAACCTTCAGATATACGCTCGGATTGTTGTGAACGAGTGTTTTCAAAATAAATACTATATTCTTTATTCCTATTTATTTTTAGGAATTTACGACTTTACTTTTTTCTTGCAATGAACACTATCATTTTTGTTGTCAACTTGACGATTTTGTTTCAAATTCGATAAAAATAAACATTTGAAAACAATTTTATTGAAGATTGATAATGACATAATTATAAGAATGTTATGCTCAGTATGTCAGTATACAATATCTTATCACAGCCAATTTGATAGAATAATAAAATTAGGTATATATAATGGGAAAGCAGTATTTTAACTAAGCTTAATATCCAATCTAGTAATATACAAATGTTTATGCAAATATACAATGTCATATTATTGAAAATAAATTAACAATAAATTATAAAGTTAAATTTGAATTATAAATAATTTAATTTTAACAGGATAAATATTCATATTCTAAACAATTATAGTACCTTTTTTTATAACTTTCCACAGTTAATTGGTTTATTTTGTCAGAAAAATATTTTTTAAATGTTTGATATTATGACTTACGAAGTAAAATATAATGGTTTAGTTTATTTTAATTCATCCTATCAGTTGATTCTATTTTGGTATTTTAAACCATAAATTACTAAAATAATATTTTTCGTTAATTTTATTATGGAATTTAAATTGAGTTTTTATAATATTCTCTATCAAGAAACGTAGTTATACTCACTTTAATGTTTATTATCAGAAGAAAAGGATTAAGCCATTTTCTGCTGAAACTTTGTACTGTGTTGTGCTGCATCATTTTTTTTATTTCCGTATTTTATAAATTTAATATATTTTATGGATAATTATAATTTTAAATCATAATTATATATTCAATTAAATATTAACGTATACTATTCGTGTGTTTTGAAACTCTTTAAATTACCCTAATAACCTTTATATTTTTAATTAAATATTAAAATAATAAAATAAATTAAACCAAATAAACATTGCGTTATAATATAATTATGTCATTATGTATTAACTTATATAAACGTAAAAAAGAAAGACACGTATAGTATTAATATATGATTCCAACAGTATTACAGAAAATATAAATTCTAATATTATATGTAATTAATAATTATAACAATGATTTAGCTCTTTTCTCTTATGTTACATTCTTTGTATTCTATCCAATTTGTTGTATTTATTAATTATATTATTTTATAAGATATAAAAAAAAAAAATAATAATCAGACCGTGTATTAAACTTTAAATGGAAAAAGTGGGCAAGTGAGTACCGCTCTGCTGTACATTAGGTGCCGTATGGATCATTATTATATATTATAGGAGTGTTAAATTTGAATCCAATGATAGTTATCATTGTATACGAAAAACGATTCTGAACGAAGATGATTTGTCAGCCTAGGTTAGGTTAGGTTAGGTTAGGTTAGGTTATAATTTCTAGTGGTTGGTAAAAAAGGTGGTTTAAAAAAACCAGCTTATATTAAAAAATATTTTGAAAATTAAATCACGTAAAGAAAACGCGAATCTTAATAACTGGTAAAATTTTCAAGTATCTACGACTTATACTTTTTGAATAATAACAAATATTTAAAATCGTTTGAGGATAAATCGTTATCGTTACGCTATTTCGTTAAAATTTAAAATTCAAACGCACTTAAAATTTTTCCTATAATGATGCTTCGAGTTTTCTCTATAGATACTTGAAGGTAAACTTATGGAAAACTTAGTGTTGTATTTTTAATCCTTAGTTATTAACACAAAAAATTTTATGATTTTTCAACTTCAAATATTTCGCAAATATTCATAATTTTGACGAATTTTCGTCAAAATTTGAACTTCAAATGCTAATAAAAAAAAATTGTGCCTATGTATTCTTATAATTTTTTAATCACTATAAGAATAACATATGAGGAACTTTTTATTAAATTTTCAAGTATTTTGATAGGGCCAAAAAAATTTTATCGACACTTCAAAAATATTTTTTCAGAAAAATTGAAAATTTCAGTTGTCTATAAATAGCTCAAAAAAAGTCAAAATATTTTGAAATTTAAATCACGTAAAGAAAAAGCGAATCTTAATAACTGGTAAAATTTTTAAGTATCTACGACTTATACTTTTTGAATAATAACAAATATCAAAAATCGTTTGAGGCTAAACTGTTATTTAACGCGGTTTTTGTAAAAATTTAAATTTCAAACACTCATAAAAATTTTTTGTCTGAATCCGGTAGAGTTTTTTTTACAGATATTTGAAGAAAAATGTATGGAGAACCTTGTACCAAATTTTCAAAACTTAGTTATAAAAGAAAAAAATTTATGATTTTTCAACTTCAAAATTACTTGCAAATTTTCGCGTTTTCGACAGATTTCGTAAAAATTTGAACTAAAAACGCTTATAAAAAAAAATTGTGACTAACGATTTTTAATTTTTTTTAGCTACATTAAAAACAACTCATAAGAAACCTTGTATTAAATTTTCAAAACTTTTTGGTCATCCAAAAAATTTTTATTGACACTTTAAAAAAAATTTTCAAAAAAAATCGAAAATTTCAGTGGTCTATAAATAACTCAAAAATAGTCAAAATTTTTTGAAAATTTAACTATATACGGATACTACTGACATTAACATTTGGTGAAAATTTCAAGTATTTTCAGTGATTCGTTTTTGAATTACAACCATAAAAAAAAATCGATTTGGTCGAAAACTGGTTTTGCGTAAAAATTGCCGTTTTTCCGTCATTTTTTTTTTGTTTTTCTCGATTTTTTTGAAAACTGTTGGAAAATGTTTACTTTTTACCTCTATAATGCACCAAGGATATTCACTTTTACATCGGAAACCACCCCCATAGTTTGAAATTGGAGCATTATTTCGACTAGTTATGCTGTACACAGACACAAAAACAAAAAAAAAAAAAAAAAAAAAAAAAAAACACACCATTGTAAAATCAATACATTCATCACTTCGTTCAGAATCTAAAAAAACACACACCATTGTAAAATCAATACATTCATCACTTCGTTCAGAATCTAAAATTAAAGGAATAAAAAAAGAATAAGTGTGTATACAGTATCGTGTTAAGTAGGTATTATTTCTTAATCGTCATTTAAGAAAAACTCAATTGTTATTATTAATATTTTAATTTTTCTTGTTTTTTTTCTTAGTACAGTAAGTTATTAATTTAAATAATTAATAATATTATTTTTATAATTATAACTGTAGCTTATGTAAAAGTTTATTAATAGAGTATTTAATATTTATCAACAAATAAGAACAACAAAGGGTCATTTTTATAATATATATTTTTAATAAAAACATAAAATAAAAAAATAGTGCATGCATTTGAATGTTGACTATAATTTAAAATAAATAAAATACTTAACTATATTTTGTAGCAATAGTTTAACACAAACTTTGCACTTAAGAGATTGAAACTATTAAGAGACTTAAAAGTTAGAAGTGCAAATACATTAAATGTATTTATTAAGATCTTCTAACTTCTAAGTAAAATAAACTTAGTACCTACCGACATTAGTTACGCTATAGTTTGGTGAGTTATGCCTACATTGTTATAAATATTTCACTTTAAAACGATTAAAATTATGAAGAAAAATAAAACCATGTCTACATAAAGATTATTTGTATTTCAGTTAATTACCTAATGATTATTGTATGTATTAAAATGATTAAATAATATGACAATATGTATTTGAGCAATAAATTTTCATTCATTTTATAAATTTCAATTTGAAATAATTAGTATAGTACAATACTACAATTAATTATTTTGACAGATGTCTAAACTATATAAACATGACTAATAATTAACTGTTGGAATTATAATTTATTACTTACAAGTTGCCAATTGAACAAAGGTCAATTTTTTAAAAATATTTCAATGATAATATAAACGTTATACCTATGGTTGATTATTGTCCAAGAAACTGAGTACATCTTTTATTTTACAAAGTAGGTAATGTGTTGTACTGTTATAGCAAACAACTGTTTTCGAACTTGATATTTGTATAAGGACACATCATGTTTGGATCAAGCTCTACCATTACATGTCCATGTTCGTGAAATCGTTTAATATTAATCGTTAACTGAATTGAGATCAAGTTACGTCTTGTGCGCTACTTATACCAATAGTAACAAGTTAATATTTATTTTCTTTGATAATCTGCAGAACATAAAAAATTTAACTAACTTTATTACTTGTCATCTAGCTGCCACTATAAATTCAAAAATAATATGTAGATAAAAATCCACTTTAATGCACAAATCAGTATATTTTCCACGAGGAGATGGAAATTCATTAAATTTCCAATATATTTTATTAACAGTATTATGTGCCTTATGGTATGTATACTATTTAACTTATATTGTACTATGATACATGCAGTATGAACTACCTACTGAAAAACATTTATTTACGATATTCCTCCAAGTTAAACAGACATGGGTTTAGCAAATAGATAAGAGAAAGGGTTCGTAGATTGTTTCAAATACGATATGTAGATACGTGCTCAGTGTAACTTTTAGTTTTTATCTTTTCTATTTTAACACACATCAGTTTTGTGCACGTAAAGTTTTAGAGTCTAAACATCTTACTCTAATATAAAAGTTATACTTCTGTGTTAACACAATAAATACTTTCGTATTGAATTTAAGTGTACGTCAGTAATTAGATTTAAACTACTACTAATACCGATTGAAAATCACGTATTAATTATTCGCTGTGTATATTCAATCAATACTTTTTATGTATGGAATTATAATATGTTGTAAGACGATTATATTTAAAATGTTTAGCGTTTTCATATGTTTGTTGAAGAAAAATAAGATGTTCAAAACGGTAAAACTTTTTATTTAAAAACCGGTTCCAATTTAGATGGGTATATCAGAATACATTAAAAAAAAATAAATGACATAATATTTCAAAGTAGGTACCTACATTAATATTGTTTAAATATGATGTTAATTGACTGTTTCTACAAGCCTGACAATCATGACGTATACATCATAAATTAATTATAAAAGTGAATAAACAAAAATCTTGACGATACTATCATTTGATAAGAAATAACATTTTTTATTAGTTCGTATATCATAAATAGAAAAAAAAACGTGACCAAATAACATCGTAAGTTTACATTTTAAAGGTTGGTATCTAGCTTAGATTTTTCAAACGAGTTACAAGTACTTTATATTGTTTTGATAGAATTACGTAACACTTTAGACCAGCTGTACAAACTTACGAGTCGTGTTTAATTAATCTGGATCGAACAGTTTTCGTTAGAACAATCGGGTATCGACTTATTCCCAGTACTTAGCGATTTGTAGAGAATCCGACCACACGTATCTACCGATTATCGTTTAAACACCAACGCCAAAAATGTTGTTTGCTTTAATGTTGGCCTCGGCGTTGGCCACTTCCGCGGTGCTCGGCCGTGTGCCCGGCCCGATACCGTCACAGGCGACGTTCGTAGAAGAAGAACGAATTCAAGGCCTAACAGACAGAACTGAGAAGTTTGAGGAAGTCGACGACCGATCGTCGAACCTGAAATACGTGATGGCTATCCAGAGCTCGACAATTTGGTCGGATATCAAGAAACGATCGGTTACGATAAACACGGATCAGCGGTTGGACAACTCGGTGGCTGAAAAATCACCGAACGATATGTCCGACCAAGAACTGGCGAAACTCAAACAAGCGTGCCACGACGGGCTTAAGTGCGTGGCCGTAGAACAGCTGTTAGTGCTCTTTCAGGCCAGAGAACAGCTCAGCGACGGCAACACTTTGGTGCGCATGGCTATCACCAAAATCACCGAGGTGCTCAGCGAATATACGAAGGAATACCACGAAGACGTTTACGAGTACAAGACCGTTACGCAGTCCGACAACTCGTCCAAAGTGTACGATTCGGTGACCACCATAGTGCAGGATAACAAGGAACTGTGTCAGATTGACGGCACACCAACTACGGTCAAAAACGAAGACCTCCCGAAAAACAGTGACGGCAGCGGCGGTGATACTCAGTCCCCGATAGTCGTCAATAACAACACCACCGTCAATTTCAACAAAATCGAAAATCTCAACCTCAACGAAGGTACCGTCAACAACGCCCAAGTCAACATCGAAACACCACCGGTGGTCAACACTGTCGATGTTACGATCTCTTCCGACCGTCCGATCGACAACGAGCTAGAAAACCGTTCTCCGGCCGTAGACGCCGACCGCCAACCAAATGCACGTACCACCGCCGAAACCAGTGCACAGACCGCCGGCGACGAGTCCGTCGTAAAACCTGTCGAAAACGACGCTGGGCACGAACTCGCCCTACGAAACAGAGACAGAGATACCCCAGACCAAGATCGCCAACAGCTCATGATCACTGACGGACCGGAATCGGTTCCGGCCGACACGGACAACAGCGCCGGAAGACGAGGAGCTCGACGTCCGCGTCCCGTCGTTACCGGCGAAAAAGACGGAGTTACACGTGCCGTCGAGTCCGTCACCAACAACACCGCGTCCGTTTCGAACGTCGACGGCGGAAACAGCGACTCATCCGAATACGCCGACAAGACAGCAGCCGACGTCAATAGAAACACCGCGTCGGTGAAAAACAGTCATGCCGGTGGTGGTTCCGGGGAAAACGACTCTGACTCGGACATAGTCAGCGCGGGCAATCACAACCAAGAAGACATCAAGAAAGGTCTGGTCGAAGACGGTTATTTCAACAACGGTAACATGAAGGTCAAGAACTTTGACAAGAGTAACCGCAATAAAGGTACCATTAAGGATTGTAACGCTAATAAAGGTATCATCAACGTTGGCACGGTCAACAATGGACCGGTCAATTATGGCGAATCCAAAACTTTCACCAACGGCGGAACCATGGCGAAATTCAATGATTTTGACATCCAGAAATATGCGACTTCCATCGATAAAATGTATTCCGCAATATTGGAAAAACTCTCTAAAAAAAATTAATTCTTTCCGTGTAGTTCTCGTACCTAGTCATTTCATTATTTTAAAAATCATTTGATTATTTGTTTTTATTTATTTAGTTATATATTATAAATTAATATAATTATATGTTACTCAGTTTTATTGGATTGGATTGTATACTTTTATTTTATTTTTATTGGTGATGGGTGAATTTATCTTGTGGGTTTTTATTTGTATTAACAATAAACTATTTATTTTATTGTTAAATGTTCATGTTATTTATTATATAACATTTTTAAATTATAAATCATTTTTATTGTTTCAACTAAATATGTTTCATAAATTAGAATATGAGAACTTTATTTTTTTATCACAAAAATATTAAATGTCAGATAAACACTCAACTCAATTATTGATCTTTACCCAAATGATACTGCATAATATATAAATCAATTAATCATAAAATCGTCGTTTTCTCATTCTCGGTGACTCAAAATATACTTAGTGTTTTATGTTTCAACTTGAAATCATCATCATGTAATAATTATTCATTTTAATTGACAGTTTATTCGTTCTAAATGTTAACAGCTTAATGAATATTATAATAAAATATTATATGAAATGTAATAATTTATGAAATTTTCATATAGATTAATATACACAGTAAAAACATACGTGTTCAAATTATATAAATATTTACTTTATAACTTACAATGTTATAAAATTCGTACGACCACACCCATTAGCCTTCCATTATTTTTACAGTTTTTGATCTGTAAATTAAATTAACTCGTTAGGTTAAATATCTTTAATGTATAGTTCTTTTTATACATTTTATATAAAAGAATCTGATGCTTAGTAATAATCAATTTACACATACAAGTAAATTGTTCTGTATCAAAATTATAAGAAATTAGTACTACCAATGTAAAAACATAAAAAAACCTTTTATCTATAAATATATCAATGATTTTATATTTTTGAAAGGTATAGGTCTTTAATTTTAAATTACTTGATTTCATTAAATACCATTTATATAGAATACGTGCCCATCTAAAAAAAATCTACTATTCAAAAATGTTGAGTTAATGAACACATTAGTTAAATCATTTATAAAACTGTAAATGTACAAATGGTATCAAACGAAATTGAAATTTAGTAAACATTATTGCTTATATAATATTTTTAAATGGTTTATTGTTCTAAACTAGAAAGGTTAATTGTATTTAAACGCACTAAAACAACGTACCTACATACTACACAATTATGTAATATGCCTACATGAAGATTTAAAATTAAATTATAAAATATGTAAGTATAGATTAAAAGTTCAACATAGTTCAGTACATCAAATAGTTTAAATTAATAATTGGCTTAAAACATCCTATATAATAAAAAAATTATTATTATTACTGGCTTTTTGATTTATCGTAATCCTAGTTTCAAGCCATAATAATATTTTAACATATCGTTTAAAAATATTCGAATTTCGAGTAATAATATTATACGTTTTAATGTATACGATAATGCCCTCTACGATTTCTTCAATAGTTTCAAGCGAATAACAAAAAAACACTATTCGTATTTGTTTGGTAAGACTCGAGTTCAACTGTGCAAACGTACGACACTTGTACAGTTTTCATAATATATAACACTTAAAACGATATGTTGTACCTATTTAATACTCGCGAAAAATTTTAACACATTAATTCTTATCTACCTTTCCAGTAGGAAACCCACACCATAATAACATATATATATATATATATATATATTATAAATGTATATTATATAATATAATATATATCTATATTTGTGATACGCCAACAGTGAAAATGTTGTTTGCATTCGCGTTAACATCGGCATTGGCCATGTCTGCGGTACTCGGCCGTTCGTCCGGCCCGATACCAACACAGCTGACGTTCGTAAGAGAAGAACGAATCCAAGGCCATTCGGACGAAACGGCGCAGATCGTGGACGTCGACGGCCGATCGTCAAACCTAAAATACGTGATGGCGATCCAGAGCTCGAGCATTTGGACGGACATCAAGAAACGGTCGTTGACGATAAAAACGGGACAGCGTTTGGACGACGAGCTCATTGAAAAATCGCCGGTTGACCTTTCCGACGAAGAACTGGCGCGACTGAAGTTAGCGTGCCATGACGGGCTCAAGTGCGTGGCCGTCGACCAGCTTTTGGTGCTCAAACAGGTGAGGGAACCACAGGCCGACGGAAAATTGTCGGTACGCACGGTCATCACCAAGATCACCCAGGTAATAAGCCGGTACACAAAAGAGTACCACAAAGACGTTTACCAGTACGAGGCGGTCACGCAATCCGACGATCCGTCCAAAGTGTACGAGTCTGTGACCAACATAGTGGAGGACAACAAGGAACTGTGTCAGATCGACTACGACGCGTCCGCCATCGTGGACGATAAAAGCCTGCCGAAAAACGTCGATGGCGAAGCCGTTGGCGGGGCGGTCGTCAATAACAACACTTCCGGAAACTATAACACGATCAAAAACCTAAGTGTCGATGACGGTACCGTCAACAGTGCGACCATCGAAAAAGAGCCTTCCGACACAATCACCATCTACGAATCGTCACCTGAATCCAAAATTCGTCGTACTGACGACCACCCGGACTACCCCGATATGGTAATCGTCATCGCCCCGATAGGCAAAACCGCCGACAATGACGGAAATACCAAAAATCGGTCTCCAGACCACCTGTCCGAAAGTACCGGTACGCCCTCCATCGTTACCGACGGCCCGAACGGGAACGAAGTCAAAGCTCCCGAAAACGGTGCTCGACAAGGACGCGCTCGCGGACAATACCGCGCACGAGACCTCAACGGTACATCCGACCGATCATATGAGCCAGTTTCGACGTCCGGCGGAAGCGGTTCCGGGACGCCAAAAGCAGACGGCAGCCGAAAGACTCGTTGGCCACGTCCAGAAGTCCTCAACCGCTTGGGTAAAGACGACCAGAACCGTCGTGCAGACGTCGTGCAAAACAATAATGCGATCGTGAAAAACGAAAATGCCGGGGCCGGCGGCGAAACGGATTCCGACTCGGACGTCGTGACCGCAGGTTCGCACGACCACGCGAACGTGTGGAAAGGTTTCGTGGGGAACGGTACGTTCAACAACGGTAACATGGAGGAGGACGACATCAACAACGGGACGATCAACGAAGGCAGGATCGAAAGAAGCAGCGCGGATAAAGGTATCATAAACGTGGGCACGGTCAACAACGGGTCGGTCAACTACGGTACGTCCGACGATCTGACCAACAACGGAAATGCGGCGACGTTGAACAATAGCGACGTCGAAAAATACTTGTCTTCCGTCGAAAAGATGTACTCGACGATCCTGGAACGGCTCGGCTGATTAATCGTCGTCACATTATACCTACTCTCGATATCGTTATGGTATTATAACGTCGAGGCGGCGTTTTCGTATAATTTAACGTTTTAAAACGCACGATTTTCATTTTTTTATAATATTTATAACACTCCTAACCTAACGCGCCACGTCGTTATGATATTTCGTGAGATGGTATAGTAATAAGTTATTATCACCATACTATTATTACGTTGTCATTTTCATCGTATTATTTATTTTACGTAATTTATATTAATTTATTCGTGATTAATGTTTAGTTTTGAGTAATATATACTATTAATAATATAATCAATCTATTTTATTTTATCAATCGACAATCACATATTATATTTGTTTGGTACCTATAGTTGTTATAATAATAATTATTCATTGAAGTGATATTGCTGTACACGTTTATCGACACAATATTATAGAAAACACGTTATGATTATTCCATACCGAAGTTTTTATTATCCGCGTCATTTGAACGATGTAAGCATGGACGATGTTGTTTGAAATAAAATGTACGACTTAATTTTAAACGAGTACGAATTATTGCAATGAATCGCGGAAAAAATGACCACGGAAAAAAAACCCACGGAAAAAAAACCCCCCAAAAAAAACCTACGGAAAAAAAGCCCACTTAAAAAAAGCCCAAAAAAATATGTTATACATAATATATTTACATTTATTTATAAATACATATTTTAAATAATATTTACAGTAGTAAAATATAATACTTTATTAAATTATACATACATACATACATACTTTTTAGCAATTCAATTAAATTTTATAATGTTTTAACTTAGCTTTTTATTAATTATCATTATTATACAGTTAAGTTAATTTTAATTTTTTTATGTATAGATATAGCCTACAAGTTATTATTATAATTAACCTTATAATTCAACAATTTAATATTGTATAAAAGTAGTATTAGTAGTACTAATAGTATTAACTATTGATTGTTATCGTTTTGACACTATTTTATTATTGTCTCAAATGATAAACAAATGTAATCAATGATTATTAATTAACCCTTAATCAATGTTGATTTTGCTTAAATGAGTTTAACTTTTTTTTTATAGACTACTATCGAAAATTATTTTTTTAAATTATTATATTATTTAATTATTATGACTATGCGATCTCTCGTATTAAAATTATTAGTTATTATTATGTTACCACAAACGAAAATATTTTGTATTTTTAATATTTTGTTCCTATGTTCTATTAAATAATTATATGATAAAATTATTTTAAAAATATTATTATTTATTATTATAAATATATTATATGATTGTAAATCCATTGTATAATTAACAATCAACTACAGTTTATAAAATATTTCATAATATAAGATTACAATGATAGCACTTTTTTTCCATGGGCTTTTTTTCCGGTGTGTGTTTTTTAATTTGGGTTTTTTTTCCGTGGGTTTTATTTTTTGGGCTTTTTTTCCGTGGTCATTTTTTCCGCCTCCCTATTGCAATATAGACAGACTACAGCCTACAGGCACTTAAAATATTATGATTTTAATAATCCTTTTTCTTGTTATCTAATAACTAATTGTTTAATTAATTTTATTTCCTATTCTTTTAACCCTTTTTTTTATTTCTTTTGTTAACTATAATTCAATTATGCAAAATATATTATAGTTTTTACCAGCTCACGTATGATTCATATGTAAGAATTATTTAAGACACCACTATAGTTACTAAGGTTGTTATGTCTCTTATACTTTAACAAAAATCATAGAAAATTGAATAAAATAATTATTTTGTACGCAAGAAATTAATTTGCCTGTATTAAAAACAAAAAGCTTGATATGTTGGACCTCCAGTATTTATACATCAAACAATATAAAACTTAGTGTTGATGTAATAATTAGTAATCAAATCAAATGTAGTACAAAATTAGTTATTTTTTTCAAAGTAAATTAATGCTGAGTGAAAAAAATTTGAGTTTATATGAGATATGGTGTCTATGTTATATTATAGCATTAATTATACATATTATAGTTATGCATCATAACCATAATTTTTGCTTCGATTCGTTCGTTCTATACACACTTGATAACAGTAAATATATGAAATTATTTTTGAAGTCATTCTGTTAATAAAGTATCCATTTAATTTGACGTTTAACTTTTATAAAAATAGAAACAAAGTATTTATAAAAAAATAATCATGTATTTTTACAATATTCACGACGAAATACATTGTTAATGCTATATGGTAAAAAAAAAAATTCTTATTCCAGGTTAGGTATTTCAGATATTTGAATACCAATAACAAAATCACTGTTGTTGTAATACCTGTACTTAATTCTCTTACATAAAATTACAATGCTGTTAGTTGTACACACTATATAATATAATATACATTAAATTCAGGATTAATAATTCCGATATAGTGGCCCAATGTATTTTTCTAAATATTATTTTTGACAACCATTAGCTAAAACTTACTCGCATTGTAATAATTCCTTACTTTTTACTAAAAACAATAAAATAAATAAATTATTATACATCAAAGTTTTAATGACGCACACGATTTAAGCATTTTATTTATTTAGCAAGAAAAACATATATTTTACAAACAAGTGTAAACTCTGACACCATTAACGGTAAAAATTTAGTCTATTATATTATGTTTAATAATGTACTTATGAAGAATTTAAAGAGTATACATTTTAATACATACAATTAATATTATATTCAACATTTATATTAGCTGTATGTTACTTGCGTCCGTAAAAAAGGTATATTTTTCAGGTAGTAAATTTGACCGGTAACTTGCGTCCCGTTTTGGGGACACAAGTCGGTTTTATAATAATACAACTTTTTAGTTGTTAGATTCGATAAAATATAGCAATAACGCCGATAATCCTTTGTGTTTAACTTGTATTAGTCGTATTTTATTTTCACATTTTACTTTTATTCAGTACCTACAATTCGTCTTAATATACCAATAGTTATTTGTAATACAATAAGTAAATTTAATAAAATACAAGTTTTTTTAAGCCATAGAAAAAATGTGTAGTTCCAAAGTAGTTGTGACAAACGGTTTTTATATAATTAATGGTTATAAGTTTGGATAACTTTTTTGGTTTTCCATTTTTACTTCCTGAGATGGTAGGTGATGTGTTTGTGTTTTATTTTATGGCTATTAATCCAACTGGTTGTGAAGAATTTACATAATTAACAGATTATATTTTAGAAAAAAAAAACATTTAGAATTAGAATTCCTAAATAAACAAATTGAAAGTTTAAAAAAAAGAAATTTCTCCATTAAATATCATAATAAATGTTTCGTTTAAATTTTATACCTAACCATATTTTATTTGAATATATGATTTTTTTTTTTTTATTATTATAAATTTATACCTATCATATTTGAATTGAATTAATAATAACTATTATATGAAACTTTTATACTACAAATTAAAATAATATCAATGTGTTTTTAGTAACATATTGATATCGATTATATCGATATTTTCGGGAGGCAATTAAGTTATAAAAATAGGTATACCGAGACGCAAATAGGCTATGACCGTATTTGAATCTTTTTTTGCGAGACGTCTACTGATAATAATTTCGGACGCAAGTGGTATGCTCTCTTTATATTATATTATATAACCAATTAATGGTAACTAAATTGTATTCTTAATATTATTTTTATATTATATATATATTGCATATAATATTTGTACAATACAATATACTTATTATTTTAAATGATTTCACTAGAAAAACGTTGTTTTATACTTTACATTATAAACACTCATACTTGTTATATATCCACTGATTTAACTCCTATTTTTTTTACTGAAAATATGTTTATTATAAATTATATCATAATATCATAGTGAATATTATATTTATGTAAGATAAAACTATTTTGATGAAAACTTTGCTTACGGTTGGTGTTTAAATTGTATTCATATTGATATTCATACTATTATATGACTATAATACCAGTATATTATCTTATATTATAATAAAACTAGTTTTTAATTCGATGCGCAATATATGATAGCATGCATCAAAATATAATATATTTACTTATATTAGATACTTATATTTATCCACTATTTTGTGTAAAATAATATTATTTATGCAAAGTATATTAAAATATAAAAAATTATTCTCATGTAATTAATATTTTGATATTGAATTATTAAAATATATATATTGAATTACAAAAAAAGAAAAAAAATTTAAAATATTAATTAAATTAAAAGTATACAAGGATACATCCAACAAAATCGAAACAATTACTTTTATACATTTGCACTTTAATAAATCTGTATAAAAAAAATAAGAAAAAATTGGAAATTTTTCAACAAATCAATTTTGTTTTTTTGATTTAACTCAAAAACGATTAAATATAAATACTTTCAATTTTCACCAAATGTTTATATTATATTACAGTAAACTTTTAAACATATTGAAATCATAAAATCTAAAAATGTATAAAGACAATAATTTTTTATAGACATTTTAAGTTCCAATTTGTACAAAATTACTTATTTAAACAATAAAATATAAAGATATGTTAGTTATTTTATTATAATATAAAAAAAATATTTATGAGAACTTTTATGTATTTTATATTAGAACATTACTATGAATTTTTCTTTACTCCATTTTTAATTTATATCATGATCTATTTGTAGGTACTATGTATAGATTTTTACTGTTTTACTGTATTTCTAGAAATATTTTATTTCATTTTGATTTATATAAGCTGATGGTAAATATATATTTATATTGCATAATATATTTTTACAAAAATGATATCAACTTACTGTGTAATAATAAAAGTAAAATGAATGACCAATAGTTATATCAAATAAACATTTCACTAAGTGACATATTTTGGATCGTTTACGCTAAAAATCGTTTTTTTGTTTACAATGATAAATCACTGAATTCATACTTGACAGACCTATAACAGTGAACCATTCAATACCTTATGTATAGTAAAGCGATGATCACTTACCAACCTTTTTTTTTTAATGCATGTAGGAAATAATATAATTATGATAATTTTATACATATACAATAATATGATCAGATCTGACAATGTATAAGTATGATTCGGTGGTGAAAAGTCGAATACTCAGATGTCATTTGACATTCTGCACCGGAGACCTTTTGACATGTGAATAACGATTTTTTTTTCTGTTCGGGTCATAAGGGTTTGTGCATTTTCCCAATGCTAATCATTCGTATTCGTTTGTGTAGAGACCTTCGAGACCATACTCGGGACGCGTTTGTGTCCTGGAATATTCCAATACGATCCCACGGGTACGTGGAATTATTGAACAAATAAAAAGTTCTACATTTTTTTTTTTTTTACATACGAATCGACCCCCGGGAAAAGTAAAAATATTTTGATGGGATGATACAGAGTAAGAAACACCAAAAGATAAAACCTTAAATTCGGCGAAAAGAAAAAATCGAATTTATAAAAGTTATTTTTTTCTAACACGACTATATAATAATACATTATAATGTGTATGTGTGTGTGAGTGCGAAAGAAAAAAATCGATTCAGGTTTTTACTTATTTCCGATTGCTCTATGCATATACTATATTGTATGCGTTTGTAATAGCTAGGAATATGATTATATGAAACATTAGGCATACGTCATGTGTTATATTATTATTTAGGCTATTATAGATAAACGTGTTTATCTAAATAAACTGAATAAAATAGGACACTTAAGGTTAATACGATGTGAATACTGTTATTATACACATAAATTTGATAGATATTTTCATAGAGTAATAATACAATATTTTCAATATGTCATTCTTAAAATGACTATATTTTTTTATAAAATAAACATATTATGTCAAGCAGAGGTATCAAATCAAGGAAATAATACATTTAACTTAATCAATATTTGATATTCCAATGGTTACAATACATTTTAATTTTTAATTAAAACACAAATTGGCAGCATGTCTATATCAACTCCACAAATCACTATTCCCAACAAAAAATGTGGATAATGATCAAAAATTATATAATTGAAGATGGTTACATGTTAATCAAATGCCATCTAAGTAATTTATTAATTAAATTAAATTTATATCTTGTATTTGTATGCATTTGCAACCATTGTGCTTTGTACCTATGTTTGTATAGAAAGATGAAGATTATGAATCCTCATCAGAAAGTCATCGCCCATCGATGACAATTACAACTGGTATACGTTTTTCAAACAATCTATAATCAAAGTGCTTACTATTCTATATATTTACTTTGTACACATAAGAGTCTTAATGTAACCACGGTTACAAAACAATTGCTTTATTAATAATATTGAATTTGTGTAAAAAAACTTCCGTTTATCCTTAATTTATTGTTTGTTTTTCCGATTATAAAAAAATTACTGAATATTTTTAATTTTGACATCTTTAAATTACTAACCAGATCAAATTTTTAAATTTGCTATCAACAATTATAATCAAATCGAAAATCGTAGCATTTTACCGACGACCTACTAAACATATACACAAAAAAGAAAACACGTACACAAAAAAAGCACACGTGTTTGTAAAATCAGTACATTAATCATCTCTACTCCGCACAGAATCTAATATTATGTGCACTTGTTATGCGATGTAACTATCCGACATCTGTTGTTCTTAATTTATTATCTCAAAAGAGTATAATATAGAGCTTATAACTATTTTACATCAAATGGTTTGGGTTTGTGATACCCAACCTTTTTTTCTTTGATGTGTAACTTAAATTAATACTTATCTTCCAGCAATATCGTTAAATAAAAAAATGCGAACTATCACAATTATCAACATATCAGAGAATAATATTGGACTTTTTTTTCTTATATTTTATTGACTATATTATAAACTATAGATTGGGTATTATTTCATAGAAATTAACAAGTCATAATTATTTAGTTTGATTAGCAAAGTATTTATACGATCAATAATATAGTTATAGTTGGTAATGATTAATGTTGTTATATATTTTTATTTTAGAAATTTTTAATAAGTGGCCCGGAAGTTGTGGACCGTGGGTTGGGCACCATTGATTCAGATGCATTTTATAAAAAAAAAAATAATGAATGCAAATGTTGTTATACCACCCAAACTGTTATTTATTTATTTGACACCGTACGACATTTGATGAGGTGTACAATCACAAAAACATAAAACAGAATGCATTAAATTGTTTTCACATAGAGTAGTTTGGATGGTAGGTAGTTGAAATACTAAAATAAATTATTGAGCTGGCCGTGCATATTCAATGTACGTATGACGCGGATAGCAGCGGTGATGTGCTAAGTGGCCATAGTCCGATCGCTGTGTAGTATCCGATTTTATCTAGGAAACACAAAACTAACATGACATATTCACGCCGTAGTTATTTATATATACATATTTTTGTATTATAGATTTATATGATTTTCTGTGAAAACCATTATGATTTATTGGTAAAATTTGAACGATAGAAAAAATGAAAAATATATAGTGTAACCGTTGGCGATAGATATTTTGCATAAACGTCGGATGAGAGTTGATCTGTATGACTGCACTAAACGGAGAGAGAAACCTTTGTCACCCTCGGTATCAGTCCGGTCTCAACAGTGGTTAAGTAAAGTGGTAGAGTCGACCGAGTCGCGCTGTTTTTACCTCGTAGTGATGGTTTTAAAGAGCTACTATCGGATAGCATTAGGTACAGCATTACTTGTTGTATTAGTTGGGACTTTTATCGATCGCGTCATGTGGTAGTTTTGCCCGTACGAGATAGAGTGCGAAGAGTTGTCAGAAATTGAGCTGTTCCTTGTGGGGTAGACAGGGATATATGGAATGCGATTGATGCTAGAGGGTTAAGATTGACAAAAGAAGTAAAGAAATAAAATAAATATCGGGATAAGCACGGCAAGAGACAAGGGTACGAATTCCTGCAGAAGAGCGGATAGTGGAGTTTAGTACTATAAAGACGTCGTGTTAAGACTTTTATTCGTTTAAAAACTAATTTATAATGAGAAACAATTTAATTATAATTAATTAAAAAATATGTATGGTTCAATCATTATATATGTGTAAAAAGTAATTAGTTTTAATTAAATTACAACTTCGTAGCTGTTAATAGATACTTAATAATTTTTATTATAGCCATTAAGAGGAATTCAAATTTGTAATTATTTATGGTTGCGAATAAGTTACAAATTATTGTATGGTTCATTACTTATTTTTGCTGTAGATAAATATTGTTTGCAAAAATTATAAATTAATTTTTCAATTATTTATACAATTATTTTCAAAAATATATGTAGAACAAAGGTGATTAACAATCACTGGTTATTTTCATTTTGGTAGTTCCTACATGTACCATAACTAACATTCTGTTTTTTTTTTGCTTCTGGTTACCTATTTACATACATATAATACATGAAAAGAAAAAATAAATTTCAGGTAGTATCTAATATAAACATAATCTTGAGGGAGTACAATTTATTAAGCTGTGTTATCATTTTACCGATAGCAATTTTCAATAATAGTGAATAGTTAGCCTTTATTTTTCCGACATAAAAATTAAGTTTTTTAAACTAAATACCTCTCATAATCTATTTTTAGCGAATAAATATAGTATATTGTATCTAGAATCTTTTTTTTTTATTTTAATCTAATTTTTTGATTAAAAATTTAATTTTAAACTCAATTGAAGTATCAATCGTTTTGAATTGTAGTACATTTCAATTACATTAAGTGAAATTAATTAAATTTATTAAAATAAATTGTATTACGTCCATAAGACCATAACATACTGAAGTAATTAATATTATGTGTAAACATCATATCCTTAAAGAAATATTCAAAAGTCGTAAAATAAAATTCTAGCATATTCACTTTGAGGTTAACTTCCTATAGGTTCAATGGTAATATTTCATGTTTTGCTATAACATTATTTTACAAATAAACTCTTTTTAAAATCGATTAACTATATTATAACAAATAGTTCGTAGAAAATTTCCGAGAAATCATTAAATATTAATGTCTATTATAGTAGTATAAATAATTTAAACTTAGATAATTTATAATTTTCTATAATAAACACACACTTCTAACATTAATATTTATTATTAAAGTATATTTATTTAATCAATAGTGATATTATCTAGTGTTTTATTAATGATGGACAAAAAATACTAACCATACAATTTTAGTCACGAGTCAACAACGACCTAAATAATTTATAATTTTTATTTTTTATTTTACTTAGGAGCAAGCAACTTATATAAGATTTTTAGATCAAATAAATTACAAATATAACATAATATAAATAAGTACTATACGTCACATTAGATAAAATAAGACAATTATTAAAATTTAAAACCTCTCAGTGACAGAAAACTAACCATTGCTATTGCAGGAACACCTTTACCAAACATAGTATAAACTTTTATTTAACCAAGTCATAGTATATTAAGTTTTTTAATTAATTCGCATAGGAACCATTTATCAATAATAAATTGAAATTTAAAATAAATTAATATATCTATAAATTAAATTGTTTTAAATTTTGTGTACTCTTTGCTTAACGGTTTATAATTGTTATAATTGTTTATTTCAACTAAAGATATTATTAATTTTTTATCATTTGGTTAAAATTATTTTGTAAGTCAACAAATCTTATAGTTTTTCCTTAACAATTTTAAGCTCAAGTTAATATTGGTATTTTATCGAAGTACTTAAGTAATTATCTTACAACATGAAAAATCAAACGTATTTTGTTTATATTGTATATTTGAGTAAAATCAAATGTATTTAAATTACTGTTAACAGTTTTGGAATTATAAGTACGTATATAACTGTGATAAATAAGAATTCTATTCCAGTTATATACTGTAATTTTTAATAAAAAAAAAAGTGATAGCAGAATAAAGTGCAACGAACATAACTAATAATGTTATATTAATCTTGTTTACCTTAGTATTAATTCAAAAATAATAATAAACATAAATACAAAGAATATTATATTTTTTATAAAAAAAAGAAGAATTTATGAATATTTGAAATGACTTGCTGGTTGTATATTTGTATTACCTATCTTAATAATATATATATATACACTATGTAGGCTATTATTTATAAATAAATTGGAGTATTTTCCAGTGTAAATCAGTTTAATTTAATAGTTCCTATTAGATGTATCTTATAAGAGTAATGTAGACAGCCATTAAAACATTTATAGACATTTGGTAACAATTATTAATCTTTTTAAGATTTAACTTATTTAATTTAAAAAAAAATAACTTATGATATTAGATAATTGGAGTTTTTAAAAATGACATTTTTAAAAGTTAATAAGTTCTTTACTGTAAATACTTAAATCTGTTGCTTGCAAAACTTTGTATCTCCACATCTAGTGTTTAACGAAAATAAAACAATAAATTAACTATTTTAAATAACTACATATTGAAATAAAAGAATAAATTAAACAGTTTATAAGTTGTAACCCGATAAATGTCCAGTAGTTATATAATATTATAATTGAAAACCCTCAGAAATATTTATTATACGGATTTAAATTATTCGTAAGAGAGTAGGTATTAGAAGTCAATAACATACTTAAGCAAAAACCTTTCTCCTTCCTAACATTGTCTGCATATTTTAGATTGTTAATAAAATGTATACATTGAATAATTATAAATGTATTTATTTTATTTTATCTTTTTGATGTTTTTAATTAAATCATCGATGGACAAAATACAATGTATTGAGAGTATAAAAACGTTTTTTTTTTTTTAGTTTAAGGTATATGGAGAAATTCTGTTGGTCGAGACATTAATGAAAAATTAAAAAAAAAACATATACCATCTTTAACGAAATATATATTGTAAATTTGCAAAGTATAAAAATGTTAATCACGTGTTCTACATCGCTGCGGTGTTATTAAATAGCATACCTACGCCGTTGTTGTTTATTATTATTATTTTCTTGACGTATACCTATAACATTATAATGGTATCCATATTGCACGTGCGTTTACGGTTTACCGCAACCATATTATACTTTCCATCATACCGTCCGACGTACACGCAAATTACTATGCACGGGACACGGTCGAGCGGGGAAGAAAAGAATCGAACGAAGTTTTGCAAAGTACAAAAGTTCTTCTTTCGCACAGAGATATATAATAACACTACAGCGGCGTTTTTGCTATGTACGATACGATCTACTGTGTTTGTACACGCATTATAACGACGTATGCATTCATTATTATTATTTTAATATAAACGGCCGTACGACGGATATTATACACGCCGCCAAGATCAAAATTATGATGAGACGGGACTGGGGTGGGGGGGAGGGGGATCAACGGTCCCGCGACGTCCCGAGAGGAAATTTTCGAATGGTGTTCGAGTCGTTAAATTTCATATTTATACTTTTATTTATATTTATATTTAGGTAGTAAAAAAGTGAGATAAAACTAAATAGGAGATTGCTGCCGACTCTATTGTGCGTCGCTCGAGGGTGACAATATAAGGCTTACGGGCTTGCATTTCATGCGCTCCCAATATACCGAAATTCCCCCGATAATCGTGCCGTAAAATATTTAGGATTATATTTTTATCCATATTAAACTTTTTTTATTTGTATTTAGCTGTGTGCGAAAAGGCCGTGCGCGGTATCGATCGATTTGCCCGGGTTCGGCACGTGCTTAAGATCTATGTCGCATTATGTTATTACGGCGTGTAATTACGGCGAGACGACTCCTCCGCACTATTCGTAATGCGTTCGATACACACGCGCGCAAGTGTCGAGTCGTGACACGCGTCTGTCCGTACGATTAATAAATAATAATCGCGTTAACGGTGGCGCTTGAATATTAATAATAATCGCTGTCGTCGTCGTCACGAGCTATGGCCGGCAAACGGCGATTAGCGAGCGAGCGACAATCGGATGGAATTGAAACAATTGCATTAATCACGCGTGAACACGACCGACGCACATTGCGAGAAGGACGGCCGAAGACTGTCAGAGTAACATAATCGGGAAACGCGTTATAAGTACGCGGTATACACGCACAACATATATAGGTAGGCATAATGACTAACAAAACACTCGGAAATCCGACGAATAACCTAATTTATTCCGATTTTGGTTTTAAAAACGATGTCAAAGTCGACTAAACGTTCTATGAGTAATTATGTTTTAAAAAATAATACTAAACGTGTATCGAAAAAAAAAAGCTAAATGTATGTATAGGTATGTGAATTTTTTTTTTTTTTTTTGCAGATCGATTTTACTCTTAACTGCATATTTGTTATAATATTATTATCATGTCAATCGAATGACGCAGTAATTTCAAAAATCATTTTATACGTAACTGCAGGTACCTCCTACCAATTTGTGAAACGTTAAACCGATATGCAAATTTAAAAATTTCTTAAAAAAAAAAAATACATATATTATACTATACAAACCGTAGTTTAAGTAGGTTTGCCACAGCACCAATAAGTACACCACATTGATTTTAAACATCAGTTAAAAAAAATATATTTAAATTGAGATGGTAATGTAGTACCTAGGTAAACAACTATTAATGCGACGACCGAAGCAGTATTTACATGAACTAAAGTATTCGTAATTTCTAAATGGATTTTCCAAACAAGGTTTTCTGGCGTTTTGTAAAGGTTAATTTTGTTATATAAGATAATATATCGAAAACGATTTGATTAAACCGAAATTCAGACCTTGATCTACGAAAACCATATACGACTAATAAGTTAATAATTAACGGTCTTTCATAAGTCGGGTAATAATACCTAGGTACCTATTAGTTTTCTTTACCGCAGTAAATAGAAATTAATGGATTTTAACACCATACTGGTACATTAAATAGAATATTATTAAAAAGAGAAACATGATAATAAACCTACATCTTTGAAACAGACACTTTTTTTTTTGCGCTTACTTTAA
Source organism: Aphis gossypii (assembly GCF_020184175.1). Taxonomy (NCBI): domain Eukaryota; kingdom Metazoa; phylum Arthropoda; class Insecta; order Hemiptera; family Aphididae; genus Aphis; species Aphis gossypii. Next base: position 11,522,881 of record NC_065531.1, on the reverse strand, counting down.
TATTATATTTCCTTTGGATAGTAATGAAATAAGAAGTGTAAAATGTGTTATTCTTATAAATATTATATTTGCAATGTAATATTATGTTCATCGTACACACAAGTGGTATAGGTAACCGGGGCGTGTTTTATAGTAGACAATGTACACAGCAATGCGTTATAATATGGCAAACAAAACATTATTACGTTTCCCACATATTATTTTATAGTAATGATTTTTTTTTTTTTTTTACTTATATATATTTATTACTATTATATATTTATGATCACGATCTTACAATACGAAAATACGAGACGCATATTATTCTTAAATATGATGTTTCCATATTTTTTTTTTTTATACGCAGAACTGGCGAAATCTTTGTCCCGTTAATTTTTAAGTGTAAATAATAATTGTTTTACGTATTTTTTTATTTTCTTGTAATTAAATCTCATTTACGATGTAAACGTTCTCATAGTTTAGTCAAGGAAGGTTAAAAACAAATATCAACCATCACATGAAAGCGTACACTTAAAATACTCGATATTTCCGTACACACGTGGAGAAGTATCCACATATTATAGTGGTTCCATGTAGTACGTATACAAATATCAACGTCTAGTACTCTAGTGCATAACTTTCCTATACGAATTGCGTTTACAGTAAATGATAATGGCAATTGGACACTAAATTTATGATAATTATTAATATAATGGATGAGGGCATTCAATTTTCACCGGAGTTCGCATTAGAGTGTCTAATAATGCTCGAGAGGTTAATGCGTCATACAATATTATATATAGACACTTCAACAAACAAAATATATAATAATCAGACTAAAATATTAAGGCGTGTGTTAACCCTTAAGTAATACATTTTGAGTACTTGTTATAACTACGCTAGGCGGATTATTCAAAGGAATGAAACATACAAAGTATAGTTAAAGAAAATGTATTGTAATACGGATTCATCATTTTGAAGTGGTGAGTCCGGACTTTTCTTAGAGTATACGACTGGATGGTAGTTGTCGTGAAACCCTCATTATAAACTTCCGGCACAGGACTCGTGTCTATTAGTATTTTGCTCGCTGTTGCGAATAGTGCACTGCGGTGTACAGATATTAAAACTTGAGTTCCAGAGTAAAAACCATGGCAAAAACATACTTGCAGCGGCACGTGAAAAAAATCGGTTGTGCCAGATAAATATATAGCATATAATATTCTTAATGGTGAAATATAGTACACAAACAAATTAATATGTAACTTATGAACAATATTTAAGCAAAATATCCAACTAGTATTTTTCGACGAACACTACGAATATATTAACGATTTACTCAGTACTCTAGACAAATTTTGTTATTATTAAAATAATATGAATCGTAGGAATTTGAAATTTTTCACTATATTGATTAAGACATATTTTCTAAACATAACGTAATTTTCAAAATATTTAAGCTAATATAAAGATATTTATAAACATTTGACATTTTAAAATTATTTTAGTTTAATTTTTATATGCAATTTAACAAAAAATAGTTATGAGTTAGTACATGATTTTTTGTTTTTACAGATTTCAAATTTAAATTTTAGATTTATTTAAAGTTGTATTTTTAAACAAAAAAAAAAAATCGGTAAAGTGGATACCACTCAGTTGTACTTACAGTAGGTGTTGAGTGGGTCACTGTAATGGATATGTTAAATTTGAATTCAATGATAATAATTAAATAATATTATTATAGCATTAATAATGGTATTATAAATGAAAACCGATTATGAAGGAAGACGATTTTTTCAGCCTAATCACTAAGTGCATCCTAAAATATTTGTTTTGGAGAGTTATTAAGTAAGTAATAAGATATTTTTACTATAACCCCCTCTTCCCAAACAAAAACAAAAAATAACCATATAGATCCAATTTCCTAACAAAAAAACAATATGCATTCAGTTGTTAAACACAGAATATTAAAGGTAATGATAGTGGATACACAAAAAAATCACATTTTTATAAAATCAACACGTTCATTGGATAAATATCCTTAAAAGTATGCCAGTGTGATAAACCGTTTCCACTCAGAATCGTTAAAGAATAGTTTAACAATGAATTCAAATTTAACATATCCATTACAGTGAAACCTATTCAATGACAGATATACTTGACACATGCAAATAACTAAATAAAAGTGCGACAATTTATCAGGTTGTTTTTTTCATAACAGATTTGGCACACAAATAAGAACAATCCCACACAATATTATGATTTGTATATAAGTGATCCTACGTATGACATATTAATAAAAATATAATAAAATATAATAGTCTCAATATAAACAGCTAGACACCTTTGAGATAACTACTTTAATTTTCTGAAAATGTTCACTGTGTTATCTTTATTAATCTTATTTGTAAGAATATATTAATATTATTTTTTAAATTTAAGGTATAAAAACGTTAATATATAATAATATTATAATGCTATAATGTGTCACAAGGCCTCTGAATTTCATTAATTCTGTGATTGATTTGCCTAACTTAACTTAATCGTAAATAATATGTAAAAATAAATAAAAACACCCTTGAAGTTCACATAATGTATAAACAGTGCATATTGCAAATAATGGTGACAACTAAAAAGAAAAGTCTGATTTTTTTCATTGGTTTTTTTTTAACGATGACCAATCGTGATTAATTTGAGCATTATTTATTATTATATTGAATCTACTGTATGGATGTCTTAGGACTTGGGTTTTTATTCTTTTTATAAATATTATTAATAGTTACGTGTTAATAAACACTTTATAAATTAAAATATTGTTATTTATCATGAAAATTAATCGCGTATATTTTGAGCAAATGTTATATAGTTTATACCCAAATAGTTACTCTATAGTGTTCATTATGAAACTCATATAATAATTTACTTTTAAACAACGTGCAACAGTTAGTATATTATCCATTCATAGGAACACGAGCAAACAATTATGCAACTATGACAATTAAATGAATTGTCCTTGTTAATTTAAATATTTTAATTGTAACTTGTAAGTATATTACATTATAGTATAATAAATAACAATGATGTATACCTATAATATTTGTGGCGTACGTATATTATTTCATCCAATATTTGTATTATTAATTTATATAATTATAATCTATAGTCTATACCATGGACAGTATCTAAAAATTGGAAAACAGATAAAAATGCAAAAAAAAAAATTTTAAAAAGTTTTAATTTTGAAGTATATGGAGTCAAATGGAAAATTGACAGAGATTGATGTTGTAAAATATTGTATGGACGTTTGTGGTCACAGTACAAAAAGTCTAGAAAACTGCATGGTGTGATGGACCAGATGCATATCTGTTATCATGTGGTATGGCGTAGTAAAAGCTAAAACCTTGGATAAACCTATACCACACCCTGCACTGGCAAACACTGGTGAACACCAGTTATTCTGATTACGGAAATACAAAAAGGTGACAGTTCCAAACAGTGTATTAATTTATAGTGTTCTATGAAATAAATTATGTATTTTGAAATCATTGTTATATTGTTATATAATTGTAGAGCAGACGTACTATATTGTAGGAAAACACATAATTTTATTAAATTTCATACTTTCAAAAGTTTCAATTCTTGAAATTATTCATAAAATCAGACACACAAACGGTACAGAACCCGGTATTTATATGCTTATAAAATTTCAGTAAAATCTAAACGAGAATGTCGTCTTAACAATGTTAACTACACATAACAAATGTGGTATCTAATAAAAAATGAATAAAAAAAAAAAATACTTTATACAAAATATAAATTTTGTTTTGAAGTAAGCTTTGTAAGATCATGTTATAAATTTTAGTAATACATATTTTTATTTTTTATCCTTGAAGCCCACATTGGCGGTCTTACATAAGTACTTAAAAAACATAACTATAAACTAAATATCGATTATATTCTATGGATTATCGCCATTATTCTTAATATTTAAGTTGCTAGCAAAAAGTCCGTAGAAACGATATACAATCTGTTTTCTAACCGAAATATGTTCTTTGTTTACAAGCTGTTATTCAACTACATTTTGTTGTTCAGTAGATTCTTTGATTTTCATAACAGATGATTTGTTCAAATATCAGCAATGTATATATTTTTCGAAAACATATCGGTTTTATGCAAACGATATTAATATAAAATATAAATGCATGTAATGCGTGTATGTAAAAATGTTATCCCGATATTAAGAAATTACCTTATACTCGTATAATTTTTTTCAATTATGTGAGCTCAACGTCTAACACTGCCAACTTATTTAATGTGGATAGATATTATTTGCGTATTAAAAATAAAATGCAATTGACGCCACTGGACTATTATTAAGTGTGTATTAAAACAACTGGTCGGAATGTTGAAATAATTGTACGATCTCAAAACTATGAAACTTGTTCGGTATATATTCACCCATTATCATGAAAACCCGTTGTGAATAATAAAGTCGTTTCTGATAGATATACGATTCTGGGTAATTGTAACTTAATAATATTATTTTTGAATAGCTGATTCGAAAGAATGTTTTGCACGGGTCACAAAAAAAAAAAAAAGTAAAACGAGTTTTAAACAAACACTTCTAACACGATATAATTTTATATTGTATGGAAATAATGTCCCCTAGTGCATCGTAGTTTTTCAAAGATAACATCTATAAGTATCTGTCTATATACATTACTTCTCTTTCGATATAACGGCGAATTTTTAGTAAAACCAAGCGTATTATGTTTAAATTACGTTTTTATGTAATGATATTTAGGAGATATAAGCAGATGGTGCAAACAGAAATTTATTGGATAGATCCTCTTAGAGACTAGTGACATAAACTTCTAAAGAGAACGTCGGCACGGTATAAAATTATGGGAATTTATGAGTTTTGTTGCGTGTGTATGTTTTTTCTTCTTATACAAAACACGACTTTATGTCTAATAATTCTGGTTCCAAACGTGATTTCCAAAACAATAAAATACCTGTTTGGTCCGAGTTTTGAGAAGAAAACTAAATGATTATTTTACTATGATGTCATACGAAAATTCCAAGTGACAATCGCACTGAAAGTGTTTTGAATTTTGCTGTTTCTTCTATAAATATATCAAAATATCAGTTATTTTATCATTTTCAATCTAAATGTTCTGTTTCAAAAGAATATATTATATATACATGACCACAAATAAATTATTAGGAATGCATTATTTTTGATCTAGTGTTTAACATTATTAACATGGAAACATACCTACATACCTACACATTACACACATGTATTTTAAAAGTTAGGTTTATAATTTATTTATAAATTAATTTCGTACATTTATGAAAATAAAAATTACATAAAACACTATTGGTAACTATTGAATAAAAAAAAAAAGTTTTAAAAAAATTATAAGTTCCTATTTAATAATTACAGAAAAAAACCGATATTTATTAGTATTGGTAAATAAAAATAATTTTAGATAAAACATCCAGGATGATAAGAAATCTAGCAGGATTCGTATGTATATCGAGTAGGAAGAGAAAGTGCCTTAGTATTTAAAAAAATAATTTTAATAATTTTAAATCTTTAGGACTGATAAAATGTAATGCGATCTACCTATAGAGTATAGAAAATATAATATGGCACCAGGTATTATTTATTAGTTCTTTGACTCCGAGATTAAACATAATGTATTTTGAGCAATTAAAATTAATAAATACAGTTCATCATCGTCATTTTTTCAACTTTTGTAAACATTATAATATATTTCATTTATCTACTATACAAGAAATCGGAATTTAAACCGTGAATGTAAAAGTAATAATGTAAACTGACCAATTTATAACGAAATAATTGTTATTTATGAAATCCATAAAACATAGGTACCTATAATCATATTATGCATTAATTTTAAATTCAATTGTTATTAATTTCCAATAACTTCACAGAGTTAATCAAAAATGTGTCCAAAATGTTGATAAAAAAAATGTTTTTTTCTAAAACGTCTACTAAAAACTCATTCATATCGATTGTCAAAACAATTTTACAAGCTGACAATTCTGAAATATATGGTATATCAATATATTATACCTACTTGTTCACTTTAAAAAATGTAGGAGCATATGTGTTATATGTTATTATTTATACATAATAACCGACTATCTTTTTTTTTATATAATCGTTGATGTTTTTAATTTGTATGTAGTCTAATTTACTTATACTAACGTATACAGTTATTTAAACAGTTTTTTAAATGATAAATAAAAAAACAAAAACAAAATAAAATATGAAGTATTTGAAAAGGTTCATTTAAGTAAATTGAGTGAGTTTACGGTAAAAAGTTGAATATATATTGAATACTAAAGTTCATTTCATTTGAAAAGTTTTAACGGAACGACTAGTTGTTATGTGATGTTTTTCAATTGAATCCTGATTTCAATATACTTTATCCTGTTTATATTATTTGAATGTACTTTTTATGCAATTTGTTTTTGTTTTTTTTTTCTTATTACAACAACTATGTTTTTAAAATTAATTTCCTTCAGCATTTGTATATATGTAATCGTCCCAATATTTCAAAAACAATTTTAATGTTTCTCATTTTATTTTTATCAATTTATTTGTTATTTATAATCGATTAAAAATGTATAAGAAATTATTATATGTGACTAATTCACTTATTGAATATAATTAAATCTTTATTAGTGTGTTACCTACCGTTTGAAAATCAAATAAAATTAAGATCAATAGATCCAACATGCAATAAGCTTATTAGATAATGCATTCTTATAAAAAATGCTCATGTAAAAATCCTCTCTAAAAAAAAATGTTAGTTAATTTAGTATAAGATGTACAAATCATTATTAAAATATTTCACTTATTGTATTCAACTAATTTATATGAATCGAATTACGAAAACTAGTAGTTTTTTAACTCGTTACCTATAATATTATTTTAATGCATACCTATATTTTTTATTTTTTATTACACCTATTGAATTTATTAATACGTACATTTTAATGACCAATGAATAATAACAATTTAACCCGTATAGTTATTAATTTGACAATGTGTAATGGTTATTATGATTTTTAAATGTATTTTATTTTATTTTTATTTTTTTTGTATGCTTTCCAATCGTACAATAATACTACGTTACTATACACATTTTTTAGTCCAAAACCATTGTTAGGTGTTATAGTGACGACAACGCATTATAGGGCCGGTGGGTATCGATTGTTTCAATACGTCACAATGGGCACCATGATTATGATTTATGAATATACGAAAACCGTTTTACTGGCTTACAAAAGGCCCGTGTCAGGTGGCTTGCGAGATTTTATATCCGTTTTGTTTTGTTTTTTTTACGATTACTCTTTTTAACTCTATACACCTATATTTTATGTACCCAACTATATATATATTTTTATTTATTCTCCTACCCCCCAGCACACGTGTCGGCCGGTCGACTCGGGCACTCGGCAGACAACAATGACCGCGATTCCAATCTCTGAAACACACACACACATACGCATAAACACTCACACAGATACTACAGCAGTAGAGGTACAGGCCTCAGCTTGAGACCTATTGTACGATATTATTATTATTATTACTATTAATATTATTATTATTATTCTCTCGAAAACAAATTATTGTTGTACAGTGATGCTCACGAGATATTTATCGTGTAAATGAGAAATTTCGTCTTCATGAACGCATCGCAGTCGATACGTATTTAAACGGTTTTTTTTTTTGTCCGAGAGAGGGATCGATAGAACGGTAATTAACAACACGAAACGCACAATACTACAATAGCTATATATATAGACGATAAACGACGGCATACGATCGGACGCACCACGGTTTAGACGAGTATATAATTATAATATAGAATATAATATATTATTATATATAGACGGCCAAGAGTGTGAAGTGAAATATTTCAGTGATCTGAACGCATCAAGCTAGTCATGGTCCACGATATTCTTATGATTTCAATGATCGTCTCAATAGTGTAATATAACCTATAGTTACAGTAGTGCACCACGTCAAAATTAAATAATTTATAATATATTTTAATAATAATAAATCGTTAATATCGATGCCATTTATGGTTATTCCAGAGGCCAGCGATACCCATCATGAACTGTTGATAGATCGCTGTGGAACTGTTATTATTTATAACTGCTACGGAATCGTTGAGGTATTTTTATTTTGTTTCCGTAACATGCGCATAGAGGTGATGGTTAAAAAGTCATTGTGCCATAGCTGCGACGATAATACTATGGTATCATAATATTATATTGTATATTTGTGTGTAATTATAATATTGTTATGAATAAATCACAAGGTTTATATCGTAAAATCATACTTGTTAGTTGTTACAACTTACCAGTGACGACTATTCAATAAATTAATAATAAACTTAGTGTTAAGTTTTGACTCAACCGAAACTAGTTAAATACTATATTGAATAAAACAATTGCATTATTTTAACTAAGTAACTTCCAAAGTTATAACTGTTATAATATTAATAGAATTAATTTAAAATTATTCAATAAAGAGGTTTTGAATTTATGATCTAGTCATAAATTAACTTATATGCAATAGCATTACCTAATAATTCGGTAAAACATTATAAGACGTATAATTGTAGAAGAATTATTAGTGAGAACTAAATAGTAAATGTTGAATGTATTCAACAACAAAATTATCTTACATATTATTGTAGATTGAATTTTATATATTTTGACTTATATTTGATTAAAAAATAAAAAAAAATACGAGTAGGTGACTAAATATATATTTGTGTTTTAAATACCAAACGATTTTATTTATTCCGTGTAGTTACCAATATTTAGTAATATTTTATTGAAGCACCTATCTGCTACCTGTACAGCACAATATTGTCCATGTTCTATACATTTGTATATTATATAATATTCGCTATATTTTACTTTAAAATGTTTTAAAATATAACTGTGTTAATGACTTATCTTGTACTTGAAGGCTTTGTACACATCTACAAAACAATGGCCGTTTAAGATAGTGTTTTTGACAGCGTTCACACAGGTGGTTTCATTTATGACTTTACCAAGTATTTTGTCTGGCCATTTGCTGGAAATAGAAGTTCTATATTATTACGTCAATTATCAGCTACCGTAATGAGACGGAGCAGACTATAATTAGTCATTCTCCGAAGCTCAACGTGACTTTAGCCACCATCAATGCGGAACTTGTAACACTGAATATGACATAATCTTCACGGCGTGTCGCGATTCTATTTGACTCGAAATATGACGTGTCTACGATTAACTATCGAATAGATGTTCTAAGGTAACTATATCAAACTGCTTCCAGTAAAGCTGTATAATCACATTACCACAGGATAAACGACGATGATTGCACCACTGTAATTTGGCGCCTATAAAGTTTACTCGGTAGATAGAGTAATACTCTATGGTGGTGCACTACATTACAACGTTACCAAATTTTTTACAATAATATAGATTTATTTAGCAACATCTCATTACGTACACTTACCGATCTTCACCACTATAGTTCAATAGTTATTGTAGTTATACAATTAAACCCAATAACCAGGTGACAATTTAGCATCCACTCTATTACTAAAACAACATCTCAGCATCCCTCGCTAGTCGACGACTGGACACAAAAGAAAATTAGAGAGGAGGATCGTTGAAATCAGTGGTTAATATAGAATGATAATACCCACGTTTTAATTTTCCACGTTAACGAGTTTACATTTTACCGAAACCGTATACGGTTGGAAGCGAGAATTCGAAATTCTTGCTCGGTATGTGCTTGGACCGGGATTTCAAGACTCACGAGCACCATCACGCTCGGGCGACCGGTCAAAAATGATCGTACAAGCTTAATATCATTATTATTATAGCGTGGTGGAATAAATTCAATGTACGTTTTTACCGATGCAACATATAATACAATGTCGATAACGAGCCAACGATGACGGCTTGGGGTGTAGCAGGAATGTAAATAAACTATGCGTACAATACAGCTCGCAGGTACTCCAACGACTGCGGCGGGCGGTGGGGCATAACACACGTGCAACCGACATTAAAACATCATCTACGAATAATACATGTGGTAAATATAGAGGTACAACTCGGTACAAGTACCTTCGCCTCACGTTTGGTACCGAAGAGTTACACGGTTACACGCGTAACACATCCTACAGTAACTAAACTGTAATATAGGTAATAATTATACACTTAAAATACCACGCTAACATGAATAATAATAATAAGCGGTCGCGTTGCAACGATCGATGAAAATTTACGTTTTTAGTGTTAATTATTACGATATACCCGGACCACGGTCACCAAAAGGAGATATTATCCTGAACGGCGGAATTTAAGATCGAATTTGTTTCGACAAAAAAAAAAAAAACAGTATTGTAACTGTTATTGATAATAATAATTATATATTATATCATTATGTGTTTTAACGATATCAGCTATTATAACTGTTACAGTACTACGGCTCACACGTCGCTTATAATGACAAAAACTCCGTTGTGTGTGCACCGTTGTACACGCGAGTATTACACGCGATACCACGTACATCAATTATTATTTATATTAATGCTATGTAAAGATTGTAAAATAATGCATAATAATATGTTAATACGTATTCTATAATGTATTGCGATGTTATATCGAACGACGCCAATGTCAATAAAAATACAGTATATCTGTGGCCCCTTTCCGCATATGCCGTGCAGAAATTATGTATGTCTTTCTTATAACAATATTATGCATAGTTTATGATATATTAACAAAGTGGTTTGTACAACACAACAATATTTTATTACTGCGTACTGCATTTATTGTCCTCGAACTTACGGGAATATCGTACAACTCGTACAAGTTGCAACTTCCTATAGTACTTATCTATAATATACTTTTTTATATATACCTTATCTTATATTAAACTATAGCTACTAGAATAACAGTATTTCTTACTAATTGCTATAACTTATTTGTTCATAACGACTTCAGTGGTTGTTACAAGTTTAATATTTAAATCGATTTATTTAGGCGTATGCACTCAGAGTGAAAATATTTTGCTCGATTAATATAGATAGGTAATTCTATATAATTCTAAATTCTAGATAATTTTTAGAGATTTATAATATTATTACCAATTATTACTTGCTCGTCTAGTAGGTATATATTTATTTTTTCGATAAATTATGTTTAATAAAAATATGTAATTTTAGAGTTATTATGAAACAGGATATATTACTATTTTCAATTTTGGCTAATAAGATTATTGGATTCATAATCCTTTTGCTTTAAATCCGTTGATTAATATTTTCTACACACATGATAGTGCACAACAGTTATCAGGTATAATACGTAATATATAATATTATAATATGAATAAAATTATATTGCGTTGTATGTTTAACCATCGAATATTCCGATGAAATTAATTTATTAATGATATTATATCAATTTAAAATTTAATCATATTATATACCTGCCTAATTAGTAGACCATTATTGCTTGTTTCAGTAATTGACTATGCTGCAGCTAATCAAAAATTAATATTAACTACTTGCCATTCATTATCTTTGGTATAGGTAGTTACTTGGTAATGGCCGTATAATTTAAATTTGAACCTATTGATCTCCACAGAGCACCACAAAAATATTGATATGACGTTTGGTGAATTTTCAATCAAAGGCATGCAATTAAAATAAAGCCACAAAATATAAAATAAATATGAAAATTGTATATTGGAATAAATGAACCCTCCAAAAGTCTAGAAATTATTACACGATAATTGTACAGTACAGGCAATTATGTACATGAAAAATAAATAATATCAATATTATCTGCAAGAAAATCATAGGTATTGTGTTATATTTTATGATCTATTTTTCGATTATTATAGTATACATCATTTATCAGCGACAAGTTACGAATCATACGATATTATATGGACTCTATCGAGTGGATATGCGTATTTCAAATTTGGTTCAGTAGTACATGGTTTTGGTTTAAGCCGTTATGTGGCACGACGTCTGATGGCTTTTAGTCCGACTACTCTACACCGTACGCCGCTTTGACGGAAACGTATTCGGGTAAATAGTGGCAAGTGTATATGCGACGGGACACGAGAAGCATATTATAATGTATGAGATGGGTACACGGCGGTGTGTGTATATAGAAGAGGTTCCACTCGGACTGTTGACGACGAGATGCATTTGCATCAGTATAAACAATTATAATGCATTTCGTATTTCAGAACACACATGGCGCGTTCGATTTCAAGATGAATGCCCTCGCCAAGTCGTCGCCGTTAATGGATTGTTTACCTGTGTTTAAGCTTTTAACACACACTCGCGCACGGGACGGACCGAGTAAACATCTGCCACTCTACTATAGTGGTGGGGTACGACGACCGCATACAGAATACTATCTTTTTTTGAAATCCGATTCGCCGTGAAACAAGTTTTTATGACCCAACGCATATATATATTTTATTATTATTATCTTGTATTTTTTTTTTTTTTTATCCTCGGCTTAACAATAGCTGGTCACGTTGACAAATTTCTTGTGTAAAGACGAATTTTACTCAGGCGAGAATCGAACAAAAAAAAAAAAATTACACTTTAGTAGGTAAACAACCCACCTTAAACACATTGTGTGTTCACCAAAATCTCGACGAAATCCTGAGGATTACGTCACTCTGTACATAATTTAATAGTCTTACAAATACGCAAAAGCGACAGTCCTTTATTTTTATTGTTCTCGTGCCAACTGCAAAATTTCAATGTCGAAAACTGCAAACAACAGAAAATCTTTCAAATTGTTGCGGAAATGACGACCAAAGGTTAAAATTAACATGTTATAACGAGTTTTACGACGTGAATTTTAACCCGCTGGTTGACGTTTCTATAAGGGTGTCATATTCTTATCACGGGAGAATAGAGACTAACTAGTTGAGGTGGGAAATCGTATTTTGACTTTCGTGTCACGTTTCGAAACAACACCACAATAAATGTTTAATTTCGTGTACAAATTTTTAAAATGGTATGAATTATAGATATATTACGTAATAATACAGGGTTTTACAATGTGATAATGTAATGCTGTTAGTATTCGTATCTTTTTCATTTTAATGTTTAATTATATACTTTTTTTTTTTTTGGCTTTTTTGCTCAATTCCGTTAAAAATATAATAAATAATGTAATATTTAAAAACGCACAATTGTTAACCTACAGACAAAAAATAAAACGTAGAACAAAAATTATTTTAATTACAATAAATTTAAAACGGTGAATTATTACATTGTTATTTTTTTTTTTAGTGTATTATAATATAATAATATAATTTCTAATAAGCCCTAATTGGGCTAATTTTGATTTACTGTTTAGTGTTGAATATTTTTCACTATTTCAAATTAATTTAGAAAAAAAAAATAGAAAATTATTAGAAATAGAATTTATATCTTATATGTTGTTAAATAATGTAGTTATATTAAGTAATTTTGTTTATAATTTTAAACCAAAAAAATGTAGTGCGAGTATTTAAAATTACAATGAGATTTGCATCTGTCTCAGATAATAAAGTTGATTCTATTGAAATTAAAGAAGTTATTTCAACATGATAATATTATATCCTTTACAAAAATATAACACCTCTATTATTCGACATCGCATGAATAATACTATTTTTAATGTGGTAGTTTCTTATCTACATGGTATATTTTTTTAAGATTTTTATCAATCATTTCAGTTTTACGACTACTAAGTTACACCATTTCAGAATGGCAACCATAAGTCCGTAAATAAAAACTCACTTGAGGTTTATACATATAAATGTACTCGGTAGTATATTGTTCTCATTAGTCAGTCATTACTCTTATAACTAAAATTGTATTTAACTTAAAAAAAAAATCATAAAATTACTAACTGTAAAGTAACAAACATAACAATTGTACGCAGACCACAATATTTAGATCATAATATTGTATTAATAATAAATAATATTTGCCAATCATACTTAAAAAATAAAAAAATTTGAATTTTAAATTTGGTTGATTGTAAATACTTACAAAATATGTTTCTATTCATACTTTATGTTTAATGTGTTAATGTGTAAATCTTACATTTTGGAAAGCACATAGTTGGCTTTATCTTTTAAATCATCTAAAACAAAATTTTATTAAACCAAATTTTGAAAATATTTGAATTTACATCTGACTATGATTTTATAAAACATAACTATAAAAGTATATGTAGAAATTTGTTTGATTTACGTAGAACAACAAACAACATTAATTTTACATTATTAATAATTCATATTAGGTACATCGTGTGATTATTCATTGACAAATTCAAAACTTTACGTATTTTCGTTCACGTCACATATTATTCATAAATCATAATTAAAATGCCGTTAATTTTTATACTCTGAAAGCACATTTATCCTGTCACAGGCAATAAATCAATATAGTCTAACACGGTATACCTAATACTATAATATTTCTAAATTGTAACATATTATATAGGTATATATTATACGTATAAAATATATAGAATGCCAAGGGTACTTTTATAGAGCGGTGTAGCCATGGAGTGTTCTGGGTGTTAAAACATCCTCTCTCGACCACGTTTGTACAAAAAATATATAATGTTAATATGATTCAGTTCTATACTAAAAACGTTATCTTATGGTTCTATATTATTAGAATGAAGACACAATTAAATGATTGTGTAGTCTTTCACGTGTTATATTAAAATACGAAATTTAAAAAAAAAATACTGGCTACCCGCATGCGAGTACACGCTGCAGTTCGTAAGTACCTACATATTTTTAAAAAAATTGCACTTTGCGATTTGTGATCTATGGAGAAAAATGTTTTTCAAGCTCATAAAAAGTTGACCACTGGAGGGCGACGACAAAAATACGAGCCTATTTTTATCAACATTACATTCGTATCACGTACATCATATCTACGTATATATACATATACGAGTTTCCAAATTTTCTATAATTCTACGAGTCGATTCAAATTTCAAATCCATTTATTATCCAAACAGTGAAACACAATACGTCATTTTGGTAAAACAGAAACTTATGTATTTAATTTTCACCGAGGTCGATTGATATAGTATAACGTATAAAATGTTACGTTATGCAATTGTCGAGTTCGAGTTGTACCTATGCCAATGTTATTTACACCGGTTGTGTTGCAAACGTTTTTAATTTATAAGTATATTATAATATATACTATTAATTATTATTGACTATGTATTGTACTCGTAGTATGTTGGCAATGTCGCTGTGATTCGCGATTGTACAACCCAATACTTACTCGTCAAATGCCAAATGATATTTTTTTGTTTAATTTTCGAGTATCTCATAATCTTGTCCTTCGATCGGCCAGCAGAATCTTTAATCAGTAAATCACGCCTCATAATGTTTTGATGGCGTACATACGATACATACTCGTACTATTTTTTTATGGCCCGTACGTGCCAAATGTTGTATTATTATTTATTATATGTATATAATTTAAGTACCGCACGCGACGAGCATGTTTATTATAATAATAATAGTTACACATCGAATGTCTTATGTCTGTATAGTGTATAGGTATCTACTATATACATCATTACAGCGTATTGCCGTTACCTATAATAATCGAAATATTATTACAACATTTACAATTAATAGATTTTTACGATCACAACAAGACGTATGCAGCTTAATAACTTGACCATTAAAAGCATTTTCTAAATAATTCTTATTTCATTTTGATTAATTCCTAAATGATTTACATTTTTAATATTCGTTTAGACTAGTAGTGTATAATATAATTACTTACACCTCTGATGGAATAAAACATTATGTATACTATGAAAAGTCAAAGTTATAGGTACTTAGAATGTAGGCAATGTGTATTCGTATAGAGTCAACACTTTACAGTTGCACTCTCATAGAATCACCACTAGTCTTGTTGAAATTTCTAAAACTAAACCTTAATGTTTGTGTTACCTATAATACTATGCCACTATGATGTAGAAGATTAAAAACAATGTATTAAACAATAATTTTACCACACAAACTATTGTTTATAAACAGAAAACGATAATTATATCAGTGGACTAAGGTTAGGTACCGAATATGAATTGTGCAATATTACAATTGTAATTAGAACCTAATATATTAAATTTATTGTTTACATTACTATGCTATGTAATTATAACGTTATATAAGATAAATTTAATTAATATAAAATTACATTAGAAACGTATAGAAATATAATTTATGGAACCTGTTAAAAGTTAAAACAATATTACTCATTTACCTATATCGTTAATATTAAAAATTTAAAAACAATATGTTTTTCATCGTACCTAAAAGTATGTTTTTAATACAAAATATTTGTTTTTGAAAACGATTGACCAAGAACATTTGTGTATCTGTTTTTTTCACGATATACTCGTATACCATGGCAACATATTATGGTTTATAGATATTATATTCGCAGGTACTCGTATAATTAATCATATTGTTAATTAAAGTAAAATTAATATGCACAAAGCGTGTTTCGGAAATACCACACTAGATTCAACGTAAACCCAATTTAAACTAGTTTGCCATTTCTGAAACATAATATGATGTTTCGGCGTACCTATTTCATTATCAAAATAAAGGCCGTATAATGTACATACACGGCTATACGAGACAGGTATATTATGTACGAACTGTGGTTATCAGGGTAAATTATATTACACATCGCCACTGGTTTTTTTTAATATTCAAAAGTAACAGGAATGGATCGAGAGTGATTTAGGAACAAGTAGTGACGACACCTGTTTACTTATAAAAATATTGTTTTTACTCCTTGTCATAATGATGACTACGTTCTATAAACTAAAATAATCAATAAACAAAGGGTTTAAGTTAGAAATTACTTAAAACTAAATTATTAAATTTAATATTTCGTTATCCGTGGAAAGCTTAACTCAATATTATTATATGTATTTCAATACTTCAACTATATTGTAATTATTTGATATAAATGTGTCACTTTTTTAAAACGATTAACCGTTTTCCTACTATTGAAATCATACTCTATCATGTTAAGTGTCACAATTTTTTTCAGGTGTGGGGCATGGCGACTAAGCTCACATTCATTTTTTTTTTAATACTATCTTGACCCAAGTTTACAAAATAAAATATTTTATTAATATTACTTTATGTTATTCACTTTTAAACGTTACTGGTAGACAACAGGTAGCTGTGGTTTATTTCAGTTTTTATAAAATGTATACGAGCTATTAACTTTGGAAAACACGTTACCGCAACTTACAAACCTCCATATTGTTGACAGGAAGACACTTATCAGGTATCTGTTTAGTGTATAATGTATATATCTACTATAATACTATAATATTGCAGTATGATTTCTATTTTATAATGTAAAACTACCAACACCAAGAAGATAATTGTAACTTCTCTTTTTTTTTTTTTAAAAAAAACTGTAACTAATGGCCTATGAAGCCGGGTTGTAAAATTGATTAATAAAAAAAAAAAGAGTTGTAACTTCAGCTGCCCATAATTTCATCAAGCTCATATCCGACTATCCGAGTATTTGGCATTGTGTGCCTTCTGCAGTTGTAATACCTATCTGCAAGAGTAGACTAATAAAAGAAAAAAAAATATATTCATTCAACCTTGTACCTATTATCTGAATTAGTTAAAAAGAAGGATTCAAGTATAGATAAGTAATTGAGGTGTCTGTTTACTTTGAAAAGTATTTAAAATACTTATTTCAATAGCTATTGAGTAGAAAAAAAAGTATTCGAATATAATTATTATATAGATAACTTATTTAAAAAAATAAGTTCATAGTTACTTAAAATAACTAAAATTATTTTCTTTTTACCTTGAAACAAGATTTAGTTTTTTGGCATATCAATTTGTTTTTATTTTTATACTTTTAAATTTCCCATAAGTCATACAGACACAAAAAAATATTTCGTATGATAGAACTAGCATTAGAAATTTATTTCAATAAAGGTATTTTCAACTGTACCATAAAATCGATCAGCAGTAATAAATAATTTAAATACGCTACTATATAATAGTACATAAAATTATATTAAATAGTCTGTAGTCTGTGTCTTTCAAAACGAAATTTTCAACTATGTATACCTAGATTCTAGGTATATAAATAATAATAAAACTTCTAGTAAATTCGTAGTATTTGATATTGATACTTTATGACTTATACGATATAAATATCTATTCATATATTCTTTTGTTATGTGATAGAATAAAATTGTATAAATTAAACAAATAAAGTATTTTAAATTTTTTTTTTTTGGCTAAAAATGTGAATGTTAAATACTTTGAAAAATCATTTAAAAAAAACCTAATTTGAATACTAAAAAAGTATTTGATTATTTATTCTTGTATTTTCTATAAGATTGCACGAAATTATTCGTAATTATAAGAATTTAAATGCATTAAACTATACTATGATAAACCTTTAAATAATTAACCTTGTAAAATTATTTAAATAAAAAAATACAAATGAAAACAATATAATATTATATCTTATGAGCTATAAGCATAACTATATTATTGATGTCATATTTTTTAATTAAAACTACAATTCAACTTTAGGTAGAGTAAAAATATATTTACGTATTTAAACCCCGAGGTTAGCAAAAGTGTGTACTATAGTTTAGTTTTCATTAATTTAAATTTTTATAAGTAAATATTACAATACGAAAATTATAAAAACAATTAAATAATTAATTAAAATATGATAAAACACATTTATTTAAAAGAGAATAAGGGATTTTATGACCATATAGAATCATAATAAGGTACCTACGCTGCTACACAATAGTCTAAGTATTATAGTTGAATATTGTTTTAGTATTCTGAATTCTCTGAATTAATAAAAAATACTCATAGTATTTTTTTTTTTTTTTATCTAAAAAAGGATTTAAAACCAGAATTATTGACTTAGTCGTAATTTTACTTATCTCATAAATATCAACTAAATACCATCCCTGAAAAATATGTATTTATATATATATATATATATATATGTGTGTGTGTGTGTGTACTCGTATAACACAACAACTGTGTAAAAACAGGATGTACAAGAGGGTTCTTGTTACACTAACCACTTATTTGAATTCCGATAAGGCTAACTCTGTGTGGTTAAACTCTGTACGTATAATTTATATAATATAAGTAATATAAGCTGTAAAATGAACAGTAAATACTGCGAGAGTAGATAGTAGATACTAACTGGATAAAAAAAGGGGAACTATAAGTGATAACACTACTTATATGTGTTTTTTTTTATTTAACTTCTCGTCTTCAATGCATACATTATACTATTATATAGGTACTTCGAGATTAATTTTTTGTTTCATAAACAACCTACATATAGGTACTTTACAATAATCACAATACAGTTTTCATAAAAAAAAAAAATAAAAGCAACTAGATACTTATTAGTTATTAAACAATATACATGGTACATAATAAAATATAAAATATTATTATATTCTAAGCAGCTTTGACGGTAATAATGTAATTGTTAGGTCATTGATAATAATTTTATTGTGTTTCGTACCTATCATAGTTATAAAAATCAAAAACAATGCTATGAAAAATAATTGCTTTTTCCGTTAGACATGAATTAAAAATATTTACATGTTATAATTTAATATAAATATAAACAGCGACACAGGATGTTGTTTATGGCCTAAATTGTATTCAAACAATTTTTTTTTTGTTCTAATTAATCTGAATTATATGTTTGTTTAATGTTATTAAACGTTATTTTCAATATGAGGTAGACAAAATAAATACTATATGACTGTTGAAATAAATTGTTAATTATATACTATAGTTAGATTAATTTATTAGTTTTCTATTATTTTTAATAACACAATTAGTGTTTTTTGGACTCAATGATACCAATAATTAAATAACTTATGGGTATGATGTTTTTTAAACTTATCTTTCAAATTTAAAAAACTATAAAAATACACATTCAATATTATTGTAGTTATAAATGTCATACGGATAAAGTATATAAATATATATATTATATACATTATACATTATTATTATTTATTATAATATTATGATTGACGATATAACGTCTTTTCTTAAAATATGATCATACCGATGTATTGCAGATAATTCTTATTTTTTTTAAATGTATACTTATGAATTCATTAATATTATTTAAGATTTGTTTATTATGATTTATCATTTATAATTCTAACATAAAACATATTACATATATTATAAAAAGAAGATATTATCTATCAAATCTTACATGCAACAGCAGACACAGCTACCATGAATAGTAATTACGGCTATAAAATAAATGTAACTTTTAAGTATCTACCTGTCCATATCCTATCTGCGCGTATTATTATACGTCATACTACTATAAGTATATAGTATGTAAAATGTATAAACCTATATTTATTATTTATATATATATAATATACATTTTTGAATGTAAATGTGTATAAAATTAAAAAAAGTGCATACTAAAATTATGTACAATAATATTATATTGTACAGAATAACAAATATGATTTTAAATTATTGATAACTATTCGTTACAGACACCTTGTACAACAAATTGTACAATGTTGATGAATAGTTAGTTTAAAACATTTTGAGATGGTATTTAATTTGCAACAACAATAAGTAAAAATTAGTACTTAACACAAAAAAAAGTATTTTTTTATTTGAAAAAGTAATCAATTATTAGACAAATGATAAAGGTTGAACGTTTCTCTTCACATCAATGAACGATGAGGAATTGAAAAAATACACGTGACGTCATTGGGCTCGGTCCATCGTAATTGCCTATCTTATACGTGCAAATGTTCTTCGTTTCCACACAACGATTTACCTACCTAAAAATTTTAGTTTTGAAATTTATTTTAAATTTTAAACGTTTCAGACGATTAATGTATTATTATTTCAATATAACGTTTAGTTTTTTTTAAATATTTTAAGTCTTAAAATAGATATTTTACAGCGCATCATGAATCGCCATAAATCATCATGACTCGCAAATAATACAAATAATACTTTATTTTTTATAAGATATTCACTAAATTTTAATTTCATTTAGCTATAGCTACAATAATTAAACATTTGAAAAAAAATTGCAGAATTTTTTTTTGTATTGTGTGCTCCTATAAGTATTATAGACAACTTTATTATATTTATATTGTAGCTTATAGACTCTATAATATAGAGGATACCAAAATTTCAAAATGTACTTAAGTATTGTCATTGACTCATCCCCAAATATTGCTATCACATTAGAATTTGAGAATTTCAATTAAATTATTTTATCAGTAACAAAATAATATCACATAAATTCACATAAATTATTTTTTTTTTTAGAAAAATCATAATATTAATATATTTGTAAAACTATTAAATAGGAAGATACTTTTTAAATATTTCACTTTATATATGATAATGTGTAAATATATATTATAATTATTAAAATATACTATTTTTCAGTGCTTATAAATATCTAATTTGAATTCAGGACTTAAATCTACAATCAATCAGTTTTGTAATTGAAATGTCTTTCAATTTTGGTATTACACAATTTCAACGGGTTACCACATTTTTGTAATTTATAACTGTGACGACATATTTCCAAGATCAAAACATTCTTTACACTGAAATATTAATGTTGCTAATTTTATTTACACATAAATCGATTTTGTAATAATTTTAAAGTTAGTATTATCAAATGAATATCAAATGATCAATAACCTACACACATTTATTTATCGTCACGCTAATTGTTGATTTTGATAAAGCACAGTCATTTTTAACATTAGAATGAATGAGGCACAAAATATTGTTACATTTCAATGTCACTTAAGAGTATAAGACTGTAGGCTTGTTTGTTGTCAGAAAATGTATCAATATTACTGAAAAATCATTAAAAATCGCAAATATTATACGCGTTTTAATCACAATAACATTGCAACTCGTTAGATTCATCAGATTCGTTGAACCGTGTCATAAATATACAATTATAACTATGAATTGTGTAAATAAACGCAAACAGTTCAAAAACCCTAAATGTACTGCGGAATCAAAAAAAATAAAAAGTAAATAACATAATATTTATGATAATTATCAACAGCAACATCCCACATTACCAGAACGATATCAATAACATTTAGACCATAACCAATTAATAATAAATAAAATATTAATATTTTTACAATCATCGTAATGTTATAAAAGTGTATCAAATCGTGTGGCTTGTTCAATACGTTTATTTTATTTCGAACAAGGTAATTATTGAAATACTGTTATAGGGTATATATCCGGTTGAAAAGTTTTGTCTGATCTGTGTGGTAGGTACTAATATTTAAGTAAAATGCGTTGCATAAATTGTGTCCTGAGGTAAGCGGAACCGTGTTCTGAACACTGTTTATTTAAACTTTTAAGTCAAATGTGCTTTATCTACACAGTCTATAAACAATCTTTACAATTAGTGTAAGTGTTGTATGATGTGTGTTGGATATTGATTGTAGGTGGGCGTAATGTGTTCCATTGAAATAACAATGTATAATTAAGAAATTGTTTGAAGATGATGACACAAAGCAGTGTCTCAAACACACAAAATCGTGTATTACACTGATTCAATTAAAACTAATTTATTTGTGTCATTTACAGTTTACTAATAAATACAATGTACACAGTTGTAGATCCAAATCAAAAATACGCATTACAAGACACGAATTTTGGTGGTAGTCAATCGCCATACATTTAGTATAATCTGCAATGGTATAGTATAAACATTTATTATCTACTAGTGAAACGAGTACAATATTAAGATATTATCATTTCACTTGTTCATCGTGCACGTCAAACAAGATAATATAAACAGTATAAACTAAATATATGACGTTGAATCGACCGTCGTAAGTGCCAAATCGACAGTATAGTGATATTATCAATAACCTAATAGTTTATTTCTAAAACCGAGTTATTCAATATACGAAATTCAAACTAGGTTTGTCGAAAAATTATATTACAGGACGACTGCATTCGAGGATCAATAAATTAGATCGAGTTAGACTGCAGTTAGTTGTGTTCGTAGTGAACAACGACGTATATTCGTAGATATAGGAATAACCCTTCACATCATTATAAAGTGTATACACGTACGCGCAGTATACAGGAAATCGAAAATAAAAATCTGTCTTCGCAGGGGGGAGTGCACTATGAGCATACCCCCTGTATACGTTATATAATGCTTCGCTCCGGTGTATATGTTTAGGACGTTTTAGGTTATTATTTTTTTTTCATAATATTTGCGCCGACGACGTGCTCCCCCGTCTGCCGCGGCATTATCTCGACACTCGACCGCATAAATACTGGCTGGGCACACCCAAAGCGTGCCTTTTAACGCACACGAATATCCATACGAGCGCGTGCGTTGTGGCGTGCACATATTGTGTGCATTGACAGCAGCTGCCGATAGTAAGGACTAAGGAGCACCTATACAACCTACATTATGTGTACACACAACGACGACGAGCAATCGGTCGTCGGTGTTCGTCTCGAAACCGGTTGGGCGAGCAGAATCCTGGCGAAACGAAAACGGACAGGATAATAATAATAATAATAATAATTGAAAAAAAAAGGTAAGTACTCGGCTGTGTGCGCACATTGTGCGCGTAAAAGGTGAACCAGACCGTTGTAGGTACCGATTTTTACCGATTGATTTCACGAATGACGAGTGACGACCCCATCTGTCCCGGTCTGAAGGCGAAACACAAGATCGATCGAAAGACCCATTGCTCTATTCAACTATGCTGCAGCCGCCTTTTTTTCGTTCGCCAACACATAACATATTAATACGACGACTAATATTTCCACTACAACACTGTATAGCACAACATTATATAGACAAGTATCTTCCTCCTCCTCTACCGCATCGGCCAACCGACCCAAACGACGGCACCACCACACACGTCGAAATACCGTACACACGTATATGTATATATTTTATTTGGCGAAATCTGTTCATTCGAACGCGAAATCCCAAACCACTGCGGCGGACAGACCCGATCGAGTGTTTTGAATCGATCGTTCTAGTGTGATAATAATAATGTATATATGGTACTATAATATTGTATTACTATATACCTATTATTATTATGTTGGCTACGACAAGGGTAACGGACATTCGCATATTATAAATTGTATTACCACGTCTTGTTTTAAAGGGCAGTAGAATGAAAACTGAAAAAGAGAGAACACAAAAAAAAACGTAGTTTACTTAACGAATATCTCTATATAGCGTAAAATATAAAATAATCTTATACAAATATAGAATGTTTCTTTCGATTTCAACGGTCTACAATAATTCCTCGACTCATCAGTTATATAACACAATAGTTTCATATTATACTAAAATAATATTATATATTTATTGATTTTAAAAGTTATATTTTCCGTGTGGGTGTTAACCGCTGTGTCTTCCCATCCATCAAAGTATCATGCGTCAACGTCATATTCTGCAGTGAAATTACTAGTATAGGGGGAAATCGTTAGAATGCGATCGAGAACTTTTCTGTTATTGGTACGTGCACTGCGGGCTGACTGATTGTGTCGATAGATTGAAAACTCTTTGTTGAATTGTTAGTGTAGCTTTTAGAGGCAAAACATAATAATAAATGTCAATCGGAAAAGACGTGGTTATAATACATTATATTATATCGAGCCGAACGTTCAGTGTTCAAAAAAAAAAAAACGATTTTCCCGTTGATTTAATTATGATAAACGCAAATTGTTGTCAGATAGATTACTAATGATGGATAAAACCTATTTTTATATCCTGCTGTGTCTGAAAATATACAATACTAACATAATATATTATCGTATGTAATTATGAAAAATTACACCCACGTAATTTCAAATGAGATGGGGGGGGGGCAATGTTAATCCCTCTGAAAGTTTTTTTACAAATCATATTTCACATTATTTTAAATCTCTACATAATATTTAACGAGTAAATAATAAATTTGTTTTCGTATAAGGAAATATTTTTGCTAGTACATTGTAATGGCCCGTGTGGTTGTTAACTGCGTGTCACGGACTATAATACTAGATTGGTCTGTGAAGTGCAGGGTATGGGTAGATTGTACCAACGATTTTACAACACATCCTCAACACAATGGACAGTGGGACGCTTTGTGCGCGATCTAATAACTAACGGCGTTGTGCATTGTTTCTATTGATAAAAATGTCGATTCCAGCCCTGTACCTATTATTCTGTGATGATATTGTAATTAACAAATTGTCAATCACGAAAACAAGAAATATAGTTTTTGTTTTGTAAAGTTGTGTTTTGTATTATCATCGGATGGGTATGAAATTCAAATATAATCTAATTATCTACGTGTAGGTACCTAGTGACCATTATGTATACGTATACATATTGTTAATCAATACATTATATACTATAATAATATTTAAAATAAAATCGTTGTTAATAACTTACGAAATGCTGTGGGCAATATTGTCTGCTTAAATTTTTATTAACATTAAATTAAAAGTAATAACACAAATTTAGTTTTACTAAAACTATGTTTAGACCTATGTTAACCACCACGTTTCGTCCGTTAATTCTTCACCGTATTCGCGTGTGCGGATCGTCATTCCTTTTTTGTTCCGTGTCGGTCGATACAACACCGAAAATCGGTCGTTGAACCAAGTGGACATTTAACTTCTCCCTTTCCTTCAAGTTGCATGTACGTCGCTTCGCATCTTTCGCCTCTTGTGTGGTCGGCGTCCGTTTTTCCAGTTTTTGTACACACCATCGCCGTAACATCTCTACTGTGGGATCCCATAGACCAGTGTTCTCAAACACGCGGCCCGCGGGCTACATCTGGCCCGCGAGCCCTTTCAATGTGACCCGCAATGAATATTTATTTCTTCAAAAATTTTGATTTTTATTTTGTTTATTTTAATACAAATGAGTAAAAAAAGTGTTTTGCTCGCTAACCTTTGACGTAAATATATATGGCCCGTTGGTAATTTGAGACTGAGACCACTGCCATAGACCTTATACTAATAAAAGGTCTATGGGAAATCTACACTTCCATCACGCCAGTGTCGGTATTCGGTTGGTTCTGATTGGCAGCACTGCTACCCATATGATTGGACTTCAAAGCTGCGCCGGGTGACGTTATTATCTTATAACTTTATCATTATACGTTCGTTTAATTTAATTACAATCAATTTTGTAAATATTTTAAGAGTAATAATTATTGATTATTTATTATTAATAATAATTATTTAATTCATTGAGGATCTGTCGAGGCTACGGCTACCGGAGATACGATACACACCGGCCAGCTGCGGATCGTTGAAAAAGAGAGTCATCGATGGACCATGGCACAACGCACCGCGGTCCATATAATATACTCTCCTAAGGTTTCGCCCCCGATTTCCTGCAGACGGCCTCATCTGTCATATCCGATGGCAGCCGAAGTCCTGGACCCCGTGAAACGTGTAGAGGTCCCGCGCGTCTGACGCACGCCGCCGACGTCCTCGTTCCTAGCTTTCAAAACAATATTGTCACTCACCCCGTGCCCTAAGTCTCCACCGCCAATGTAACAGTAAGCCATGTATTACAGCATGCTTTACTAACATTTGAAAATATCATTGTGTATTGTATACTATATATAAAAATAATAATTTAATAATTTTTTGAATTACAACAAAACAATTAAAATTGTTATTATTCGTTTAGTATTTAATTTAGCCAACATTTGAACTGCATAAAAAATATTGGTTATAAACCTATTATAAATATTATAATATTATTGTTATGTAATCAGGGCCTGATTAAAGAGTTGATCGCAAGTAGGCTAGGGTTGATTTAGGGCCCTATATGTAGAGATTGACTTAAATTTAATTTATTTTGAAATTCAATTGTATGTATACGTTTAATTAGTTATAAGACATACGTATATTGTAGCTATATTTAATTTTATAACAGAAAGATGAGCAATAGCTTTAAATTATTCAAGTGGTCTATCAAAGAGCACGTTAAAACATAACGTAAGTATCTATGAGTATTAATTTATTGTTAAGAACGGATGTACAGAATTACAGTTTGTATTGAAATTTGTCTAAAATATTTAGTTCCGAGTTGGCTAATAGTTTTAGATTCAATAGCTAGCAAGTAGCAACTGAATATCTACGGTGGACGGTGAGTCTAAAACAAGTAATCGTTTGAAAATCCTTGTTAGAACTATTATATAGTTTGAATGTACATTTATGGTAAATAATTGTTTTTGTTTCTTCTTGTCCTGCGAGTGCTAGGATGATTAATTATACTTAAATGTTTACAATACACCGAGGAACCTCCTAAATCAAAACAATTTATGTATATTGTTTATTTATTTATATATCTTAATTTCTTTGTCCGTGGCACTTAAAGACGGTTGCATTTTCCAGAAAGAATTATAAGATGTCGTCGGACATTTTGATTAGTCATCAATGGGGCGTCTAGAGAGTTTTCCTACATATCGGGGTCAGATTAAGGGTCCAAGAGCGATTCACATCTATACAAATGTCTTCCGGTTGGCGCCAGATAATATTATATTACGTGCTCAATAATAACGTGCATCTATCGGCTTAATAAGCTCTGTTAACATTTAATAAAATAACGAGACATTATAAGGTTCATGTCAACAATGGTTATTTAAACTCGAGTTCAACCAAATGTACTGAATCAACAATCAAAATTGAGGTGCACACATCTTTATAAATCCACTTTGACATTAAGCCTAAAGTTAATGGTCGAGTTATTTTTAATGACGTTTCCGTGTAATAGAACATTCAAGTTTCTTTTCCTTCTTTCTTTCTTTCTTTCTTACTTACTTACTTACTTACTTCCTTACTCTTATTTTGTTTCATAGTTATTTATAATTTATTATTGTTTGTTCTTTAAAAATAATCCGTATAAAACTATAACACAATATTGTCGGAATAATACGAAAGCCACCAAAGAATACAAAGTCTTTGTTATATTTTATATTATTAATCAATTATAATATCATTTATTCTATTCACCCGGCGGCATAACCTATACGCTACACACGCAGCAGCTGACGCATTGTATAATAAATAATACGTTTTTCAATTATTATTATTAATGGTGATTTGGCTTTTCGTCTAAAATGTTCGATCCAAGTGAACAGTCTTTTGTTGTTTTAAATAATAATAATAATGTATTAAGCAAACAAAATATGTTTTTTTTTTTGTATATTTTAAGCAGCGGTCGGTTTTTTAATTTTTTAAACTAAAACTTATATTCCAAACACTTTTAAAGGTTTCGCACCAAGTTAATTACGTTACTTTTGTTTCATGTCACAAAAATGAGAACAGTGGGTTATGGAGAGTACAAAAAGTAACATGACGTATCAAGGGAATACGAGTATACCGGTGCCATCACAATGAAAGCATTAAGAAAATACAAAACCTTAATTGGTAAGACGATCAACTATTTTATACAAACTGATTAGGTACACGAGTCTTATATAGCTTACATTTTATAAAGTCGTAAACTATATTTGCTTATTAAATATAATTTCAATAACAACATTAACTGAATTACGTAATAATGTAATTTTAAAAAACGTATTTTTTCACGTTAAACGCAAACCGAAAATATAATATAATTTATATTTAATATTTATACACATACAAATGTATTGTATGTATATATGAACATTTATAATAATTTCGTCCGTAAAAAAACCCCCTGAAAGTTTTGCGTGAAAATTATTTTAGAACTTCATAAAAAAATAAATAAGTTTTTTCGTTTTCTCGTGAATAATGACCGCTCTATTATTGTATTTGTCTTTTTTTTTTTTATCATAAACATAATTTACAATGATCTTCCTTGGGATATTGTTGCATTGCTCTTCTTTCGAATAATTTCACCGCATTAAAAATGATAAAATAAAATATACTTTTCTAAAACACCTAACCTCCCGTTTGGTTATTTTTGTTCTAATTCTACACAGATAGGTATGCAATAATATTGTGTTTACAATAATATTATAGCTATTGGATATTCGGACGTACATACAAATTACGTTTTAAATTTATTTTTTGTTTTATGCACTGTGCCACCACGTGTGTGTGTGTGTGTGTGTGTTGAATAATTGATTTCAAAAATAAATTACACCAATTACGTGCGATTATAATCGTATATTCGTATAGAAATGCGTGACAATAGACGTGTACCGGTATTATATATTATTATGGTTTTGTATTATATTTTTGTTATAATTTTACAATTCTCGCACAATACACGCGTAAATAGTAAAACAAAGCGCCATTTACTTCTGTAAACAATATTATATTTGTTTATCGGATTACTTCAATTCCGTTTGTTTTTTTTTCGCACACCCTAATAACATTATTTTATCCCTATAAATAATTATTTATACATATTATAATGTCGAAATTCGGGGTTTTTTTTTCGTTCCGTTTTTCGTCCCATAAAAATGTTAATGCCGGTGAAAAATAAAAATAATAGTAATAATAATAAAAAGATTTCCCTTCGGACTCGTACTGTACGATGGGAATTTCGCAAGTCGCGTGCGCTCGATACGGAAAAAATAACGTTTGCTATACGTATATTGAATCACCCTCACTCCAACCCGCCTCGTACACTAACACTTACTAATTTTCTTGGAGTTTCTTTTCGATGCCGTCGAAATTTTGTACACACACATATATGTATACATATAGTATAATACGCCAGTGTATTATAATAATAATTTTATAATACTTCTCAAAATTCTTATATAGTCTCTTTCGTACACAAGAATGCACACACACGTGTACACTGCTCGACACCGTGTATATTATATCCCGTGTAAAATTTCACCGGAGCGTGTATGTTTCCTCTCGATAAAAGACATTAACAAACACCGGTGGCTATATATTTATATAATATATATATATACATACAATGTATATCATTTATATATCTAAGGAGTTTCGAAAACCTAATCTTTGCTTTCCACCGTTTTTTACTCACTTTTTTTTTTTGTCGCATGCTTTTTATTTATTTTCTTATTTTTCCCTCGTTTTTTACTTTTTTTTTTTTATCTCGAGTCCCATAAAAAGCGTTCTTCGCCGTGGATATATAATATGGACTGTGCTGCGCGTTATTTAACGAGCAAACAAACTATACACCTGCGAGCAATCGTCGTCCATTGGAAACTGGTTGCACCACGATACTGCAGACTGCAGCATGATTATAATAACATGTAGTATATACTATATATAATATATATTATACGAGTATACGACCCGCAATTGCAGACGACGTTCCGCGCAGGATATTCAAGTGGACTTAGTTATTTTTTTTTCAAGATAGTGTGTATACTGCGAGCGCGGTTTCCTCGGAGTTCGCTTGATTTTATATACGTATATATATATTTTTTTTCATTTTCTTTTGAAATATTTTTCTTCTCGAATATCTAAGTCAAATAAAAAGCGTGAATAAAACTTTCAAAAACCTTTTTTTTTATAACCACAACGAAAAACTTTGACGTCTCTTGAACAAACTTAAAAATAATCATGATCTTTATTCTATATTGCCACCATTAACTTTTAACGACTTTACATAATTTATTATTCCCTCTCATTATTAATATTAAATTGATTAAATTTGCTTACTGAGTACATAATAATATGTAGGTACCAGTTAGATATTATGTATCATATAAGTATAAAGAATGTCATTAAAACTGCAAAAGTAATTGACTATATTGTCAACGGTATAAGCAAATGTTGTAATAAATGTATGAATTCAATTTAAAATAATTAAATAAATTATAATTGATAATTCTTTGTAAAAATCTAAAATATTATTAACATATTGTAGGTATTACGTACAATTTATTAAACATGCAGTTATAGTATATAATAAATAGTTCAGGAATTTGGATAAATAATAGTATAATGTATATAGTAACTAGAAGTTAGGACAGTTGGGTAATAAATAACAAATTTCAATTATTAATTTGTTTTTGGTATATCATAGAAGTATATATTATTATAATGATATTTCAAACTTTACTATCAAATGTTGAAAGTGAAATGAATACAACTTCAACTTTATTTTATGTATTTGAATTGCACTTTAAAAACTTATAAAATACCACTGAAATACATACGACAAAATTGAAATTACATTAATTTTGCTTTTAAAATTTGATATTAAAGTTTTTATTTTAATATATTATTCTAATTATAGTATATATTACAGATTGTATAATGAATATTTGAAAAAAAATATATAATAAGCGAGTATATTTGCATAATTTATCAATAAAACAGCTATATAAATTAGGCTTAAAAACAAAAAATTGAATTCATATTAAAGCATAAAATTGTACTGATTTCATGAATAATCTGAATAATAAATTATAAGGAACTAAAATCAGTAGGATTTATTTAAACAAAATATTATCATTGGTTTAAATCTGATAATTATTGTATTTTAAATGGAATTAACAGGAATGTGTTAGGTATATTTTATATCGATTGAAAAACTATATGACGTGTAGTGTATATTTACATCTTGTAATATCATATCCTTGTAAAGAGCTTTCATCTTTTATGCAGCATCTAATCCGTATTGATAGGAATTTGTTGATAGATGTGGTCATCGTTTGATTTCACGATTAAACAATAATATTATTATTATGTTCGTGTGCACCATAATAACCGAGTATTTCAAATTTTCCATCTAGCTATAATAGTATGTACAATAACCAATGTATAACCATATAGGCCATGTAGACAGTACGCATAATTGAATATGTGTATGTATTCTATATTATATAGGTACCTAATTTTCGGCGATAGTACAAAACGTTATATAAATAATAATAGAATAGAATAATATGGCACTTTATAGTATATACCTTGAAATAGGAATAATAATAATGTACCTATCTATTGTGATATTATTTTATTATTATGCAGATAACGCTGATATAGGGACGTATAATAATAATAATGTATTGACAACCTCAGAACCGATAATTTGTGTTCACAATGTTATATGTCAATCCGATACGGGAACCTTTTAGCGTTATCCGAAAACACAATTTGGTAATAATAAGAAAATAGTTTTAAATTATACTGAGTATTGACACGTGAATGATTTTGTCTATTATTGAAGAGAATATTATAAATAACGATAACACGTCGTACGATGTGATATAATTTAAATAATCGCGTTTAACGGTATTGTAAATTGAATGTACGGCGCGTAATAGGTACTGACTTTATTGATAGGTATTTGAATATTTGAATAGTTACGGTTGATACGGTTAATACGATAATTTTATGGCAAAAAGCTATGTACAAAATAATGTAGATACAATAAGGGCTTAGTATCGCTCAAATTCTTGTATAAAATCTAAATTAACATAATATGATAGTGAAATATTTATAGAGAATAAAGCTACGAAAATCGACTTTGGTTAAAGCAGTTGACTGAATATGAGGTATGCAATATATAGTCAGGGTTTTGATAAGATTGGAGGTGATACTAAAATAAAATGTTATTAAGTTGTAATAAATTAATTACAAAGCATATTCAAAAAATTTAAACTGTAATTATGACGGTTTTACAATAAAGTAAGATGAGGTACAAATAATATTTTATTTAAGTTGATATGTATTAAAATAAACGATTCTTATACTTAATATACAAGTAAAATACAATACCTATTCACTCTATTGCAAAAAACTCTAAGATACTGTAAAGCGTAAAGGTTTCATGTGTGCAGATACAGATATTTTAATTTAAAACATATATATTTGAGTTACAAGGACAAGCATTTTACGAATTTATGAATTATTCATGTCACATTTAAGAAAACAATATTTTTTAAATAAATTAGTTAAGTATTTTTTGTTATTCGATATTGTCGATTTAAAGTGTAAAGCAAATTTAAGTAAATTAAAAAAAAAGTTGTTAAAGTATGTGTTATCAAATATCAAAGCTTGAATACTGTCGAATATTCATATAATTTTTAATAGACTATTGATTACAATATTAGGTTCATACTGTTAAAAACCTTACCTATTCTCCAACAAAGAATGATTATGTTTGTTACAAGACATCAGAAATTATCACCATCATGTATGATTTGATCATATAGTGCTCACCATCACCAAGTACCAAAAACCACATTAATATACCACTAATATTTAATCAGAAGATTTCAAATATATTGAAAACTTTTTTATATTCATTTTTAAATATTTATATTTATTATCATTTTGAATATTCTATAATTATTAGATAATTCATGCTATAATAAATAAATATTTATCAGTTACATCGCCCGGGTATAATCACAAGATAACTGCCACTGATGAGTGATGATCAATAAGTTTTTGTTTAAAATTGTAAAAAATTGTTAAATAATTATTATTAACTGTATTGCATTTGCATTTTGTGTATATTAGCTGATTCTTAAGTCCATTTAGGAATAGTATGAGTTGATTCTAAGCACTTCATTATGTATTTACTATTTGATTATAGTAAACATTATCTATTAGAATTATTTAATTTTGTGAATTATCATATTTTGTTTCCTCAGTTTTTTTTATACTTGATAGTTGATAGTCACTCTGCAATTCCATTGAAATTGTTTAAAATTAAAATTAATTAAAATCGTTTTGATATGGTTATGCAATGTAGTATATCGTCTTTTTTTATATACTTTGAGGGAAAGTCGAACATTTGAATCATATTGCTTTAAAAATTATATTATGTTAGTGAAGTTTATAAAACCTCGAGCATAATTTTCCCTCATTTGTTTTTTTCTTCTTGTACCGTTACTCCTGAATTGTATATGAATATGTTTTGGACTGTAGATCTATTAGCATATCCACGAGTTGTTAAATATTTGGCTATTCGGTACCTTAAGTAAAAACAACAATTAAGTTTTGAACAATAAATCTTACAACTATTTGTAGTTGTTCTAATGTTCTATAGTAGTAAATAAGTAATATACCAAATATTATGCTTAGTGGAAAACTTGCTTCTAGGGGGGAAATATATTAATACTAGGAAAAAATTTAAATTACATACCGCGAACTCGTGTCGAACTCGTAACGATTGCAACAGTGTTGGTGATCCAACTAATGCACAAAGCACAATATGCTATCCTAACCTAACTTGAAAAACTTAATTTATCGGTATATTCCAATCTCGGGATGTTTAAGACCTTAAACATTAATTGAAGAGAACACATAGCTTTGAATGAGATTGTAGACGAACGTTTACATTTTTGGAAAACTTTTCAGTCTGCCGTTAAAATAATAGTACCATAATAAAGTTACATTAGATAAATAAATTATCGAAACCGCATTATTCGCACAATCCAAGTCCAACACATCATAAATATCGTCATTATTGGTTTCCGTTAATGACTCGATAATTTATATCGATAAAACGGGGCAAACACATTTATAATATATAAATATGTAAAAGCAGCGTATACATATTATTGCACAAACATAATATTTTATTTACATAAATAGTCTAATGTAGGTATGTGTACGGCCGGTGACCGTGCGTTAACATTATCGTGCGTACGATGTCCTGAAAATAACATGGCCAAAATATTAAATGCGAATTTGTGTTGCCAAAAACCCCGTTTCCTTTTTTGGCAGCACTAAAGTTTAACGTATTCTACTATTATTTATGTTATTCGTTAACGTTTTAATGTCATTATTTTTATTTTTGGCTGGTTACGTAGCATTAACGTAATAATTACCGATATGTTGTCACTCGTATAGTGCCATAATTATTATTAGTTTATTTCACTGTATCACGGGTAAAATTCGGAAAGAAATATTTGAAAAATCAGTCTCATCATAATAATTCAATTATCAGAAACAAGCACAGTTTTAGATCTATAGTGTGAATAAGTACATAGTTTATAGTTTATTATTCGTATTATATACTACTAATCATAAATGTAAATATAGTACTGCCGCTGAAAATAAATATCCATCATTACAACATTATTATTATTTAAACCTTATGGTGGTTTTTAGTTATACACGGAGAGAAAACGTATATTTGATCCAGAAACTTGATAAATTGCTATACATTGTTCATTATTATCAGAAAAAAACATAGTTATGATGATGATTATAATAACTCACTCCCCCATTTCATTATGCCTCAAAATGGTTTAAAAATTGCTAAATATGGTAATTGTATGATAATTTGTTTTAAATCAACAACTTACTATATTTTTTTCTTTTATAAATATTAAATAGTATATAATAATATTACCTTCATTATAGAACATACAATTGTCTATGAAAAAAATAATCTATACATTTTCTTTGAAAATATTTTATTACTCACAAAATAAAAAACAAATAATAAAATATTTTATTTTTCATTTTTTACAAAGATGGTTTTGATTAAAAATATTATTGAATCATTAGGATTAACTTTTTTTCTATGAAATATGATAATATTTGATATTATTTAAAAAAATATTATATATAATATTTCAATTAAGGTTCTGCTGTAATATTAAAGCATGGGACATCAATAGTTTATTTTGTATTTGTCTAATGCAGAGGATAAATCATGACTTATTATTTGTTTTTAAAATTAACTAATTATGTGTAAAATTATGTACAATAATATTTCTAAAAAAAAAATAATATTAATAATAACAATTTCTAAAATAATCTGTAGATTTTAAGACAACCTAATTTTTTCCTTCACGCTATCGACACTGCGATCTGATCTATAACAGTTTTAAATTGTTATACGACTCTTTTCACATTGTAGATATTTGTTACATCACTTGAAATCAAATTCATTTATTACAAAATATCTCATATTATGAAATGGCATAGAATAATACATTTGATATTAAATGCATATTTCACGATAAAAATAAAATTGGTTATATTGATAATAATAATAGTAGAATTTTAAAATTTGAGTGTATGATGAAAGATAATATTCTCTCTAGAATGCATAATACAATTACGCAGTATCACATTGAGTCAACAACACTCTATAAGTTACCACTTTCTTCTCAAAATCAAAATATATACAATAATATAATATATTTTATAATACTTAAGATGTACACTGCAGATTAATAATATATTATCGGGAAAACATTCGATGTGCCACACAGCTGGAAAATACATTTTATGTACGTATTTTCTTTATTAATTAAATGATGACTCGTTATAATCTATAAAGACACAGTACCTCCCCTATCCGTGTTAAGCATAATATGTGCACGGAAAAAACTAGTTTTTACGACGTTAATTTTATGATATAATATTGTTGTATCGTCGTCTGTCCATATAATAATGTATTTATTATTTATACATTATGTATATACTTGTTGTAGGTAGTCGTCAACGGACGTTCACCCGTCACCATAGGCGGAGTCAAGCTTATTTTATAAAGTAAGTACCTATACAATGTACCTATTATTTTTTTATATCTAATACGCAGTATACACGCATACAAAAATCGATAGGTCTATAACAAAAAGAAATGTGCTACTTGATATTTTCTTAGCTGTATAGAAAATCATTGAATCATATAAATGTTTTTTTTAAATTATGATTTAAAAAAATATATGTATCTCCGAGTTTTTATGATAACGTAACTATAAAAATCATCGGTTGCTAGGCATAGCCTTACAAAAATCCTAATCAGAAAATAATAATAATAAGGAACGGTGTTTTAAATATAACGAATTTGCAGGTTAGGTACTTCACGAAATTGGGCAAGACAAAAAATGCTGTAATCAGCTCGAAAATATAACATAAAAATCTAAAAACGATTCTTTCACAAAAAAATACAATAAAAATAAAATAAATTATATTATAATTTACAATGTAATGTAGGTACCTGTAATTTAATTTTGTAATGTAAAAATTTAGGGCTCGGACGTTCATGCTCTAAAAACTATTGAAATAATATAAAATCAAAAACACTAAAATATATTAAACGTGCATATCAATTTTTTACATTTTAAAATGTATTATTTGTATAATAAGTGGCAACTATTTACCTACAAAACGTATGAACCATTGTTTTGAATTTTGCCACAAAAATTGGGCTGCGTACGTGTTGATTTCTAACTACCCATTTTACCTAATTCGATATAGATGAATTGATTCCGGAGCAACTAAGAGTTAATTTTCTCATTGTAACTGTATAACATCAACTATGAAAATTATATATCTTTGCAAATATTTAGGGAGATAAAAATTGATTATAATTTAGAACAAATTTATAATATTTCATATAAAAAATATTTTATTTTTTAACAATATCTTAACATGAAAATGTTAATATTAAAAACCCATATTATATAATATCTATCATTTATATAATAGTTTATTATTTATAAATTTATGACCATTTAAAGTTTATTTTGTCGAGTCCACACTATAATTCGACTATAATTCTGTCGATAAATTATTCAGTGGCATACTATATCAGTGACGTCACACGATACACAATGCGTTTTTGTGTGATAGCGTTCAGTTTTCAAGTACTGTTGCGGGTATATTGTTTTAAAATTTGAATAATTCGCCGATAAACATTAACTGTTCAGGACCGATTTCATCTGCGTGTTTGGGAATGTAAACGTAGTTTATTGGCACCAAATTCAATTAGTGTCGAGTTGTCCGTGACAAGCCGTAAAACAACACATTCGATGCATTATAAAAGCGATCACCATAATGTTAAAGGGTATCATAATTTTTTTTATTATTCCGCTGTGTGCATATATAGATAGATAGATAGATACATAGATAGATGTTGTAGTTTTTATTTTATACTCCCATTAAATTTTATACTCACTTGCACACACACACACACACATTGCACACACGGGGATTATACAAGGATATAAGGATATGATAATATATATAGGTGTTATAGGTATGTACTTACGTGTAAACTGTACAGGCCGGGACAGTTAAATAATAACGCGGTTCTTGTAGTATTTTATTACGTTGTATATACTACCCCCAAGTTTTTTTATTTTTAATTCGCTATAGCGAGACCAGGCGAAGTTTATCAAGATCACAGTAGTCGTTCTATACCTGACTGCTGCGGAATTCAAGTTTTCTCACTGATGGAAAAACTGCAGAGAACCTAGGAAAAAAGTTTCTCGTTTTAATAATAATAATAATCGCGATTTAAATATTAAAACATTCGAGGTATCATTCTGTTTTTTTTTCGGTCACACATAGTCTAACTACACCCCTCGCCATCGTTTTATTTCCTCACAAAACAACAGCAGATAAGTGTATATTTGTGATATTTGTACAATAATAATAACAATATAATATATGCGGAATTATAATTCATTTTTAAAGAGGATAAGTGAATATTATTTATAAATATTTAAATGGTTTTAACTGAGTAAATTTTCTTTGGGATATATATATATATGTATATATATATAATTTATGCATGTATATTTATAAAATAATTTTTCAGACATTTATATGTTTTAATTATTACTATTTTTAAAACCTTTTTTCTTTACACAATTATAACTCAATAAATATTATAAGTAAACAGTAAAAAACGTAAATAACAAATATAGCACAATAGCAAATATATGGTATTGCAAAATTTTAAATTGGATTTGAATAAATATTATTTTATTGCGCATTGAATAAAAAGTAAAAATAAAAAACAAGAAAAATATAAACAATGGTGATAACTATTAACTATAGTTATAATATTAAATACCTATAATTTTTACGTAATATCCCTTAATTAATATTTTAAATAAGGGATGGCAAAAATTGAATACATATTTAATTTTATTTATGATTAAAAAGTTATGTACACTTTTTTTTATTCTAAAAAACAACTTATAGGAATCTTTTATCCAACTTTCAAACCTTACCTATGAGTAAAAATAATATATTTGTAAACTCAAAATAATTTAAATATTTTCATGGTTCCGCTGAATTTTTTAGACATTTTGAAAGCTAATATTAAAAAAAAATGTGTTAACGTTGGTTATTTATTTGTTGAATTGAGATGAGAGCAGCTATAGAGGGATATTATGTTACATTTACATGCGTTTTACTCACAAATAAAAATTGCATCATAAATAAATCGAAAAGCAACTTGGAAAAAAACTTAGAAATTGCAGTGTCTATAAATTACACAAAACCGGACAAAATATATGAAAAATTGTTAAAAGTCTATGTTAAAATAAATACTTGTTGAAAATGCAATTTTTACAGCTAATTACAAAAAAAAAAAAAAAATAAAATAAAATCAATTTTGTCAAAAATAAATTTTGAGTAAAAATTTCCATTTTGAAATATTTTTTAAAAGTTGTTACAATTTCATCTTTATACTTTTTTTGAACTACCAATCCAATTAAGTAAAAGTTGCTACCTAAAAAATCATTAGACATACTCAATATCTATGATAGAAACACTCTTTTACAATAAAAATGTGCACATACAGATAAAAAAAAACAAATCATTATAAAACCAATAGATTGCATTTATCTGTTATAATATATTATACGTATAGAATATAAAACAGACTTCGTGCTATTTATAAACTATACACAGTTAATTAATAAAATAAAAAATAAAAATAAGGTAAATTTTTAATAATCATTAATGATTGAAATTTTAATTAACTTTATTTGATGTAAGTGCAATAAATGTGACAGTACACATTATGATATTAAATCCATAATATTATGACATTATAAAATTGTCTGTCTTAAAATTTAAAAATTCGTCCGCTATTCTATTTTATATAGGTTAATTTCCTCTATGATGTAGGTACATAGTATATTGTTTTGAAAATACAAATCATAATATTCTCTACGAAGGGATGTATAACATATAAAATAATTTATGTAGGTACGTGTCAAGCCACATTTTTACATTAAATCAATATAGTTATCTATATATTATGTATACTATCGTTTCTCCAAAATATTTAGTTGCAACGATACCGCATTTTTGGAATAACGACGGATTTTTCCATATCCATTTCTTGGTACGATGGTTGGCTGTATGGGAACTTAATTCAGAGTATAAATAATAAATTTAACTTATGGTTTGAATATCTGTTCGTAAATAAAAAAATAAAAACTTTAAATAATAGAAGTATGAATATATCATTAGTCATTGCATATTGATGAACAGTGACGCATATATAAATGTATGTTTATGTATCAGTAGATATTTTCCGGCACAACCCAGGGTCACTGAAACTCGAGGGAAATAGGTAACCTATACCTGACTCACATAATATTACCTTACCTATACCCTAAATATATCTTAACGCCCTCCGTTAAAACATTCCTAGTATAACGTCCAGTCTCATCACAAAATACGAACACTCTGTGTTCATATTTTAAGAACAGTGGTTAACTTTAATGAAAAGCTGTAAAAAATATTCTAAAACTCACATAATACACATCATTTCATAAGGAAAATGTTGGCTGTTGTTCACGAGAATTCGATACCATCAAATGATTGTCAAGCAATACATTGTCACTTAAACAGATATTATTAGACTTCAGTATTTTTATCGCATGGACAACTTTTCTGGAGTTTAGATGAATTAAATACCGGAATTCTACAAACTTATAGGTCGTGCTATTCAGCTTTTGTGCAATGTACTAATGCACATTTTTGTACAACCATTATAACTATTGTTAACATTGTATTTTTATTCTATAAGAACTGTTCGGGGACTGTATTATTTTAATACTGTACATAAAAAATACTTTTTATTCGAACCTATAAAGTTTTTTTTTTTAAAGGAGATAACGTTCATAAAAATATTTTTTAATACTCTAAGAACATAATAAGTTTTGATTTTAATTTTCATTTAAAACTTAATTGGATTTCATCTACAAGAGGAAACTTTTTTTATTATTATTAGCTTTATTGCAAGTAGATACTTAATAAAGAATGTATTAAGTATAATACTTATTACAGTAGGTTAGGTTAGGTGTATATGTATATACATAAATATAAAATAAAATACATATTTGTGTATTTAAAAAATTTTATTTTATCTTAAGTTGATATTATTATGTTTAATAATTCTTCGGTACTTAATATTTTAATTAAATTTTTATTTATCATTTACATAATATATATGGAAATTACTGGTAACTGGTAACTATTAATTACTGCTGAATAAAATACTTCAAAATGTTCGATAAACAAAATAATATCCATATGGTATTATAATGGAATAATACAGCTATGAGAAAACAGCAGGTAATTAAAATTAAATCATAAACTTTGAAAAAACTTTTTATTTTATATTTATTTATTTAAAGTACTAAAAATAAATAATCCATTATACTGAACTAGCTTTTAACATGCGAGGCCCCAAAAAAAAAACTTAACAATGGCACATCATATTGTACACATTTTACTGCAGTGTATGAATCATAAACAAGACACATGCATACTTGAGTACAAGCTGGTTACTTAATTTTTGTTTGCATTAGAGGGTTTTCTCATAATTCAAATTTAAACAATTTACAGTTTCAATTTACACGAAAGGAGTCTTAACTTTTTTGATATAAGATATCTTCATAAAAATAAACCCGACGCTTTAGTAAAAGTAACAATGTTACCCACATAAAATTGATATAACGAAATAAATTCCAATGTCAAGAAAATATTTTTACAATTTACTAGGTTTTTTTCTTTATTTCACCATCATAATACATCAAAATAAGACGTAAATTATCCACTTAAATTATGACATTAAATGTATAATAAGTATATATATATATATTATATATGTATATATATATATATATATTTATAATATTTAATTCGAATATATTGATACTTGATTTATTGGATTTAAATACCTCCTTATAAATAATAATAATATTAAAATCAGTTTGTACTCAAACAAATAAACAATTATTTTATTTAATGATCTATAGTTAGATTTAACATACCTAATTAAATATATTTTAAAACTAATTACAGAAAAACTAAAATAAAAACAAATTACAGTAATAATAATGATGATAATAAAGAAAATAAACCAAATAAAGATTCACCTTCATAATTCTGTATACATGATTATTTTTCAAATAGCGAGTGGAATAAATAAGTATAGTAAAAAAATAGAAACATCAAAAGTTTCGAAAAAAGACAAGAAAATGGACCTTCGGGCTAAATTTTTTTATCTCTTGAGTACGTGTATTCCTATTTATCTTACCTATATGATAAATATATTATAATACTGTTATATTATGACATTGATACGAAATTAATAAATAAATGACGATAACAGTCGATTATTGTTGAAATGCTTTTTCGTTTTTAAATTTTTATTATATCATCCAATCTTCCAGAGTAGGTTGTTGCAAAAAAAATTATATTCATCGTGTAATAAGAAAAAATGTAAATCACAGTCTTATACAAAGTGTAACATTTAAGTATACGTATTGTACGGATATATACTTGAGTTTTGTTAATGTTGTAATTTTATTGCTAAATACTAATTGCTTTTTATTTATATTCATTATTTTATGAAAAAGCATAGATTTTTTTATTATTATTATTTTAAAGTGGACTGTGGACTCCAATAATATATATTTGCAGAAAAAAACAAGTGTAGGTACATCAATATCATTGTTATTAATAAAAATCGGTTAGGCTTGGAACTATTGACAATAATTTTTGTTAGATCCGAAGTCTACAAACAAATATTCTTTTTAGTAAACGTCGATTGAAAACTCTTGAAAATATTCGACAAAAACATGTTAATCAAAATATTGAAATAAAAAAAAAAGTTTTATATATTTATTTGTTTATATATAGATATAATGTTTTTGTATACTGTTTTAATTTTAATAATTGTTCATATAATTATACTTTTATTACATAAATTTCAAAAAAATATAATCGTTATTAAATACGACTTTATTTTTACATTTTATGGAAAATACTTTAAAACATAATTGCACATTTTCCAAATTTCAACACTTTTGTTGTACACTTTTTAGATGTTTACTGT
The DNA here is from genome assembly GCF_020184175.1 of Aphis gossypii. NCBI lineage: Eukaryota > Metazoa > Arthropoda > Insecta > Hemiptera > Aphididae > Aphis > Aphis gossypii. The sequence continues at coordinate 11,479,658 of NC_065531.1, read as the reverse complement.
GCGAGAATCACGTCTTTAATTATGATAACCAATTTATAGCTTATTTTAATTTTAATATCAGTGTTGTGTCATAATTATAGTGTATGTATGTAAAATGGTTTTTGTACTTTGTGATCTGTTTTGCTTGGGTAATAAAAAATTAAATTGTCTAATTAATTATTGCTTCAATTTGAAGTCAGATGTTAGGTATTGTTTGCAAGTGTTTTTTGTGATTTTTATTACTTATTAATCTATACAATATCTATTGATTTCAATAAGACGAATAATATAATTTAAAAAAACCATATAATGTTCATTACTTTCCCAAATTTTCTAACTCTTTACACTTTGGTATTAACTGATTTTATATTTACTGCAGAGCTTACGGTTAGCGTCACTTATATCGTATAGTTGGACAAAACTTAATTGTAAAAAAATTAAACGTTTATATCAATTTAATAATATTTATCAAACTATAACGATTTAAGATCTTGGTATGTATGACGTATGCAACAATTGTGTATAATATTATGTTTTTTATTTATTATCGCAGGAGAATTAATTATAATCTGAAGCATTGCATTTATGTTTAACTTGAAATCACCCACCTGTCCATCAAACGGCCTCAACTGAATTACTTATTTCAATTACGATTCCTATGTTAAATTATAATAACAGCTATACGGAATACAGAAACCGGGTGTTGAGAACTTGTTTCCTTTTATTCAACTCTCCAACTAATTTTTTTTTTTTTTTTTAAATATGATATATTATTTTAATTATTTTAGTAACTAGCTATATCTATATAGTATATAAACGGTTAACTTTTTATTAAATGTCTTTATTTCCTAAGCCTTATACATAATTATATGTGAAAATATCTTATCTGAATAGTTCTAAAACTATAACTTATAAGCTAATAAGAAAATGTTTTATACAATACTTGGAATATAATTATGTTAAATTAATATAAACCTGATATTACGGGAAAAGAGTAGTAGTTTCGATTTATCTCTTGAATAATTAATTCGGTAGTCATTCTAAGCTCTTATAACCTGTTCTATTATGCATATTTTTATTTATTCTTCCATTACATAATTGAACTCACTGACTATGTTTATCCGAGGCTAATATATAGGTACGTATTTATTCATAATTTGTATTCATTTAATTATTTTTTAAGGTTCAAATCAGGACTTTTTTTTTTATCTAATTACTTGAATGTTCAGAATGTTGTTAGCGTGTATTTAAATTGTCTTTGTATTGAGTCGTTTATAAATGATCGCATTACTATTATATTTACTTGATAAGTACTTACCTATAATTATTCCATTTCAATTGAGAATTAGTAAAAATATATTTTTTATTCTTAAAAACTTAATTCTAAAAATATAATTTTTATATTTTTTATGAATATTATGTTACAGTTATAATAAAATATACACCTATATCGTTGACAGTCCAATAAATTCTCTGACTTGAATTTATAGTCATCTCTATGAATAAACAGAAATCTAGAAAATCTTAATGACAAAATTACACAAAATATAGACATTGTTTTTCGTTAATACTTAAGAAAGAAGGATGACTTATAAGAATTATTAAGGTTAGATTTCATAAATTTGAAAAAAAATCATTTTTTTTTTACAATGCTCGTATACGGTGGTAGGTTATATAGCATCTACCACCCCTAAACTAGGTACAATATTATAAAAGGAAAATGTACTCAATTTTTGTCACTGTGTTTATTGAACTATACGCGTGGTAAAAATATAGTATGCACACATTTACGTACATATTGTGTACCTACTACACACATTATACGCAATGCATATTATAATAACCCTTCTCCGCAACACCGTCCCATAGAAATTATCCCATCATTGTACTCGGCACTGATGAATATTCAACTCGGAGATTTCAAATACTATTATGCGTATATAATATATTTATATACGTGTTTCTTTTACCAAACAGATATTTTGTACGGTTATTTACTCCGAACAAGAGGTGGTGTGGCAGTGAAACACCTCCCCGTATATTCTTACGCGTACGACGCTACCCTGCTTGTATTTAAATGAAAAAAAAAAACCAAAAAGTGACAGGCCGGTAGTCGATTTCATGCGCCATAATTCATATCTTTGGCCTGTAAACACACAAATATCACAATAACACACTCACACCGTGAATGGTCTCGTCGTCTCGTACGCGGTACAGTTATAATACACCAAATTTGTCGCAGCGCATATTATATTTTCTGGGCAGCCGTCGGAATAATACCACCCAAATGACCCGTGTGAAGCAGACTATATGTAAATACTAATACGGTTATACAAAACCGTATAATACTTGTAAAGAAAACGTACACTGATGCATCAATTATAATTTTACTCCTCCTTGTAAGCGTTATACTGTTACATAGGTACCTACTGCATCATTGTAAAGTATTTCGTGGGCGGAAAATTGAAAACACGCAATTGATAGAGGTTGAACTCAAGTCTTCAACGGACAGCGTTTGGAATAACAAAAAACTACAATAATAACAAAATAATTTTCCCCGGCTATTAGGTATACACATTATATTATACGAGCTAAAAGGAACTAATCGATCATAATGCGTGATTTTATTAAAATAATACTCGAAATGTAAATGTGAAAATTAATTAATGACGAAATCATGGAAACCAACACGTAGCATCACCGACAAAGGAAGCCTACAGGACAGGTTTTTATATATTATATTTTATTCGTGACCGCGTATAAACGCACCTAAACATTTAACGACAAAGTCGTTGAACATTTTATAAAAAAAATAATGCTTAAACGTGTTAAACCGTAAAATCTTTAATTAAATTTTTTAAGATAAAATCTCAGTAATTATTATTTTAAAAACGTTGTTTGTATGGATTTATTACACTTAAAACACAATATTAAGCGTTTTATTTTTATCGACTAAAACAATATTATTTATGGTCGTATGTAATCGTATTATTGGAACGCACAATAATTCCGATTGATACGTACCCAACGTCATTTAAGTTCTACAATGGGGTGCAGTGTGTGCAAACTGCGAAAGTCTACGACCGCAAAGTCGAAACTGCAAAATTAAAAACAATATATGCTGTTCACCGCGGCGCGTTGACACGGGGCCGATGATCGATTTCTTTGTCGAACTCGATTTAAAACTCGATATAAACTTCGATAGATATTGGTTTGATATTTATTTATTTTTCTCGTCGCGTGTCAGCGTTAGTTCCGCCGTCGAAGACAGAACGGCGGAAAAAACACACATGTGTGAGAAAAAATCAACTTTACTGCGTATAGAGAAAATTGATATTAAAGTGCACGTGGCGAATATGTATGTATAATACAAATAGGCAGCAGTGTAAGACCGTCAAATGTGATATACATATATAACAACGTTGTATGTGTCCTTAAGTTGTTTGAAATATTAGATTTCAATCGGAAAATGGGCTGCGGGTTCCTCTTTCTCACGGCGTCTTCGATACAAAGACAATAATATGGTTCAAGTAGTAGACACATCAAGCGACAGTGTCTTCCCTTAGCACGTTATTATAATATATTATTTTTGTATTTCGTTAGCTACTTAACTGGTGTAAATACTCATTTTCAAAAAATAATAATAATAATAATAATATAATAATATGTCATATTAAATGTTTAGAAATTTATAACATACATTTTCTATAGATTGTCAGTTAGTAACTTGCCTATATTATATAATTGATGGATATTTTAAGTGTCTGAAATTATTAAAATTATCATTTTATAGAAGGTTCTAAAAAGTATCTACCCTCATAGACCTAAACTAATCTAATCTACACAATTTTTTTACCAGTTTTCGGTAATAAATAAAACTAAAATTTACGTTTATTTGTGAAACTTTTTATTTCTTAAAAGAATGAAACGGTCTCTGAAAAATCATTTATTAATACATAACAAGAATTATTGGAAAATAAAAAATATTAGTTTATTTAAAGATTAGTTGTTATATTATTATTAATCTAACATCATAGGTTTTATCTATATTCTATACTGTGATATAGATGTGATGAAATATTATAAGAAACGAACAATTTATATTCGCCAACCCTATAAATTCAGAAAACACGTTTATATACAATATACATCTTACAAACTCGGCGAGTGAAGAAACGATTCTGAAGATATTTTAGTAGGTTCTCGGGGTAACGTTTTCTCCCTGAGCCCTTTAATCAGCGCCTATGGCTATACAATAATAACGTTTTATGGTGGGTAAAAATAATTACACTCACGCCAAACGTTAAACGTGTCAGGGAGGGTGTTACGCTTGCAGATGTTGCGTTCTCCACGGTCTTCGTCGTCGCAGTCGGATAATGGACTACGTTTGACCCTATTTTTTGCCGCCGCCGCCGCGCCTGAGGTGTTCGCTGCGTGACGATTAGATCCTGCCAGAGCTGTGGCAATAAGTTTCCGGTTACGGCCACGGTGACTGTAGTAATAGACAATTTATTCGTCCCGTAGAAAAGTCGTAAGAAGTGTGTATTAGGTATACCGACTGCTAGTTATTGTTTTCAATAAAATATACATCTAAATATTATTACCTATATACCTACCAACCGATTTAATAATGTAATTACTAATAATAACATCACGATGACTGTAAAATGTATTACTGTAAATATTATCACTTACTATTCATAGTGAAAGACCATACTGTGAAAATTGATAACCGTAGATTTAATATTTTCGAAATCGAATTAAACTAAGAGTATTTTGGTATAGGTACACTTAAGCATATTTCCGAGTATATATACAAAATAATTGCTTACCTATAGCTTTTTAATATTAAGAGCAAAACTAAATACTATTTTGAAGTTTTAATGAGGCGATTAGCTAGTATATTATGGAAACGTTGAATTGGTACTGGGTAGAAAACATGATAATACAACAGTGTATAGTTAATTGGCGTTGCTCTTTAATTAAACACACTGTGTGTTTTTCAAGAGTTTAACGATTAAAACGTGGTTAAAACATCAGGCACTGAACACTGATGCAATTAAAATAATGTCGGAAAAGTTGAAACTGTCAATTTGACATGCGTGCGTAGTAACAAAAAATAAAGGATATTTTTAATTGACTAAAAGCGAATAAAGTTAACGTATTATATAGATGTACGAGTGACATGATTTTCACAACCTGCTAAAAAAAAAAAAAACTCATACATTTTATTTATTTTTGATAGGTAGCTAAAAACCTTTTACTGTACATAATTCCAAATTTTAAGCAAATGTTAATTAAATATTGATAAATTTAATAATATGAACGATAAAATTAATTTCTAAACAGATTTTTTTGTTGACGGAATTATTTTACATAACATATGAGGGAGATGTATTTGGTTTATATTGATTAAATTATCGTTTAAATTAAAAAATATATGATGTATAAATGTATAAATATGTACCTACAGATTAAGTTAGGTTAGTTAGTTTTGTACGTGTATATATATATATATATATAATTTATTGATCACATCACTATAGCTAATGGTAATATACTCGAGCTTCTGTATTATGTCAACCAGTATTTTAGCTACTCACAATATTTTAACAAATGGCGTGTGGTAACAAAATATGCGTTTACACGAAGAATGATGAAGAAAATAATACAGATCTAAGTAAATTTATTACACATAAATTTCATGAACATATTTATTTAAGATACATCATCAGAACAAATCACTAATCTTAAAAACTTTTTAACATTAAATTGTCTAAAAGTTACTTTTCTTTAATTTTAGATTTATATGATTTACCAATAAATTCATTGATTTTACAATGATGTGTGTGATATTTTATCTTAAAACACTTTATAAAATAGAAACTATTCATATATTCTGGTAAGAAATTGAATCCTATTGGTGCTTTAAGAATGAACAATTTTCAGTAATAATATCGATTTTCTTATTTTGTCTTAAATTTCTAATAAAATATATATATATATCCATAAATAGAATTTTCTCAAATTGTTTAAACCAAAAAATTATTTGCACACGATGCAGTCTTCAAAAGAGTAAACTATTTTTAAAAATCTAGTATTTACATATATTCTAAAGTTTTAATTTTTCTTCTTTTTTCAGTTTTTTTTTTATAAATTGTGTAAGTAATCTCAAAATAAGGTCGATGATGGTTTTAAAATAATCATAATATAAAATTTAAAATTAAAATAACTAAATAGTCAAATTTTCAAATTTCAATTATGTTTTAATTAAATTAGATTCACTAAAAAATTGTCTAAGCTTATAGTTTTAGTTATTTTTAACACAACTAGATTAACACATGAATATTTCTGTTTATTTATTTTACATATTTTTCAATATTGTCAAGTCGTAAACTATTTATTTCAAAATAAAACACAATAATAATAATAATATTATAATATTTGATACAAATGTCTGGATCGACCACCGATCAGGCGATCTATATATGTGTTCGATCCTGTCATGTGGTTGTCTGACATTAGAATGAATACACGTCGTAACTCGTAACGACGAAATACCACACAAATTACTATCAAACTTTGTTCCAATTAGCCAATTTACATAATATAAATTATATATATAAAAAAAACTTTTATCATAAGCTATAAACAATATTATTATAACACGACATCTGCCTAAACTATATTGTAAAATGCGTTGTAATAATATAACTCGATCGATGGCTGTTACATGTGTAATAATAATATTTATATTGTACATGGACACAAATTAGGGCGGGTAATAAATTATCTATGTAAAAAATAAAAAATAAAAGGTCATTATAATTGTACGGATGGTGACAAAAATTAATGATATAATTATTTCTCATTTTTTTATTTATTTTTTTTTTATTATTATCAAGTCCTAACACAAAGAAGTACACGCGCTCTTTTTACAGGTAAGCGTGAAAAATAAATGAGCGCTAAAAATGTCTAAAGACTTTTGTGTGTGTGTGAAACTGTATATTATTTAATCGAGTAAATAAATGGGATCTTCTGTTCCTAACAGCATTTGATCCTTTGAAAGTTGCATACTCCAAATACTGAGAAAGAGTTATTAAAAGAGATATTATGACTCACGAGTTCGTTTTTCTCTCTTATCGAATCTTGGTATACGGCCTGGTTTTCTCGAAACCCATCACCGATAGATAGTATTCTTTTTTATATATTTTTTGTGTTTACAACATCAATATCCTACCTTTTTTTTCTATTATTAATCCTTATCAATTGAATGGAAATATAATATTAGTTTAAATTCATTTATTTTTGTTATGTACTTAACTTATATTGTGTATTTGAGCAAGAAGTAACGACAGTTGTATCTACTTACATTGTAATAAGAGTGTGCGTGTATGGTGTTTATATGGTAATATGGAATTTTTCTATTCAGGAAACTGTATACATACAATAATTTATTCTGTATTAACTCCTGTTTATATTATGTACTTTTGGTAGGTACGTGGCTTTATTGCAATAGCTACAAGATAAAACTTATTTTTCGCATTCATTGTGTAGACTTGGATTAACATTTTAGAATTTAATAAAACGAAATAATAACAGTCTACGAATTAAAATGTAAAAAACCAAAGAAACCGTCTTGCTAGGTACATAGTAGGTTTCAAGTATTTCTTGTCATCGAGTAGATGATTGAAATTAATGTGTTAAATTCAAATTCAATGATAAAAAATTGAACTCAAAAAATGATTCTGAGTGTGAGTTGTGAATCAATATCTAATTCTAAAGATATTTTATAATTTATTTATATTATGATTAGTAGTAAAACCTAGATGGACCTAGACTTTTTTTCCAGAAATATTGTAAAATTGCTTAATTATCATAATATTAGGTATATATTTCTGTTATTATAACGTATAACTAAATTCCAAGGTACGTTATTATATAGAATGGTATAATAGGACTGTGATAATTAGCTTAAAAATTGTCTAAATATTTTGAAAATTATGTATTCTACTAATATGTAAAAAAAATTTAAAAAGCTTAAAAGCAACTTAAAAAGTTAAAATATTTCTAAAATCATTATGTGGCAAATGGAAAGTGTATATAGAATGACCCTCACTATGTAGAATATTATTGTGAATAATAAATATAAGTGTTTTTAAAAATTAAATTTATATAAGTACATATAATAAAAATTATCCGTTCTAAAGTGTTTATAATAATATAATATATTAGGTATAAACTATTGTATTTAATAATGATAGTGAAATCGGAATTTAGATATATTATCTATAATATGCATTTTTTATTTTTAAATTTCTTTATTACACATTCTGTTCACGTAAAGAATAATAAGTGAATGCGATGACGAAAAAAAAAAATAAATAAAAGGGCATGAATCAAGGAATGAATAATTTTCCTATTTAAGAAACTAAATAATTGACATATTATTATCTATGTTATATGTAATGTACGAATGTACGAGTATATACAATACTATATATTATATAGTTGTAGCATATCATTTTTTATATTGCTGGTTACTACTAAGTGTATATAATATTATAAATTATAATATATAAAATATATTCATTCTTTTATATGAATATATTAAATAAACAACAATATGTTTGAACTTTCTCTAAAATACAATAGAATTAGTTCAAATATATATTTTTTTTTTCAGAGCTGATATGTATCACATCCTCCTTGTATAATACGCCAGCGATATTGTTAAATATATGGTATTTTTGTATTTATATTGAAATAATAGTATAAAACATATATTATTAGACACAAGTTAAAGCAAAACATATATTTTATTTTGACATAAGTAGGTACAAATAATAAATAATTTAAAACTATTATTAAAACTAAGGAATGAAAATATTTAGTTAGACATAAGTATTCAAATTTTAATAAATATAATAAAAAAAAACTTTTTTAAGAAAACCTAAAATTATCTTACGAGTAAAAGTATTTATGTAAATTAAGTTACCTATACGTTGTTTAAATATCAAAACCCGATAGTCAACATGTAAGATCCTTTTAAACTAAAGGTTTCCACAGAACATGGATGTAAGATGAATGTATGGTGTATCTAAGAGGAAAACTTCCGGGATACATCTCTAGGGTATCTTTATGAAATCAAAATCCATCCCACACCACATAAATAAGTTATTTTGGTATAGGAAATGAACGGCTATACCTACATCTTTTTGGTTTTCAAAATAATCTCGCTGAAAACTTAAACCTAACTTCTGCTTTCTCTCGTTCGATTGATGCATAATTTAAACGGTATCAGACGCAGTTTTCTTATTTACACAAAACGTGGACAGAGAAACTAGAAAAATGTTATAATGAGGAATCATAACGATTCTCCCCATCTAATGTTTTTAAAATATTTCAATAATTAACATTTAAAAAAATAATAATTTCATTTATTAGATATTTTTTAAAATAGTTAATAATGTGTAATATAATAATTATAAGATATATTTACTTCTTAATGAATGCAAAATATTAATAAATTATGTACAGACGTCATTTTAACGTCGAGTTAAGTAAATAAGACTGTTGATTTGCATCATTGGTGTATTTAACAATAACTAACTATAACTCAATAGGTTGACCTGCTAAGAAAATTTAGTTTTTTCAATTTAGTTTATTTGTTCACTATATAATCAAAATGCATAATTCAGAAATCTATAAAAATAAAAACATATTCATTTTATTTTGTTTAATATAAAATAATTTAATTCAACTAAAATTAAAAACATGTACGCTTTACAATAATTTATAATTTTGCTTCGGTGGAATTTTGATTGAAGTCCAGCAAAAACACATGATATATGTATATATATATATATGACAAATATTAATAAACATGAAAAACCCACAGTGCCCAAATTTTCCACGTGACCAGACATGATCATCGGAACAGGGGAGGCAAATGCGTTGTCTTCCGGAACAAATCCTGTACTCAACTCTGATTTGGCAGAGGGTAAAAAATGATTATCCGTCATTACGATCACTTTGTAAAACGTCTAAACGTACCCACATGAATATAAGGGGGTCGGATTGATCGGATTGGCAAGCTCTGCAGACCGTGAATAGAGAATCTGACATCAGTAAGTCGTATGTTTTTATGTGCAAACGTTAACGTTGTAATGACATACGTAGGGTCGGAATATGCCCTTATAAACATTAAAACCATTATCACACTTTAACACAATTAATGATCTAAAGAAGATGTAAGAGGGAAAATATAATTTGAAAGAAGAAAAGAAACGTAACCATTTGTTTTCAAGATCATGTTTATAGTGTGCTTTAGAATATTGATTATTAAAATAAAAATAAAATATGTATTTTAATTTAATTAAAACAGTTGCACAAAATATTTAAAACATTAAAATATTGATAGTTTAAATATTATAATCAGTAGGTATTATAAATATCATGTACATTTACAATAACAATAAATTATTTTATACTTAAATAGAACTGAGCTTAACTGTTTCCGATTTTAAACGTACCAATGAATATATTGGTTTTACAATGATGTGTGTTTTGTTCATGTGTACGATAAGTAAATGTTTCAATTTTCAATTTCGAGAATGGTTTTTAATATAAAATTGGTTTTAGCTACTACTTTGAAGGTTGGTTAAATATTCAAAAAAATTCCAGTATTTTTCAAAATAACCGGTAAAATTTAAACAATTAAATTAAGAAAACAAGGCATTTTTACGGACAATCATTATTTAAAATGTTGGTTTAATTTAAAAATGAACAACTGTTGTCACATCGCAATTGTTACCATATATATGTTTATATAATTATTTCTTATATCCTACCAAATAAAATGTTCAAAATGTATTTTTATTTTTTTTTATTATTGACAATATTTGCACTTTTGAAATTTAAATTTAGACGAAATAACACATTTAAATGATAAATAACGATGACTATTAATTATTTTGTTATAGTTCAAAAAAGTTATTCGCAGAGACTTAACATAGCTTAACTTTTAGACATCATATATTTTTACTATGAATCTACTCAAAATGTTTTTTAGTATTATAATGGTATACGTACATAAATATCATTATGATAATTAAGTATTAATATTATAATAAATACAATGTTTTCAACAAAATCAACCTACCATAGTACTAATAGTGAAATATATTACTTTACTAGCATTCAAATATAAATCATGAAACATACTCAGTGATATAGACTGATATAGACTGACAGACAATCTCCACCCAAAATTGTTTTTCGAATACAATGATACATCTTTGTATTCAAATTTAACACATTCATTATGGTGACTCTCTCGCCACCTATTATACAGCAAAGCAATACCCACTTGTCCACCTTTTTTAATTTAACTGTTATTTAACGTTAGGTACAACATTTTAACACACATAAAAAGTCTTGAAAATGTCAATTAATTGTTTTATTTTATGACCGATAAAAATTTAAAAATTTGAAATAGGTGAAACTAATTAATTAAACAAAACTGGTATTCAACACATTTAAACTTCGGTACTTAACATAACTGTTCTATCAACATTAAACATGTCTATACAACGTGCAAAGGATGGGAAATTTTTACAAACTAGTTGTACCTAAAGTTAAAATTGTTTTACCTGAACTATTGTTGAATTTAAAATTGCATTAATTATTCTAAAACTATAAAATTATAAATAATAATTAAACATAATTTACTTAGTTCCACATGTTATTCTCACATTATTTTAGCATGATATAATTAAAGCATCATTTAATTTATTATTCAAACTATAATAGTAATAATTATATATATATCTCCCACAAAAATAAACTATAACGAACTTGTATATTATATTAATATACTGTTGTTTGTAAGTAATAGGTATGCACATAATACAGCTACTGTAAAACAACTGTGTGTCTCCTTTATTATATTGTAATGAAATACGGTAATTTTATACTAAATTATAGGAAAAAATGCAATACCTATAATTGTTTAAGCTAATAAGAAGCCTTACCTTTAAATAGAATAATACTTTAGAGAATTTAGTTAACAAAACATTATTTAAATTTGTGATCGTGACAAAATCTATATGTTGGGATATTGTAAATTTAAATTGTATAACGAAATTAATAGTTTTAGTATTTTATGTACAACTACTAAGATATTATTAACAGTTTAGGGCCCTATCAAGTTTATCTTAACTCGCAATATTTTTCATCCACAAACCACAGCTAGTTATAAAGTTACGTAATAAAACTATTAATGTATACTTATGTGGCTATTATTTTTCATTTTTTTATTATGTTTTATTTTTTTATTTTTTGTTTTTTTATTATGTTATATAAAGTTATTCTTCACTGCGCATAAATGTTTTAATGTTTATTTATGATTGTTCTGTTTATACATTATTAGTTCAATAAAATAATGTACAACTGATTATCTAGATAAAATTTTTCTTAATCAATTTTGCTTCGAGCAATAATAATTATATTTGTTTGTTTAATATTGCAAAACAACATAAACTTAATATTTTATTCATTGACCATTAAACAGTAAACATGTTTCACACAAATACACAATGTGTGTCGTTATTCTATCATTAAATGCTTATTTTGTAGCATTGTCTTTTAAATTGTTATGCCATTAGCTTTTATATAGCTGTTCTTAAAGTATTTGTAAATTTCATCCACGTCGGTTTTTGGCATTTCCACGCAGTCATCTCGATAAATTGTAGTTTATTAATGGTCATAAAATGCTGCCACACAACATAACAGAAGTTTATTGAGTTTTTGGTAAACACCAGGCGTTACAACTATATACTCTTGAACTCTCTTAATACTGTATTTTAAAACCAGGAGTTTGGTTTCAAAAAGTTTCTGGCGGGGATACATCATTAGCAACCATGTCTTGATTTCAAAGTATAATATAATGTACCTATAGTGTGATTGATAATAATAATAAAATATCAATATTTCAGATAGGTACTCCTATAAAATTAGCTTAATGATATATATATATATTATTTAAAATGTTTTTTAAAACATAATTTTGATACGTAATTTTTCTTAAAATATAATTTATGGATTTAGTTTATTTTACATGAAATTTTTACTTATATGGTAAAAAGAAAAAAAATAATTTTTTTGAACAATACCTATAATTTATTTCAATAAATACTCGTATTTATATATTTTCTTTAGTCAAAGCCGTATTAAGGATCTAAGCCACCGTAGATCAATATAGATATGGTACCGAAATAAGGAGCAATTTACACTTAAAAAAACATAATATAATGAAAACATAATGGCAATGATGTAAATATTGTGTGGACTAGGTGATCCAATGCCACAGGCCCCGGAAGGCATGAGCCTAGGCGTCACCAAACTCAAAATTTAGAATAATGATATAAAGAAATGTACTTACTCATAATAATGATATTTTTCTATTAATTTTGTAATTCATATTTTTAATATTTTTGTACATTTAGAATTAATGTCAAATGACTCAATAATAATTATAATAGTACTTTTTTGAAATGTGTTCATTTACCCGTTTTTATACTTATGTTTTGAACAAATTATTTGACTTAATATTATTATTAAGTGTTTATTTTTCAATTTAAAATAGTTCGTAATAATTAATAGTTATCTTTTGTTTATTTAAACATGTTAAGGAAGATTATATGACATAGGCTTCTAAAATTCTAGTTACACTAATATCTATAGCCTGTTATTATACCATATTAATATTATGTGAAAGATTATTTATTTTAATTTTAAGAAGTTATTTTTATCATATTATAAGTTGTAAAATTACACATTTAATGTATTTAAAAAAATATCTGTTTTCAAAATTCTACATTAGCCCCTAAATTTAAAAAAACGAAATAAAAATGATTTTTCTAGTCTGCTGAAAATTGTTTTTTAAATGTGGCAATACTGTTTCCTTTTAAATTGAATAAGATAAAAGTTGTTCAACGAATATAATAGTTTACATTTTACTCAGCGTGTGGATGATGTTGATTTTGCTACCTTCTTTAGATTCTAAACAGAGCGAGAGAGTTATTGATTTTATAATGATGTGTTATTTTATTCTTTCAGACAATATATTTAGGTAAGTAAAAACTAAAAAACTCAAAATATTTCATGTTTTGTCTTATGGATTGATAATTCAATACAAATTGAAAAGAAATTCTAGTAAAAATGTAAAGCAAATTTGTAACATTTTTAGGTAAATTTATTTCATAAATTTTTTTTTAATGCGACTACTGTTAAACAATCGAATAAACAATATGTATACTAATATAAACACGTAATATGTGCGTGTTATTAAAAATAAATACTACTGTATACCTATATGTAATTCAGTAGTTAAAAAAGAAATTAAAAAAGTGATATAAGAGAATTTTATTTGTATTAAAATTTACTGTGATAAAACACATTATATTTATAAACTCAAGTATTAAATTAACTGTAGAAAAGGATTATTTGTAAATTGAATCACGTCATTCAGTCTGGCTCTCGAGAGTTGAGAAGGAAATTATTGTTTTATGGATGCCATATCAATGGATAATTGGAAATTGAGATTAACACTGATGAATGACGATTAATCCATTTATATAGAACTTTAATTACAATAATATATATAATAAACTATTATTAATGTAATATGCTTTATATATAAATATAAAAAAGTAATGTTGATGATAGATATGAATTCATACGCCATTATCTATATCATACTTGACTTCTGTTTTAGAATGATAATATATTTTTTTAAATTTATTGTGTATGGTTCGTTTAATTTTAATATTGCATTGAAATAAAACGATGAACACTGTAGCTATTTAAAAAAAGTGTTCTAACCATGTTCGTATTTTTTCATAAATTTTTAATCGAAAAAAATACATGACATATAAATTGTATAATATTTTATTAGTAGATAAGATCCATCGATACAGTATCATATACTCATTTAATGTATGATAAATAAAATATTAAGGTTAGCTAAACGAATATTAATTTAACTAACTAAAGAATGAAATTAAAAATGTAATAATATTTGACTGAAAGTTGAGAAAATGTGAAATTTTAAATTTACGGACCAAATAAATTTTAAATTAAAATACAAAATCTGTAATTATGAATTTTTTATACGAACATTAATTAAAATGCTTAAAAATTAATATTAAAATTTATCATAATTAAACACTATACACTACTCTAAATTATTTTCAACATATCTAATATCTACAAATGCACTAACTTTAATGTGGAATTATGAAAAATAAATTTAGATAGTTACCTAGTGGCTAGTACACTTTTTTTCGTAATGATAACTATCACTACGATCTATTTATTAATAATCTATTCACTTTATACTAAATACTTTAATCATAAATAATACATTTTCTTAAAAAATTTAAAACTCAAGTTATAGAAATAAAAAAATTCAAAATGATTATTACCTATGTAAAATAAATTGCTGTTGTTTTTAGATTTACTATTGATTTACTTATTATTATCCTATACTAGTAACACATATTATATAGTGTTTCGTGATTATTAATTGTTATGTTTATTTGTCTTATTGAGCTCACTATATAAGTGAGGCATATAAATCATGCTGTATTTTATAATAATGCTATTAGTTTTAGTCTCAAATTTAATTTTTAATATTGAAAATGTATACATTCTTACGCTATTTTTCTAAAATTCATAAAGTTGATGTTGTTTTTTATTTTATATTATTTTTAGTAGACTCCATGCATGTATTGGAAATTTACTATATTTTATAATCATTTTATTAATTAACTTTATATGTATTAGTATTATAAATTCAATTATTTTAAGAAAAAAAAATACAGTATTTATTTTCAGTGATGCGAAAGTTAATTTCATAGATTTACCATATTGTTTAAGTTCTTCAAGTTTAAATAAGAGTAAATTTTATAATTGAACATTTTGTTACAATATCGATTGCATAAACATTTCTATAAAAGTCTATCGAGACGTCAATCAATATTGAATAATACACAACACAACACTGTAAATAAAAATACAATTCTAAAAGTTACCTAAATTTAGTTTTCACTACTGCAGAAAAATCAATACCATAATAGGTACTTTTCACTGGGGATTTTATTTGTACAAAACTATAAACATTAAATTCTAAATCTTTGTAATTTTCTAACGAAGAATTATAAAAATAATTCTTTTACAGTTCACAGTTAGCTAAAGGTATCAGTTTTCTTCAAGTATCGAAAGCCCACGAATAAAACAAATGAAATCGAAACTTTTAAAATTTCACTTGGAAACATTTACTTTACACATAATATCAAACTGTATTAGGGTAAACACCTGTACAATTTTAACCTGTGGTCATCGCATTTATATCTTATGCAACTCACGGTTTTTTGATATTTATACAATAAAAATGGAACGAATCATTTTGTTTTTTTTAGTATAATTGATTAGTTCTTGAATTAAGATAGTATTTTGTCCAGTCCATGAACATTAGATTTAAGACAGCGCACATAGGCTGTCGTATCGCGGGAAAAATTTAATCACAATTGTTCGTAAGCACATGAAATTGTGTTCAAAATTTGTAATGTCATTCGTAATTAAATGTATATTTTACAACATGTCCTACTATTTTTTGTTATTCTTTATTATAATCTAAATGGTTAGACTTTGACAAATCATGATTCAATTGACACTTGTACCACTTTAACCAACATAGTTCGCCGAATTTTCTCTTATATCCAAGGTAATAAATCTGCTGAACCTAATATTGTTTCAAATTTTTGTTCTGTTAGTACAATTTATATTTAATTTTTTCGATATAATATGGTACATATATGGAATGATAGTTTCAAATGCCAGTCATGAGTTATGAGTGATAATTGTTAACTATGATAGTTGACTTGTCAATGAGCGGACCAGTAACGTTTACATTGGTAAAAATAAAAACTTAGTAGTTCATGTTTAACTTATCCAAGTTAATTTCGTGAATGTTGCACGAATTCATGTATAGTTCACATAAAATTAACGCATTCTTTCCTATCACTGCTTATTTTATGAATACTTAATAAACATATATACAATTTATACCTAGCGTTTAATATTTTGGAAATTTATATTCATAATTTTTCTTACTCATTAAATAACCACTGAATATAAAAAGTAAATTATCTTAGAGTGTTGGAGTGTTTCATAAAACCCTATTTTTGTGGCTCAACTTTCAACTTTTATTTTATTTTCCTCACCCAGCATTTTTTCATCCAACCGGCAAATCCGCAATTACATTGCACTCTTGTTTCATGTCAAATGCAATTTTTGATCATTACGCATGGCGTGTGACAGGCGAAGGGGTACCATGTGCTTCGATCCATCAAATCGTCCACGTACCGACGCGTGAAAGCCGTTTTTAGCGTCTCCGTCTGATTACTACACTCATTTCACAATAATAATAATAAAATGCATATACTCTGTCAACTGATAATTAAACAAAGTCATTCAACATAAGTCCCTCTTTTACGGTTGTATAATTTATTTAATATAGTGATATTTTAAAGAACATTTTATGACAGCATTGTTTTCTTGTTGTAACAAATAATTTTTTTTTTTTTTTAATTAGAAATTTAACTTTAATGGTAATATAAAAAATAAATGGTAAATTCATAATTAATATATAATTAGTTTCGAAATCAATTTACAATTTATAAGAAAACCTAGAAATGTTCTACTAAAGGTACCTAATCTAGTATCGTCAATACCTAATAGGTATATTATACTGTTTTGACATTTCAATAAATATTAATTGATTTAAATACATAATATATACATAAATAAATAATGAGGATATATTTTTAATATGGAAATTTATAAAATACTTATAAAGAAAACTGTAGTAGGTACATCAAAAGAATTTATATTGTATTGAGCGAAAAATAATTAAATCAAACAATTTTCTGTACAGATTTAATGAAATTTATTTTAAAAAATGTATGGACAATGGCCATGATTCAACTCTTGGTCTTCTGTATTTATATTAATTTTATAGAGAAAATCAAATCTGTAGTTTTTGTTGAGGTTCAAGTATACTCTTACTATGTGTCACTTTTCCCTTGGGCTTCATCAGCTTAAAACCTTATTTGGTGCACAAGAAGCACATATGGCTCTCATGGGTTATCATCAGAATAAATTGGATAACGTTGTGAGGGAGCAGGGGATGAAACTTGTGGTTGTTATTATTGTACAGTAGATATGTTATGTGTTAATTTTTATTTTATATATGATTTTCTTATATTTTTACTCTATCAAAACTATACTATAGTTTAGTTTATTGAGGCATTAGATATTTTGTTTTGACATAATACCATGATTATCTATTAAAATTGCTCGTTAAAGGTGCCCGTTTTGTTAAAATACAGTAACAAAGTCTTAAATAATATTTTTATTTCTATTTGTTCAAATAAAATACAAAAGCATAGTTTATTATTATCAAATATTTGAGATATTTTTCAAACATTAATCAAAAGATACAACTATAAGATACTTCACTTAGTCCAAATATGAAAACAATTCGTCAAATACTAAATTGCATTTTTAAGATAATAATGGGCAACACAAATTTGATGTTTATCAGTAAAATTATAAAGTTTGAAATGTATAAGAATATTATATATTTTTATTTACATTTACATTTCACTTTATAGTTAATTTTAGTATATTTGAAAAATTATCACATCATAGCAGTTACTTAAAAAAATATATTTAATTAACAATAATTTACATATTAAATAATAACAAATATTTTGATGTTAATTATAATTTATAATACATAGACGATCAATTATATAAGTTTATACTAATTTAACTATTGTAATAACTATACTTATTTATCAGTGTGATAAAAAATTAACTATAAATAAAAATAAAAATTTCATTATTTAAATAACTACTTATTTTAATTATTTTTTACTTACAAATCGATACCGACAACTCTTGCAAATAAGAAGGATATAACTCAATTGTTTTCTTTTTTTATATTTAATAGATTATTTTAATACTGTTTTTTCTTTATTTCCTTTGAGTTCATCATTAACTTTACTTTGATAAAGTGGATATAAACCAAATCATATATAAAATTCTTATATTCGATTTACCGGTGAACAATGTCATATCTTGAATCACATTCATTTTTAAATTATCAATAATATTGTTTTTAGTATATTATTATTTCCAAAAAAAAAGAGGTAACTTGAGTTACGTTTAAAATTTAAGTTATTCTTCTGAAAAATGATAAAAAGTAAGTTATAATACATACTTATTTATAAGGGGTATTTTTTAACAAATTATTAAAAATAAAAAAAAATAAATACTATATTTTAAATCATTTGGCTGACCATATTATGTTGAAAAATAACGTTTTAATGCATCATATCTTAACATCTAAACTGATAAGATGAGCAAATTTTTTGCGGTCAATCTATAGCTATAGTGGTTAAGTATTTATTTTTTGTTTATTCTACAATAATTATTAAATACTGAAAAATAACTAATTTTTGAAACTTCTTGTAAGTTGCAATTACTAATAGTAGCTCTGTGGAAAATCAAACATATGAAAAAAATATCTTCTTAAAATAGAATTTAAACCAGTAATAAATTAACATAAATGTATTATACTATTATATAAGCAGTTATGTATTCGTCATAAAAATGTTCATTATGTAGGTACCTACATATAATCTGGATTTGATGTTAAACCGATTAAATAAAATTATAGTTTCTAATTCACTACACCGTATCATTTTTGCTAAGACTTATAACAATATATTTTTTTTCTAATTCCAAAAAAGTTTTTCAATCCTATGGGGCATACTTTTCACTATCATTTAGTTCAGTGAAGCGATACTTACTTGTACCAGAGAAACCCAAGTGGTAATCTTAATTCCGTAACAATCCTCAAAACAAATGAATCGATTTTTTCCATTGTATCATCATTCACCCACGCCATTTCCTAAATAAATGAAAATATTATTGCGAAAATAGCGAATGAAATTTATTTCTAGAAATACATAACATATAGGTACACTATAAAGTGTGTGTACGTATTACCATCTTAGTATTATAAGGAGCGATTTAGTTATTATTTATTATGTCTATAATTCAAGTTAATATTTTGTTTGTATTAAATATAATATACTATGCCTACATAAATTGTACATAAAGTGCTGTTGAAATATGTTTAAAGTTTAACATGTACCTAATTGCTTTATTTCTGAAATCCAGAAAAAATCCAAATACCTGAGAAAATTATTTAGTATAGTAATTGATAATCCACACAATATTCAATTTAAATATTTTATAAATATTAGAAAATTTAGCCCAAGGTTCTATTATATTTTTATTACAAAAATCTCAAAGAATAGAAAATATAACATAACAATTTTGTTTATTAAGCATAATTATTTTAAGTTAAATTTTTGACTAATTGAACATTTAGACAACAAAATAACCAATTTTTATTTTACTGCTATTTGATTTTAATTAAAAATATACTGATTACTATTTACTTATATTATGGAGTTGAAATTTTTTGAAATATCATATTATTATAACCATTTTTTATAAACAATTATATTTTAAAAATATTTTGACTAATTTTAAATTATTTGTGTACACCACGTTGGTGATGGCTTATAATTATTAAAGAATGATATTATAATTGAATATGCAATGTTTTTGGTAAAAATTAGTTCAACCTGTAGTATTACTAATGTAAAAATAAATAACTTATTCAAATATAAATAAATAATGTATATAAAAAATATCTATAGAAATAGAGGATGAGACTTATAAACGGTTCCCATATGCAATGTTTTATCATTGAATTAAAATTTAACAAATCTATTATAGTGATCTATTTTATATTAAGGTACACTCAAAATGTAATATACAGCAGAAGGAGTTAACTAGTTTTATTTTTTGTTATTATTCAATGTAAAATTTTGTTAAACATGAAATAGGTATATTTTTCAATTGTACATATATTTTGTGTTAGATATTCTTAAATAATAATATAGAAATAATTACTAATAAGTACAACAAACGCAATACTTATTTTATACGATTGATTCCATGATAAATAACAAAAATCTTGTTATACAATCAAAAATTCTGTATTTTCACTTAATCAAAATTATTAAAAATCCTATTAAATATAATTTTAATATGTGCTAGCTATTTTATGTTCTGATACAAGGCATAGTATACATTATAACAAATAAAAAATTACTTTAAAAATATTTAAATATAATTTATTCACTAAATTCGTGAACAAAAAATTAAATAACTTTATGAATAAATGTTTTATTATTTCTTGTAAAGCTATTTTGTTATGTAAACATTTTGTATTAATTATGTTAAAGTGTTATTTATGTATAAATATATTAAAAAATGTATAGGGTTATCCAATTTAATTATATAATTATATGTGATTGTTAGGAATTGAATATAATTGTATTATATATATGTATATATAGATATAGATGTATATCTAATATTTTTATTTTAAAATTAATGGATTGTACGAATATAATTCGAGTATGATAAAAACTTTACCTAAATTAAATCTTAATATATAACTGTTTTTTTGATGAATAATGTTAAAAAAATTTTAATATTTAAGTTTTTATTGTATATTTAGTTAATAATAAAATAATTATGGAAACAATTTAAAACACATTATCACATTATAGAGTTTTAATAAAAAAATTTATTTTAAATAATTTCTTTCAAAAATAAATTACTAATTATTATAAATGTATCATATATTATACATGTATAAAAGATAAATTAGGTGATTTTATTACCCAAAATATAAGATTTATATTACATTTATTCGAATTCAAAATGTTATATAGGTACTTATAAAGTATAATAATTATACACGATGATTTTTACTTTTTCCTTTTTCAATGTTCACAAATTATTACACCATCGTCCTCTAGTTAGACCATCTGTGACAGCATGTCCCTTATATCTCGTTAAATCTATTGGAGTGTCGACAGAATTTACAATAGAGTTTTGTCACAGTAATTGCTGCAATTCTTGAGAGGTTCTTTAAAAGACATTACATAAGTACATTGCTTTTAAAGGAATTTTATCCCACTAACTCTCCATACCAGACATATTATTATTGTTATTATTTTGTCTAATTGATATGTTTTTAAATATTATTAAAATATAATGATATTTTATTTTTTTGTATATTTATTGTAATTTCTATACTCATCAAACAACTTGCATTATAGATTACGCAAAAAATATGATGTTGGCTACATAACATTTAATCATATGTTTATAATACACAGGTTAAAGAAAAATCGTAGAAAAAATACTGTATTAAGTAAAATTATCTTATGTTTTATTAACAATTATAAATAAACGAATCAATCTTAACTTTAGAAAGTTAAGTAGTGACTGCACAGACACATCCACATAAACACATTATACAATTATAAAATGATCGTTAAAAGAATACTATACAGTATATAAAATTTCATTTTTATCTCTTAAATATTTTTAAAAAAATATGGGACTTGTCACAAACGATATCCTGCGTTTAATTCAATATTAAATAGCACAATTAAATCTAGATTAATTTAAACATACAAAATTAATATGAAATAATCAATATTATCTTACAATAAAAAAACCAAATAATATTAGACTTTAAAATTGTTTAACTGTTTAAAAACTCAGAGTACTTAAATATTTTATTATTATTATTATTATTTTTTTTTTGGTGAATTAAAAGCTGATATAAATTTGGTTGTGTAAATTAATGCTAATAGCTGTATACAAATTATTTGTGTTTAAAACTATTATTTGTTCACCGTTTACCTATGTTTAAAAAAAAATAACTTTTTGTTAATTAGTTTAAACAACTAAATGTATATAATTAATTCAGAAGTTTTGAATAATTTTAAGATATTTGAACGAGAAAATAATCTAATAAGTACACTTCTAGAATAAATATATAAACAAAATCTAATAAATGAACCTTGTAGTTTGAATAAAAATTATTCTTCAATTAAAAATAAATAATTCATACTACTCTACTAAATTTTTCAATTCCACAACATTTTTTTCGAAAAAATTTAACTAGTAAAAATTGATTAAAATAATGAAGTAATGAAATGATATTAAAATATATTGCGAAATCATATACTATAAACAGACGATTCTTATGGTATTAAAATATTGTTATAAATAATTTAAAAACTAAAGTAAATAAAGTAGCAAGTTTTCTCTTAAAATTGTAGTAACTTTATTTTATTTGATAAGTTTATATTAATATGAAATAAAAACATCCAAGTAAAAAGTTTATTTTTTAATATCAATGAGTAGTAGGTAGGTTTATTCAAATAGTTTAAATAAACTAATATTTTATTTCTTTTACTTATCGAAAAAAAAAATTCGACCTTTTCAAATGTCTATAAATAACTTGAAATTCTTCTCAATATTTTAAAAATTGAATTCTGTGTACAAAAAAAAAAAAATGAACGAATATTTTTTTATCGTGACCTTTTTCCACGACAGATATGCTCCAAATTAAAAATTTAGTTAAAAATGTATAATAAAAATGGTTGGTTACAGAATATGGATAAATGAAGCTGCTGATGCTTCTCTGAACTTAGTTTTATAATAACTAATAGGTACTAACAAAACTAATAATTATTTTTAACAACTAATAGTTATCTAAAATATTTACACATCGAATTATCTAAATCAATAATAATATTTTTAATAATCTAATGTCACTGACTAAATCACACTACCCCTCCCCAAAATTTTATAAAACATAATATAATATACTTAAAAAAAAAACTAGACTTTTTTGAACTAATCACTGATAACTAATCATCCTTAATAAAGCTTAATAAAGCTTATTGGGGTAGACAATTTTTTTGTAAAGTCAATAACCTCATCTATTCTATAACTTCTAATTACAAAACGGATGTGAATTATTATTTTTAAAAAAAAAGTAAATAATTTGTATTTTATTTGACTTGTTTTATAATTGAATTAAATCTTCAGTTGTAGTCATTAAAAATTTTAATTGACTACCTATAATACTTATTTATATTTTTATTCTGTTTGCGTAATAAATTTAAAAAAAAAACCAAAAGCTTTTAAAATTGATAGTTATTAAAAAATACAATCCATTTATATTGACTTTTTAAAATTATTATAATTATAATTTTTAGTTGTAATAAATAAAATTACAAAGCTTTAATAACAGACTTTCGCTCTAAAATATAGCGGTTGCTATACTAATCAACGAAGATGACTCGTTTCTTTATTCCGTTTACATAACTTTTTACTGAATTACTATTTTTATAATTATTATTATGTATAAACGCATTAACATAATTAAACAAAATATGCAGTCTCGAATATTTTATTAGTTGGTGATATGTATATTGTATATAGGTATAATACTTCACGAAGCAAAAACTTAATCTTTACTTATTATTATCATTTTTTTTTTTTTCTGTGAAATGTGTTTGTCTATAGTATAATAACCAGTAAGTGCTGGCCGTACAATTTAGTACCATAAGTCCATAATACGCGTAGGCGTGCCTACAGTTAGCTTGTACCTATACGTTTTTCAAAGTAATAGTTGGTAAGCCGTAATGACAAAGAAAAAAATACGACAAAAAAACCGTGTCACATTCTTTACCCATGGCTCATACCACCCTTTATTTAACAGGTGAACATTACCGGAAACGTGTCCATTTCGTAAGCCAATTTGAATTGTTGATGAGCAAACCTATTATATTAAAGTGATCGAAGTATCCGCCGCATGAAAATGGATTTCAAGTGAATAGCAAACAAACCATTTATACGTCCACAGCGCTTACTGTGCTCGCTATAAGTAGAAGCAAATTCAATCAGACTGGCACATGGCCTTTGTAGGTTTCTAAATAACAAAATTGTGTCTGTATAGTATAATTTAAACATTTTTATAGTTTGCATTAAAACGGTTAGTATCGAAAGAAATAATAATATATAAATACTATTGCAGTATACGAGGCAAGATAGATAGATAGAGTAGAGAGAATTAAAGTGCATATTATACCCACTTAAAATGTAGATTATTAACAATCGTTTAATGAGACGATAAAAACGAAATGATTATTAAATAGTTTAATATTTTTTTTATAATTATATGATATTATAAAATTGAAAAGAACTATCGTGTTTAAAATGAATAAATAGTCTAGGTAGGTATTGGAATTATTATAACAGTAGGTAATCACTTTTAATATTATTAAAAGAACATTTAAAAAATAAAAATACAAAATATATTTGTTGTGAATATCAAAGCAATTATTTAAACAACCAAATTGTTCTGGTGGTTTGGAATGACTACTATATATTACCAACGTTTAAAAAATAATATTTTCCGAATTCAACTTGAATATAGGTAGGGTGAACAATGAAATTGAATGCTTTGGTTGATACTATAGACTTATTGTTCTTTTTATATTGCATAATATATAATGGTATAAAATTTAGTATAAAAATGTTGACTGAAATCAATGTTTTATTATTTTGGTAGTTTTATTTATGTTGTTTATGTGTACTTAATATTATATTTGTTGTATTTACTTATGAATTGAAAAAATATCGATTGTTTATATTTTTAATCTCTTATTAAAATAATAATGAAAATTATGGATTATTGTGAGAACATCACTTCAAATTATTTTACAAAAACTATTAATAATTCGATACAAAAACAGCTATTATATTTTAGTTCATTTGCAAAAACATTGTAAATAAACAAAACGTTTAGTTTTAAAAAATCAATTCAAACAATATAATTTGATTAATTTTCAATTTAATTTGTCAATGTTATTGTAAGAGATGTTAACTGTATAATATATGAAAAAAGATACTAATTTTTGTTGTTTAACTAAAAATATTGAAAACATTGTATTAAGAGTTGTTAAGTTTTGTATTACAAAATTAATATCATTGTTTTGTGTAATTTTAGTTGTTAATATATATATATGTATGATGTGTATTTAATCCCAAGTATATTTAATTAGTATACAATTTAAATAATTTTGTCTACACTTTTATAATATGATTAATGTTAACTTATATATAAATACAAGACGTATTAAACTGTTGTATAATAATATAATAATATGAAAATAATCTAACATTAATTCTCTAAATTACTTCAACTAATAAAGTCCATCTACCGACAAAATTTGTGCGTAGTATATCTTAATCTAAGATTAAATGCAGCTATTGAGTTTGACCACTTGGAATAGAGGTTGTACATTCTAATTTAAATTTGATGTTTCATTCCAGCATTATGGTCGAAATGGGTTTTGTGCAATTCACTGACTTCTGCAAACTTATCTTAGATTGTGCAAAAACCCTTTAATTGTTTTAGGATTCAATTCCATTGAATAAATTATATAATTTCATTGTTACTTTACTTCTTAACTTTTCAATAGAAAATCAAATTTATTGAATTAGCTTAGGTTTTTTTTTAAGATAATAATTTATCATTGTGTTTTATAAGAAAAAAAAATTAATTTTTAATTGAATACGGCTTTCATATTTTAATAGTCTTGACATTTTATTACATTTGTCATATTATTGGCCTGTATAATATACCGAAGTGATTGATTGCTTTCTATAGTAATTTTAGACAAGATCGTGCTAAATGTATTTTTTTTTTTTTAATTTCCTTAGTTTTTAACTGAAAGTGAAATAAATCGATAAAAGATATATGATTCTATAATCAGTATAATCAACGAAAAAAGGTGGGTAGCACAGGATAACATATTATTCATTTGGGATTTTAATAGTTAATTATTATGACTTATTAACATTTGTCTAAATATAAGGCACCTATAAATAAATTAAAAACAATAAAAGTTCTACGGTCGAATATTATGGTATTTTTTTATGGTAACTTTCATTGATTAAATATATATTTTATGATTTTAAAATACAATAAATCATTAAAAAACATAACAATTTTTAAAAATATGAAAACAATAAATGATTTACCTTTATTAGATTAATCACTGCATAAAATTGATAAATTAAGTGTGATATTTGGCAGATAACATTTTATAATGCTTTAAGGTCTATACATATAAATATTCTTTGTGCATAACTTTAGATTTTATAAGTGGGTAAAATAAAACAAAACATATTAATTTCAAATTATAAATTAACATTATTTATGCTTATGAATTTATATAATTGTTGTAGAATCGAGTAATTTACCCGAGGTTTAGTACCACCTCCATATAATAGTAGGGGAGTAAAAATCATTTGTCAAATAAAACGAATAATATTATATTTATAATATTTTAATAAATTTAAAATTCAGACGCTCATAACATTTTATCGTATAATGACGTTTTTTCAATAGCTATTTGAAGAAAAAAAAATTAAGAAACTAATGGAAAATCTGTTATAAAATTTATTAACCTTTGATAAGTACTAAAAATTATATGAATTTTAAACACTTAAATTGTGACTGCCTAACGATCGTTGTGTGTGTTTTTTTTTTTTAATTAAAATAAAAACAATATAAGGAATCTTGAATTAAATTTTCAAGTTTTTCAAAATTTTTTATCGACATTTTAAAACAAAATATTTAGTTAAATCGAAATATTCAGTTTTCTATAAATAGCTCAAAAAGCCATAATATTTTTAAAATTTAACTTTGTATAGGTAACACTAATACAAACGTTTGGTAAAAGTTGCAAATATTTACAATGATTCGTTAATGAGTTAAAACTGTAATAAAAAATCAATTTAGTCGAAAATTGGTTTCGAGTAAAAATTCCAGTTTTTCCTTCACTTGTTTATTGTTTTTCACAATTTTTTTAAAACTACTGGAAACTTCTTACTTTTGACCTCTATAATGCACCAAAGATATTCACTATACCATCGATAACTACCCTAGAAGTTTTAAATTGAAGCATTATTTCAACAAGTTATAGTGTACACACGCAAAAACAAACAAACAAAAAAAAAATAGCATTGTAAAATCAATACATTCCTCATTCTGGTTAGAACCTAAAACGACCGGAAGAATAAAAAAATATACAATTGAATAATCATTGTTTAGAGAAATAAATAAACTTAGTACAAAATTAAAATAACCGTCTACCAAAAAAAAAAAATCTATGAAATAAACATAATATTGTTATTTACATTATATCGGAATCTAATAGAAAAAAAAATGTTTATGTTGTAGTTTATTGTTTTCCTACTTTATAGCCGTAAATATCATATAATAGTATTAACTATTAGCCGCTAAAGGTAAAGAAAACATTCTAGAAAATATCTCCATTCTATCGGTTAAAAAAGACACTAGTGCAAAGATTTGTTAAATCTCTAACTATAATGCGGCGCTTTTTGAGAATTTTGATTTCTTATATTGTACAGTCCCTTCTCATACTAATATCATCTTGTAAATAAGATATTCTTTATGTTATATTTTTTATTTTTCTATTGTACATGTGCTAGAATTTCTAAATTTTCTATTTTAACAAAAAAAAACCAAGTACAATATAACCAACTTTTTTGGTATTTACAGTATCATTTTCGATGGTAAATAATATAGTACCTATTGAAAGTATGAACTTAATAATATTGATTATAATATATTTTAAAATATAATTGAAATAGTAAATAATGTCATAAAAGTTTTAAGATGGATATTTCTTATTTGGTACCTATTGTTCTTTTGAAAGTATATTAGGTAAATCATAATATACTATTTGTAAATAAATTAATAATGTATCTAAAATGTAACATACTAAATTAAGTTAGCAGTATTCTAATTTATTAGAAAATAATAAAATAATATTGTCGAAAAATTTTTAGTAATTAACACAATAAATATAATTATATATTTAAAACAAATTTATCACTGATCAAGTATTTGATAGTCTTTGTAATTATTTCAACCTACTATTTTGTGTTTTTACTCATAACTAAATAAGTATTTTTAATTACCATCATACATTTTGTGAATACAATTATAATAGTATTTAAGTTCATAGGAAAGTTTTCATAAAATTATGACTTGAAGTTAAGTATGATTTCATTATATATGCTTAATATATGATACTGCTATTTTTATTTTTGATAACTTCCCAATACATAAAATATCTTAAGATCAGATTCAGTCTTATAATTAGGCTATCATTAGAGAACATATTAAGTGGGAAAATATTGCATTTGTTATCATACAGATTTTATATAAATACATTGAATAAGTTCAAAAATCTTAACTTCATATAGCTTTAGTACTATTTAGATATTGTGACAATACTTTTATCTTGTAAATTAAATGTGTATATTAAAGTTTTATTTTTAATGGTTTCAACTCACGAGAGAAATATTTTATTTTTGAAAAAACATTAACTTTTAAAAGTCGGGGTTAGAAATAACGATCAAAACAATCACTTAACTAACAAAAACATAACAATTTTATTATTATTATTTTGAATGAAGCACTTCAGAAAATTACATTTCACCACTAGTGTTATTTCGATTAAAATTATAGAAATGAATACTAATGGCTTATACATTTTTATAGTTTAAGAAAAAGGTCAGTTACCAAATAGATTATAAGTAATAACGAACAAACATACTTAATAATTAATTAAATAATAATATCCATAATATTATACACATGGATATTAATTGAATTGAATATTTTTAATCCAATTTGTTTAAAACTCATATTATATATCAACATTATTTTTAGTTCTTATTCAAAAACTAAAAACATTTAATGTATAGATAACTTTAATATACTTATAATATTATATCAATATATAATTAATATACTTACTTATTCACTTAATATCATAAAATGTGATATTTGATTTGATATTTTTAATTAAGTCCGAGAGTGAATTATTTTAATTCATTCTAGGTATGTCATGTTTTATTAATTAGTATAAGTACCATATTGCATTATTGTCGCACATAATACGAAAAATGTATTACTTAAATATCTATATATAGTGAATTGTATGTTTTCACTAAATATTTTTTCACACATTTTATAAGTTTAAACAAATGAAATACATTAATGAATTATTTGCGCGTTTACTTTGTTGTTATATTAATATTTAAATTGAAATATTTTTAAATCATTTTCATATTTTAGATTA
Source organism: Aphis gossypii (assembly GCF_020184175.1). Classification (NCBI taxonomy): domain Eukaryota; kingdom Metazoa; phylum Arthropoda; class Insecta; order Hemiptera; family Aphididae; genus Aphis; species Aphis gossypii. The sequence goes on along the minus strand of NC_065531.1, from coordinate 11,449,410 downwards.
AAAAGTCTATACGTTTGCTTGATACTTATCAAATATTACACAACCTTTTTTTTTTAAGTTTTAATTACAATAAAATGGTTTAATAGTATTTATCACTATTGAAAATATTTTTGAACTTTCAAAGTTTAATTACATTATTTTATAAACAAAATACATAAACATCATTCTGTAAGTGGTTTTTTCATGGATGAATGCTGCAACACCAAAAAATGAAGTTAGTTATTTCTTGTTAAAAAGTGTATTATCTAATAAATAATAATAATAAAAAAAAACGATCTTTATGATTTCTTAGAACAGAATAATGTAGTAAAAATTATACCATTTTATACTTATTTTATAACAGTCAATTACTGTAAAACGTTTTTAATTCTGCTTATGTTTAAATTTATGTGAAATGTTTAGTAAACAATCCTTCTAAAAACTATTGTTTTAATTTTACTTTATAATGATTAGGGTTTTTTTAATAGATTGGTGAAATTGGTGATTAGTACATTATTACATAATAAAATCCAGCAGAGAGTAGAGACGTAGTAGTTTACATTGAATATATGTATTAATATTTTATATAGTTAATGATAGAAGTAGTGTGCAGGTACACAAGATTCTTAAATACCTATATTAAGTATTAAATATAGATATTTTTAAAATTTATCTTTATTTCATAAGAATTAATAAAATTGTATTTATTTATCGATGGTTTTCTCTGTAAAATGTTATTACATTTTAGTGATAAAGTAAAAACAATTAATACTTTATAATATTATAACTCCATAATACTAATCTCACGAGACCCATATTATATACTGAGAAATGAGAATCGAATATATTATTTCAGTTTGCAATTTTGCATTAACTTACTTGACAAAAACAGAAAATTTACATTCAAATTATAAGATGCCAGGTGATTCGTGTTCAGATAATCATATTTCAATATTGATTCTGGTTAAGACTACCCAATGGATTTAGGTTCTTGCAAGTTTGTATAATTTACAATTTATATTCCGAGTTCTCTGATAAGTTTGGTTAATATTTAATAAAAAGTTAAGTTAACAAAGTTATGGTGACTATGGTGAACAAATTGTCAATTACTGATAAAGACGATGTAAAAAGATTAGAAAAAAGTATCTCGTCTTAGTAAAATTTACGAAAACATAATATATATAATTTTTAACTAGGTTTATATAAATGGCTGGTCCAAGAATTGATTCAAAAGGGTGAATTGTACCAAAATGAGTCCGAAGAACAGTGAACCGGGGAAAAAGAGAATGTGATTTTTCTACCAAAATTTCGAGTACTGCTGCAATACAGCTAAAAATATATATGTATTTTCAGTTGCACACGCATATGACATACAACGAGACTGTCGCCGTATAGCTTTTAGCGATGTCGGCAGATCCAACCACAATGATTCATATATTATTATTATTATTATTATTATTGCTATTATTATTACAGAATAGGTGTTGTGAGGACCGACGGAATGGACAGAAAAACGATTACCATCCGAGCGAAAGAGATATTATAACAGCGGAAAACAAATTGCTGGGCCGTGTTGTATTTTAATGGTTCGACGATAGTGGCGGGCGAAGGATATACCACACGTAATAGGTATATAACTAATATAAATATATAATATAATATATTAGTATTATCATTACATACGTACGACGATCTGATTATTATCGGATTGCCGTGTTTGGATCCGCGTGAATCCGATTGTTTTATTGTTATATACCTATATACTGACACTGCAGCACAGTATATTATATACACCCTCGTAAGTCGTTTGTACTCAGACTGGTTGGTCCGGAAAAATAAAAATAAAAACAAACATTATTTTCATTGTTTTGAACAATTCATTTGTTTAAGGAGAAATATCGTTCACCATTACAATTATTATCGAATTTTTTCTGGAATATTAATGTACATATTATCGAACGTCTTTACGTCCATAATGCTATAGCAGGTTTTCAACACTTAACAGCGAGAGGAACCATTTCAGTGACAGTTTTAAGCCGATTTTCCATTGCATGTAGTTTCCTCCAAAAATAAATCGTGAAAATCATAAAAAATATAGTTTTGAACGAAAATATAGTGCACTATAACTTTTATACGCACTTAAAATTATATATACCTTACTTGCATATAGTATATTTAATTTTTTTCTCCCATAAACAACAATTACTAAGTTTACTATTAAAATTGATGCTCTGTGTTCAGAAAATCACTACTCTTAATCAACTTCATTAATGTAGAGAAAAATACGAAACAACAATTTTATCCGCGCTCTAGCTTATACACGCATTAACTGAAATTTTCTATTTCTTTATCTGTTTATTTAATCTTTATTTTTAATATTATTCTATAATTTGAGCTTTGATGTATCAATATTTATACAATTAATAAATTTCAATAACATGAAAATATGTTGTTGTTTTTGTTGTTTTTTTTTTACTTGAAATTAATATACAATATTATTTTAGACTTTATACTTGATTATAATATAATATGTGTTCAGTAGAGTACCTACTATAATCCAATTACATGTATATATATTTAAATTTAGAAGCTGTATATTTTATTTCACTGTTTTTCTAAACTTTTAAGTTACGATATTAGAAAATAAATAAAAAATATATAAGTTAATTTTAAAATACTACAATAAGTTTTTAGCTAGATAACTGTTTTAAATATAAATAGTTACACTTGGCTAAGACAATGTCTAATTTATTAAAGTGTATTTTTTTACTAATTAGGTACCTATGTATACAGAAAAAACTAAATTAAGATAAATAATTCATTTTTTAATTTCATATTATTCTGTGTATACAGTATACATATCATCATATTGTTTTTATTAAATAACTAGGTAGGTACTTCCTCAGAACAAGCTGCATTGAAAATTGAAATATTAATTTATTTTTTTATTATTTTTATATAATTTTATTATACACAGACATTTTATTACTAATATTCAACTATAAGTACTGTAGTATTTATTGCCATAGTTCTAAGTTTAAGATTTAAAGGAAGTGATAAAAATCAGTATGCTTGTAACTTTATATAATTACCTTTTTATTTACGTAGTAATAATGAAACAAAATAGATTAGTAATTAATATAAAGGTAATTAAAAGAATACTTTAAGATATCCATGTAATTTATTTTAGCGATATGAAATGAAATTTAATAGATAAAAACTCTAGTTTTATTATAAGATAATATGATATTATATAGAGATATATTGAATATACATTATGGGGTGGTAACAATTTAACTTGAAAAATGCAAATAATTATTAATATTACATATATATATTTATATTGTCCATACAATTCTTCCAATATAACAGATATATTACATTTTTATCAATAATTTAATAAATTGATTTTATAGCAATAACTATGTGATATTGTATTTTCGCAATAAAAAAATAAGCTCTCCCAAGAGATAGAATGGTTATTTTCATTTAAATGTTTTTTCTATTTAGGGTTACTGGTGGTTCAATAGTACATGTTTCAATTCATTCTCCATTTTTAAATGTATTAATTCAAATAATTAAAAATAAAAATGTTAGGTAATCGATATTCGAGTAAAATGTGCTTAACATCACAATGCTGGTTAGGAGGGTGGTAAATTGTTTAAAGAGAGAAGCGTTTCGAGAACTAATAAAGTTTTGCTAGCACACATACTTTAACTGCTCTTTGGAAGTATAGTATTAGCCACGGGGCTCTCGCCAAAACGCCCTTTTCTGTTTACGATCAGCCAAGAAAAATAATTACGTACCTTCCTGGTCTCCTTCACCCTAGTAGGGTGTTTCCTATGGTGAAAGTATAACGATACTTGAAGTCCAATAGACCATAAAACTTTTATACCAACAATTCAGCATTTTTTTTAGTTATGTATTATTAAATTAGATTCAAATAAACTAATGTACACAAGTTATTAATAATATCACAAACAATTCAGTCAACAATTACACTTAAAATGTTGGTAAAATATCAAAAATCATATGCATTATTACATATTAGTTATTATTGTTATTATTAACAACTACTATTTTGAAAGACGTGTAATAACTTAATACACATCTTTCAAAATCATACTTGGATATAAGATTTTCGAATAAGTTTTAATATAAGTGAACAGTTTGCGTAATTTATATTTTTAAAAATATATTTTAACAATGATATAATAACACTAACATAGTATTTGAATAAAACATCAGTATATTGGTATAATAATATTAGGAAACAATACACAAGAAAATCGTTTCTTGTTATGGTACAACCAAAAATATTTTATACTATCTACATAATAATACTATTGTTCATCTTAAAGAAGAAGTGAGGCACAATGTTATTGAAAGTCATTGAACAAGTTCTAAAAAAAATATATATGTATGATAAACACAAAACGTGAACAGTGCGTGGTGACATTTATTTTGCATCAAAGATTGTAATAATGCTTTAGACGGATCAACAAGTTTTTCATATTTAAATGACTCAGCTTATCCTTTCTTGTGCATTTAATATTTTGAAAAATCTTGTCAGTTGTGAATGCTGACATAACATATTTGATAATGTAGTGGTATACTTGTTATTATTCGTTACGTCTCACAATTTTAGAAGTATATATATTTGACGAACTGTATACGTACCTAGTATATAGTATATAGTGAACAAATTAAATCAACAAAAGATATTTATCTAAAACAGTTTCTACAATATTTTCATAATAATAGGAATTCTTACAAATGTATAATATTTTGTAATTGGTTTAGCAACCCTCAAACCGCAGCGTAAGTCTGATATTTCATATTTTAGTAGATATGATATCAATTTTTTATTTTAGTTTAAAATCTAACATATGATGGTCTTACATTTTGTGTCTTATAATACAAATTTGTAGATGAATAATTAATTATTAAATGTTTAATTATTTAAATTATGATTAGAAATATATAGTATTTTTTTTTTGATTGTTCACCCAATCTATTAAATAGGTTTAATTAGTATATTTTCAAATATTAATCACTATAACCAATAGAACTATAAATTATAATATATATAGGTAAACATGTACCTATAGGTATTTAATTTATTTATTTTATAAGTAAGTTGAATTATTAATTAATATAAGGTAGAGTATTTTAGTTGAGAGCTAAGAAAAATGATTTTACATTTGTTACCAACTTATTAAATTGGATTATAAATAAGTATATACAACCATGATTTATTTAAACACGTCTGTTATTTTTATTATTGCATTTTTTCGGAAACTATGTGGATTCAAAACCTTGCATTATTCAATTATTTCCCTCTTGCCAGTTTAAAGGGTTCGAAAAACTCACTTACATGACTCTGCTAAAATTAAACGAGTCATTCACTCGGATTGGCGGCCTATATCAATCAGGATTTCACATAAAGACAAGCAAAGACCGTGATTAAATAACCACATCCGTTGTTTTTTTTTTTATTTAATTCCGCAAAATCAAATTTAAAAGGGAGACAGTTTATATTACATACTGATCTCCAGGGGGGAGGTAATGGAAATGTTTGTATCTGATTCGTTAATGAAAATCACCGAATGCTTTTCCTTACTTTCGAAGGGTGGTAAAATGAAACAAAACAAAAACTGAGAATATTAAGTTTATTCTTGATTCAAACCAATGGTAATAATTTCAAATTAAACGTAGAAATACAATTTGTGTTCAAGAACAAATGCGGTAATCATTTTTCCCAACTTTTCCATTATGGTACCGTGTACACCCATAAGTATAAACTGTTGGCTTCATTCCAGTAGCCCAACTTTAACCATGATAAATTAGGGATTCTCGGCCACAGGAAATTAGAGTCAGAAAAAGATTGAATTGTTTTAAAGGTGGCATCTGAAAAATAAAAAATATATACGGTACTTAAAAAAAAAAAATATATATTTACCAAACAATCGAGTTTATTTGATTTGAATTAATTTGTATGGATAATGGATATACTGCAATTTAATTAAAATGTAACTTTTTGCTGTGGATAAAAGTATACTTATATAATATATACATCTCTACTCAAGGGTGACCAAGTCATAGGATTTTTTTTAAATTTATTTTAAGACGCATGTTTAATAGTCTTGTTGTTGAAAGAATAAACCTTCTGGAAATAATTCGTGTAAATGTTCATCCGAAATTGATGGGCAAACGTGCGGTCAATGCCAAAAAAAATAAATATATATATATAAATATAAAATAAATTTGTTTTGTTTCAAACAACCACTAAGAATTAATTGTTTTTGTAAGTGTCTTCTCTAGCGTTTGAATGTCTAAAACCCATGACATTGTAATGTCACGCTCAGTCACTGAAAAAAACAGCAATGTAGTTAAAAATAATAAAATACTTTTTTCTCGAATGTGATATTGTTTGAAAACAGCATATTTCAATATTTCGTCAGGGAAAATATTGTTTATTTAAAGGAAAAAATTAAATACCTATTAAAAAAACATCTATCGATTAGTTACGTTATAACTTATAAACGTTTGCACTTTTTGGTCGAGATTCGATAGTGAATTATATTACTATATTTGCGATTTAGGTAATATTTTAAACTATATAATGAAATAAATATGATATAATAAACAGGAAGTGAAATAACGCAAATTAAAGGGATTTTTTTTATGCATATACCTGTCTCACAATAGATTTATATTATGAAAAAGGATGTGTTCAGGGTTCATTTTTATTTTATATCCAACTCTGATTTCCGGGTACGTTTATTAAATGTACATACAAAATCTAATAGTATTTTCTTACGATTGCATACTGTGTTAGCGGATCATTATATAATATGATATTTGTCAAGCAAATTTGCTTTCGCCAATATCTGCAATAGAATATTATTAAATTTGTAGAAATGTCATAACAATAAAAAACAAATAATACTGTAATGACAATAATTTCAAAGTACCTATCGTTTTTTATCGTCAGATTATTTTTATTTGAATATTAAACTGCCCGTACACTAATTTACTAGGTAATACTGATTTCGCATTTCGCGGAACAATGTTTAAACTCTCTTTATAATCGACATTTTATTTTTAGACTATAAATATTATTGTTGTTTATAATTTATATGGCTAAATTTGATTTTTTTTTGTTTTTTTTTTTTTTTTGTTTCCGTTGTTGTTTTATTGACACAGCAGTTTTATCTAAAACACAACGGTGTTGAGTATACAAATAACAAATAAATTAGTAAAATATTAGTCCAAAACTTTTGCGATATTAGAGTGTATTATTTCCGTCAGTTCCGGCCCGCACTACCGCAATGTTTAGTCGTATTGACAGTCCGTCCGGTAATCGGATTGAGGTTTTCGTTGTCGTTCAACTCGCTCACATTATTTTATTCGCAGAGTCGGAAGATTAGTGATGACTTATGGACTTAGCGAAACGGTTAGATAGTTCCATTATTGTACAAATACGGCGGCGTGTTTCTAACGTCTTCGTGATTATTGCCATTCCGCGGACTATCATATTATTATAAGCCAAACACCGCTCGCGCCCGCCAATATTCACGTTAATGTTCACAGCTCTCCCGTAGCGTATATTATAAGAGGTAATGTGCGGTCAGGTACCTAACACCTAAACAGTTGTTTCCTTATGGTTTTTAATTTTTTTCGAAATGTGTTTACTCCGACGGTCCTTGTGAAGTCGTGTTTCTATGCCAAATGCGATTTTGATGAATTCACGTTCTTTCGTTTTCGTTTCCATCACACTGCAAATCCCAACGTTTTTAGGATGGAAATAGGTACCTACTAGATAGATACAATATTATGTTTATTATGTACCATGCGACTCGAGCGAATGACGTGGGCACACTGCACAATCGTGTTTTGTTTCCCTTGTTCGTTTCGTTTTTCTCAACTGTAAATATCATCAAATCGTAATAACTGTGGTGCATTACCTACTCAATCAATATGTGTTTAACATACTTTTATGTGTTTAATACAAGTGGGACTATGTGTATAGGTATATTATATATTATTATAATCAAAATATATTTTGCAATTTATTTTTTATTGAGATTTGTAATGTCGTTAATTTTCAATTATTATTAATATTATAAAAGTGTAATCGCCTTTTGATTGACAGTTCATAAACGCAAAAATTCATTTTTAACGATATTAATACATACCAATTCTTTATATTTTAATACTCGGTTACATTAAAAACGTTCAATATTCAAGCTTCATTTTGATTTTTGAGTATTTTAATTTATAGTAATAAATATCAAATTACGGATAAATAACATTGTTAATTTATTTCTCATAGTTATATCGCTTTATAGTCATTAATGTATGATTTAAAAATCAAGTAATTATTTTTGAAGTTTATAAACAGGCTTTATTACTTAGAAAAAATATTAAAAATAAGTACCAAAATAATGGCATTAAATAAAAATGTCTGAGTCATTCATAGGTTATATATTTTAAGGCGTACTCTATTATAAGGAAATTTTAAATTAGCTTTGAAATATATATTTTGTAAAATATTATAAACAATTATCATACACCCTTAAAAATAAGTATATGATAATATAAATCTATATTATGCGCAGTTTTTAAACTACCAAGTACATTTTTCTAGGGTGGCAATGTTTTACATAAATTATATTAAATGCGTATTTTATGTAGTGGAAAGACGTGAAAACTATACACAGTTTTTCAATATGACAGGAATAAAAAAAAAATAAACATATAATTAAGTAGGTAGTTACAATCAGCGTATTTATATGTGGGTGGTGAAAGGACAGGAGACCCCCAACAAAATGTATAGAGACATTTTTAAAAATTAAGTATTTTATATATATCAATATACCTAGGTAACAATATATTTTTATTATATTATCTGTTAACATGCTATTCTTAGAAAAGATATTTACTTGATACATACAATATTAATATGAACCTTTTAATCGGTTGGAAGTGAACTAATAATTATAAAATTTAATTTCAATACATATGTCTAGTTGAAACTAACCACAGCGTGATTTAATATATTCTACTTACTAGTGACATGTGACCAATATAATTTTATCAATAATAAAAAAAAAAACAAATTAAATATTTGCACTTATTCGTGTATTTTATTTCTTTATGTTGTATTCAGATTCTTAAAAATTCTTTGAAACTTACTTTACAAAATTATAAAAAAAATTTTAATGTCTGTAATAAAACAGTTAAATTTATTGTGCATGTCTAAGCATAGAAATTAGCAATTGGTATGTGTAATATATTAACACGTTTTTTTTTTTTAATATCTTTTCTAATATTAATCTGTTATGAACATATTTTACATTATCAATTTAAAATAAATATTACTCAATATTCTTATTTATTTTTTGTGTCGCAAATTATGAAATATTTTAATAGTTTATCGTCATAGCACAAAGATTAAGAAACTTTGAACTAAACAAAAGTTGTCTAAACTTATTTATTTAAACTGAAATATTTGAATAATAAGGAACGAAAATCAACACTTGAGAAAGCAACACATCAAAAGAAAATACATTCCTTACATTTTGGCTAGTACAGTACTTAAATTAATTTAGATATATCTTATAACTATAAATATGATTGAAATAATACTAAATACAGGTAAACTATAAATAAATCAGAATGCATTTCAGTATTGCATGATGTTCAATTAAGTTAAAACTATATACAATATACATGGCCATTTAAAATAATAATTATTGCGTTTATACGTTTAGTTCAATGCCATAAGTTCAAATAATTGCAAATTAAAATGAAAATGAAAAATACTAAATACATCAAAGGGACCAATTGAAAATTATGAATTTGTAGAAATCAAATAGGATATTTATAAACATAGATAATGGGAAAACATCATAGTATTTTATTTTATTGAATGCAGGGTAGGTTCAAAATACAGTATTATAAAAGTAAAATAATACATATAAGCGACAATTCAGGGGAAGTTAAACGGAATCAGGTAAAAATGATGGGTGACTAGCGGTCATATCAGTAGCGAGACGTATCATGCGATGAATAATTGGAGATTTTTTAGTAGGTATTCAAAAATCCTTTATAAAGTTAAATACTAGGTATATAATTGGTTTATAATTATTTTTTATTTGTCGTTATATACCTAACAAACATTATTTTTAATATTATATACATAAAACTGAAGTGTACGAATAATAATTTTCTATTGTACTAAAATACTGTTTAATATTTTTACCTTACTAATCAATACTTATTACTTAAAATATATTTAGTTACAGTTTATGAAAGGGTTAAAAACACCATCATATCATTACGAAAACTATTTTTTCTCGCTGATATTTTGGCCCACTGTGAATCACAGTTGAAAATGTTAAAACAACATCGTAAAAAAAAACCGTACAAAAAGTCAGTCAAATGGACCAGTGACAACGTGTACGCTCAGTGGGCATAATGCAATAGTTTCAAGTGTAAAGGCAGTGACATACGTCGAGATTTCCCAAACAAACGTGCTATATAGTTGAGAATATTGTAAGACGTAACATTTCCAGCGCTAACGTCGTTATACGTATTTTACTATCATCTCAGCGTAGTCGTATAATATATTAATACCGTAGACTTCAATATTGTAGCCGTCCACAAAGACAAGCGATGTGCACCTATAGGTATACGCTGCTGAGTTTTCCAACGATTTGCATATTTTCATTTACACTCGCGTATAGATTATGCGTCGTTCGCTGATGTACGGCTTCAGAATGTATAATAATGATATATCATAGTTAATACATAATATTATTATATCGATGCATACAGGACGTTATTAAAACACATATATAGTGTAACCGTACAGAGGCGATAATTAGAACGAGAAAACGTGATTGTACGTATATAATAATATTATTGTTATTAATTATTATTACAGTCGATCGTATCGCAGGACGGAATATGCACCGCAGCACAAATACAAATTGCAAACGATAATATTGTGCTCGCGGAGACGGTTTTCTGCGAGCAAAGGCGGAATAAAATCGAGTTGACATTGCGGGGGAGCGTACAAAGGTTTTTGCGACATAAGCCATTCGAAAGGGATCGCGGTCGTCGATCAGACGACCGACGATTTTCCATAGCCCTACGGAAATTCAAACAACGAAAATGAATATTGCCATCGTGATTATATACGTACCCTACCCCCGTAGCGGCGGAAATCATCGCGTCAAAGATCATCGAGAAGAGGTTTTTTTGTTTGTTTTTTTTTTTTTTTGGCTTTTTGCATAATATATTGGAAAACAAACAGTGCTGGTTATAAGCTACTGCGGCGGCGTTTTACCCCTCGTCCTGCGCCCCACTCGCATCCCCCGAAATCGCCTCGGGGCTCACACTCGACTGTCGTCGCGTGACTCACCGCCACCCTCTCATCGTCCCCGGGATATATTATATTATTGGCACGTCGTAGTCACACTGCCGTCGGCCGTATCCACGTCACGAGGACCAAAGTGCGCGTTGTAAGCGCCGCAAGTCCTATACGCACTATATATATGTATATACATATCGGAAACGATCGCACACTTCCGTATGGGCCCGGGGCCATATAATAATATGTATAAATTGTATACTCGCGTATCGTGGACGGCTGCGCGAGTCACTAAATGATCTAATACGTTCGCTTGCAATTGTTATCGCGAAGTGTGTGTTTTTCTCCGGCCCGCCGTGCACCTATACTATAATATTATTGTGAGTGCGTCTCCCCCTTTTGATTTTGATTTTTTTTCTCGATAACGAACGCGCGTTCGGAGGGTGCGCGAGACCCGATCGACGCGCGCGCGACTCTCGTTATATTTATTATTATCGTTATTATTATGATAATGTGTATCCGTCGACCGCCGCTTGCGTCGTCGCGAACGGCTATAATGTATGTACGGTGTATGCCACTCGTTCCGGTCGGTTTAATTGTAGTAATCCTTTTTTTCCACATACACGGATGGTCGAACAAAAATAATTATCACTTGCGATAAAATCTCATCGCGCGGCTATCGGATGTATTATTATATAATGTATACGATAATTTACTGGGCATTAGAATCGTTTAAATTGGGTCAGTTAAAAGCTTACGTCGATCAAATAGGACGATATAACATATTACCCCCACACCATAATATAACAATAGCGGTATCGATTTTAAGACAGTTTTATTTTTAATGTCTTATATTATATTTTATAAACAATATTATTCAATGATAATTTTTATTTTTAAGCTAAATACCTATAGCAAAAAAAAAAAATAATAATAATAAATAAATAACAAAAAAAATTGCATACCCATTTGCTTAGAAAATTATAATAAGATACAAAGTAACTTTGGACGAAAATTCATCAGATTTTAGATTAAATTTTACAATTTTCTCAGATATTTTAGCAGCTATTGTTGAACTTAGATTTAATTTGTTGTTTTAAATGTCTAGTACGAAAATGTAAAACACGTAATAGAAACAGTTAATTAGCATATAGATATCTATTTATAAAATGAAAATAATTATTAGCTACAAAATAATGGAACTGTTGTAATTTGTTGCAATATGTAAATTCGAATAATGATTATTAATTCAATTTTAATAACTATAATTATTTAACTACAAAGAACTACAAGATTTAATCGAAAAAAAAATGCTTTTTATTATTACAGCCGAGACGTACTTTTTTATAACGTTGTTGTTTATGTATACAATAAACTATAATGGGTATTATTATTATTTATAATTATTATAAATTTGTGTAAACGAATTATATTAATTATTCAAAAACTGAGATTGTTTTATACCCCGATTATTTGTTTTCTCGTTATTTTTTTATAGAGTTATCTGATGAAATATAGGGTGATGACAATAAGGGGAAAATGGAATTTTTCACGTAATGACTTTTCGATAACATCACATAAAATAAGTATCACCCTATGAACGGATAAGATTGAATTCCATATTTTATTACTTGTAGGGTATAAACACAGTATTTACTTCCGTTAAAAAAAAAATACAACTTGAAACAATCTTTTCAGTCATTTGTGGTTCTAAAAAAAACAATATAATTTATAAATAATTAAAAAACGTATTTAACAGTTATCAGTTATCACTTTCCAAAGACGGTAATTCTAATATTGATACGTATTTATTATTATCAAGTTTTTATTCACAAAATTAAATGTTTGAATATATTATTTTTAAAACTACGAATTTTAATAAGTTAAGAAAATAACAAAGTGTTCAATGGGTGCTAACACATATTTTTCAATTTATTGATATTAAAAGATCATAAAAATTGTATTTTCACTGTAAGTACCCTTATAAATATTTTATAACTTGCATGTGATTGCTTTACTTCCTTTTTGATTTTCGTTTGATTTACCTTATGCAAGTGTATTTAATGTACTATATTTTCTAATTTATGAAAAATGATTTACTGTAAATTAGTTCTCATCACGTTTTTTCAATTTAAAAAAGTATATATGAATACTATTTCTTTGAAACAACTTTACACTAAATCCATCGTTATTTTACAACTACGAAGGTATTATCTACTATTTTTGGACTACATTAAAGTTTTTTTTCATATACTGTAAAAAAAGTTAAAATTTCATAGCTTGTAAGTATCACACAAATAATTAATTTTTCACTGAGTACCCAGTTATATTCATATAGGTTATAGGTTTGTTAAAAATAATAATGAGGTATTTATAGGTCTATATTATTATACTTTTATAATCGCACATAATATATTACTTTATTATTGTAATTGTGTGGTTAATAAGTTGTATCATTGGTGTGAATACCGTTATAATCATATTATAGTAGTCAATATTCTAGAAATAAATACTAAAAAAAATTAAATTAACTTATAAATTTTAAATAAATTACACATTTAAAAAAAAATATCAAAATCTATTATGTTTTTTTATTTAACTTTTGGTTCTTTATATCATAACATACCTATTAAAATATCGATTTAGTTGAAATAATAATACAAATCTACTTTCGTGTTATAGTTTTAGACTTTTTAAATTTCTTGTATTTTATTATGTTTTAATTAAGCTAATTTTGCTGATTTGTTTTTCTGTGTTAATAGTTGACACTTATGATGTTTTGAGTTTTAGCTAAACATTACGTGTTTATTTTGAGTGTTAATCACTTAAATGACATTGATTGCTGAAAGTAGTTACAAAATGTAAGGTTTTAATAATTTAGTGAGTGGTTCTCTTTACACGGTAAACTCAAGATACTACCAAGCTGTTAAAAGTATAATTTTTCACCTGTTAATTAATTAAGAAAATGTTACTTGATATATTAATCCTGTACAAGATTATGAATAACATGTTATGAAGTAATATAATATACAAAATACAAATTAATAAGTATACATATTTATATTACTATCATATAGAGTGTTCAAAAATATTTATATTACCTGTAGGATAAGTTTTTCATAAAAATAAATGCTGCGCCAACTTGCTTTTCTGTGAATGCTCAGGTTAATTTTCTTAAAAGTAAATACTAAATATATTAATTTTTTAGATAGTATAAAAGTTTTGAAAATATTTTTTTTTTCATAATTGAATGTCATTACATAATAACATTTAAAATTAGTTTTTACTATTTTTTATTTTATAAATATTTTAAGTTTAAATGAGCGAAGTATATATATTGGACAAATATTTTGTTAGGTAGGTACTTCTGTGTCACTCTACTCAACTAAACTTAAAATATTTATAATTAATTAATTGTACTCATTCGAAATTCTCAGTAAAATATAATGTTCAGGGGCAGTATAAAATTAAAAATGTACACTATCGTTTAAAAATTAAATAAAAATTAAATGAATTGACAACGTTAAACATTAAAAACAATTAAGTTATTGTTTTTAAGTTTGTTTTGTAATGAATTCAAATAATAAAATATACAATTATAATTTTATAATATTTCAAGAATACTAACACTTATTGAGGAAATGAGATTTTACCTTATAATAATGGTTTGTTCCCAGTTCACCGATTCCAAGAGTTTATCAACACCCGGTTTTTCGACCAGAAAAACAGTTTTTAATGGTTTTTAAAAAAATCTTAGTTCGCCGACAACAATGGTAATATTAGCTACATGCTACTTGACATAGCAATTTTTACAACTATAATGTACTATCTATTATCTTGTTACATGATATTGTATCACATCTTTATCACACGATTATTGACATTGTTCAATACAATTTTTATACATTCATAAGTATACACAGAATATAAATAATTGAAAAGTCCACTGGCCACTGCGGTTAGGTAGTCATAAAAATTATGATTTTAGTTTGGAGTAATATTTCACTGAGTGAACTTTAGCACATACAGTATAATAATATAATACATTATACTATATAATAATATAAATATAACATAGATACAACAAGCATAAACATTTTTTATTTCATTTGTTCAGGACTTACACTTGTAAATTGTAGTGAACAATTACACACACAGAATAAACCAAAAATGATTATTATAAATGAGTAAATAATTGTGATAATTGTCTAAAATTAAAAAAAATTAAATGTAGTTAAGCTCTATAATCACAATTTTGTATGTTTATTATTCATCATATGTATTTATTGGCTATTTTTTTTTTTTTTTAAACGATGTTCCAGATAAAAAGAAAACGAAATACAACTTGACATATTGATTTTTATTATTTATATTAATTATATTAAAATTATGTGAATACTGACTGTTAAAGATTTTGATGTCAGCTAATTGGGAGTCGGCGAACTGTGAAATCAAAATAAAAACACCCTGCGGCCTGCATACATACAATGATAAAAATAATAAACTCGTATACTATATAAATAATGAATATAAATCATAATTAATAATCTTTTTAGGAAATAATATAAAAACCACTAATAAACATTATAGAAAATTTGAATAGGCTTTATGATTACTATCATAATAACATTAATATTCTGCATTAATTTTGCTATAAATAAATTCAAATTTTTTCTTGAATTACTTTATAGCTGCTTATACACTATTTGTATCTACATTTTAACCTGCTTAACTTATTAAATAATCTGAATCTGTGTAAAATTAAATGGTGCATATGCATATGCTTGGACTAACTTCCTACCCAAACTTGTATTCTCTGTAATTAAGTAAATTTATGTCCTGGCCGGAACTATCCCTTCTCATACCATTGTCTCCTACCACTTACCTAGCCCATAGACAAAACTTTAACAATGACACGCTTGGATTTAACATTAAACCGATCGAGTATTATTGATTTGGTTAACTAAAAACTATCTATAATAATAGTATGAGTAATGCATTGGCGTATATCCAAGAGAGCTAAAGAAGTAATGCCTCAATGTCTACGTTTGTCGATTTAGTATGAATATATAGTGTTGTTATAAATGCTTTATTTTATAAATCAAAGATTTCAGCATTTTGTACCTACCAATGTGAGGTGCAAAAACGATATTACTAATGAGTTATGAGTCACTAATGAGTAATGACTGACGATAGACTTATATTAAACTATTTAAAAAATCAAGTTACTTAAAAAGTCATAATGATAATTAATAGTTAAATATAAGTAGTTGTTATGAACAAATGAATAACTTCGTATTTCATATTTTAATAGTTAAATATTTATGGTATAAATTAAATTAAAAGAAAAATCAAAAACAATATCCAAATATTGCATTAAATAATTTCGCTGTTATTCAAAATGTATTTTAAAATTTACAAACAATAATTTTAACTAAATATCTTTTCACTTTAATATGGTTAGTGATGAATGGTAATGTAATTTGTACTCCGATATTAGATATAAAAATTGCATATTGTTTAACTAGATAGAACTGTAAATAAATAAAATATTTTGTATAATATTTTAAGAATTGAAAATCAGTTCAAACGTTTTTAAAATAAGTTGTTGATAATTATTATTTTTGGTAAATAAGCAAATGTTTATTGATTGCTACAAATATCAAAAGTTCAGGGTTAGTGTTTTTTTTTTCAATTATGAAAAAATGAATAATATTGATTTTGTTAAAAACATCGTAATTTCACCATTTTTCTTTAAATTTTCCCAGTTTTTCTTTATTAGCAAAACTAATAATAAAATAAAAAAAATGACCTTTTAAAGTGCCAACTAGTTACATTTTTCAATCCATAGATAAGGTCACATGAAACTTTACGAGGTTTTCCTTTACTATAAAAAAATAATAACAGACAAAACTAACTGACTAACTTAATAAAAAAAAAAAAACTTCATTGAAAAAATGAAAACCAATAAATACTACGATATGTACAGAATCTAAAGTAATTGATAAAAATGAACATTAAATTAATTAATACAATACTTTATTGTTAATTTTAAGACATAAAAGTTTTTCAAACATTGTATTATTTGTATTTTACTCATATAAAACATACATAATTCAAGCAGCAGTTGAGCACATTTTCATAAAACCACATCAAGTCATCAACCATCACAAACAATGTTTCTATACCTCAAAACCACAATAATATGGTCTAATCTGAGATGTTAACATTTGCTTTGAACTTAAGATTATTTAAAGTAAAACATTGATTATGAAGTTGCAGAAATATAAATCTAAGAAAATCTAAGTTAATCTTGTAAATTGATTGAAATATTAATTACATACATTAAAATACATATAAAATAAACAAAGTTTTATAAAAATTTAGTTATCTGTTTTGAACTTAATGGTTCTTAATTTTAAGATCCAAATAAGATTATCGAGTGAATTAAAATTGTTTCTATTTAAATTATGTGTCTTTTTCAGTTGTAACATGCTATGTTAAAGGGATAAAAGAACTATTCATTAAAACAAAAATCGTTTATTTAAAACAGAAAAGCATAGTACCTACAAGTAACATCGGTCGAAGCAAACATCGGTTTCTAAATATTAGTTTTGTATGAAAGTCGATTAGCAGAAAATTTTTCGAAAACCCCATTAATTATAGTAAACGATTGTAGTTTGAACGACAGCTTAAAAAACGAGAGAGTTTGTTTAACCTATAAAGTAAAATGTAAATGTAACTTTAGTCATTTTTGATGATCACTCTTCTTCTGATGATAAAAGTTCATGAAATAAAAAAAAAAAAAAGGTAGGATGATATAGTGTTAACAGTTTTTGTTGGTATATACTAATTTATCTATATATAAAGAATACAGATAGGAGTTGTAAAAAATTTAAACATTTTTTACTCCGTTAATGTTGTCCCAAGAGGTGTTGCATTTTATATGGGCTCACTTAAAATTTAACATAGGCCAATTATTATTATTATAACAATATATACCGATATGCATGAACACAAGGTGTATTATACACATACACTATATACGTATAAAACCATTGGACATTCGATAAGTATTTTGGAATCGATATAGCAAAAGAGCCATAATAATATAGAGAACGAGAGGCGGCGAGAAAGAGTGGTAGAAACGGAGTAAGGGCGAGGGTGAGTGGGCGAGCGAGAGGGGACCAGAGAGAGAAATGCTTTTTTACGTATTGCAGATAAACCGTCTGCAGGATTATAAACGTTTTGCATTATTTATGCGCCGTTGCACACATTACACTGGCCATTGCCCATACAATATATATTCGTTCATTTGGGTACACTTGATACTACAATAATACACTACATACCTAACGATCTGGTATAGATATTATATTATTATAGCTACGAAAAATAATCACTATTTTATACATTATTATTCCGTACATTAATAACGCTGTGGCGGTGATGTGATTTTATAAAAAAAAAAAAAAAAAAAATGTAAAAGTTCAACCCTTCGTTAGCTATATTTCATAATCTATACATATATTCACAATAGTATTACAGCTGCAGTATTATATAAAAACACAGAATTCTTGGAATTGTGTTAATAGTAGTACTATGTAGTACCTATATATTTATTTTTACATTCAAAATATTACCTTATTTATAATATTATGAACAGAATTTAAAGTACCGTCGAGTGTATAATTTAAAATTGTAATATAAATTTAAGTGTACTGCCTATGTCAATATTAATAGTTGACGTTTTTTTTTAATTTAAAAATAAGTGGGTCATATCTAAAACAAAAAAAAAAAAGATATTGACTGACTAGCTTAAAATGTCAATGTTTGGAGTGTAATTAGTAATTACACGTTTAATCATTGTAGTACAACATTAAGTATGATTATTTTAAGTCTTTAAAATGTAATCATTCTAATTCACAGTTTAAATAAAATTATATTATATTTTTATTTCATACCTAAATAAATATTTGCTATTTTTTTTTTTTTTTAATTATTGATTTAAAATGAGATAAATTATCACCGAGTGATAAAGTATCATTTAATTTTCAATTATAAATCTAAGTTACTCGCATAACATTATCAGAAAAGTATGTATATAAAAGCAGATAAATTAGTGTATTTAAATATAAATTACAGCTATTTAGGTTAATATGAAGCAATTTTATTCATTTTTTAAACAT
Source organism: Aphis gossypii (assembly GCF_020184175.1). Taxonomy (NCBI): domain Eukaryota; kingdom Metazoa; phylum Arthropoda; class Insecta; order Hemiptera; family Aphididae; genus Aphis; species Aphis gossypii. The sequence goes on along the minus strand of NC_065531.1, from coordinate 11,429,859 downwards.
AGATAACACTCAAAATGACAAAATTAATAATCAAATGCCTTGAATACTTTTAACAATAGTTCGCGTGCACTAAACATTATAAGTTAAATTGACGTAAGACACCCATCCATTTACTCAAGGATAATATTAAATTTTATATTTATATTATAAATAACAATAAGACTTCTTACCACGAAATGCGCTATTTCTGTAGATGCCAGACTGCGATATTTCCATGTACCAGTGATTAAAATGCATCATGGCTGTCTGATTTTGTATTGTAAAATATTTTATCTAAGATTCTAAGGCCTAAGTAGGATATCTATTTTTTTTATCTTAGTGATTCAACAGATAATATTATGGTTTTATTACTTCACGCAGTCAACTATGTACGAGTAGGTACGAATTTCGTAACAACTCTTACAAGTCTTACAAATTTGTCTACTTAGAAATTTCCAAACTGGATACATAATAAATTATTATCCAATGATCAAAGGACGATACTCATTATCGAATTACTTAACACCATTATGTTACTTACAAGGACCATCGACTAAAAACGTCTAGACTGCATAGCATGGCTGCAGCTGTTGCAGCTGCCCAGTACTCACATAACTTAATTCCGCACAGTTATGTCTCTTATTGTCTGGTTCAATAGATATAATACAAATCCATTATCGTATTAGACACCTATAATATACCTATGCATTATTGTATTATTTCTAAACTGATTTCTCGAAATACGTGTATTGACAAATTTAATTGGTTATACATTTCCGATGAAAACTTTTATCGAGAAATGAAACTTATTAATTTAGTTCTAAAGTTTAGAGACTACATTAGAATACTATAACTGACTTATAATACTATTATGAATATTATAAATACATTAGGTATAATATAATGTTTATATTATAAACTTTAAGAAATAAAATATATTTATGTTTTTGAAATATACATTAAAAAAAGTTATCTTAATTTGTATGATATGACGCCATGGGTAATAACTTTATAAGTGATAATTAATAAATGGATTATTTAAAGATAAATTAATAACCCAATTAAATAATATTTAGTAGTAACTAATAAACATTTTATTACATATAATTTTAGATCATGATTTTTCATAGTTAGTAAGGAAACTTGCTAAATTATTTTAAAAAGACTTAACGTGTAGATTTTTCAGAAACTCGGAAAACTTCTAGTGTAAATATTAGAACGGGTAAGAGAGACAAAAAAAAAGTTTTCTAAAAAAATATCCAAACATTACATTGTTATTATGATTAATCATTTGAACAACTTTCGAAGGACACGTGTATATAATTTTATTCGATGATAGAATTAAAGAGATATTACTTGATTGTGCTTAAATAAAAATCTCCTATAGGTAAAAGGTATACATCAAAAAAATAAAAAATAATTTTAAGACCTACTCCATTTTTAATTATAAACGATTGTTTTAAAAAAAAAATAATGATTTTATAATTTTTTTTTTTATAATAACGTATTTGTTGAAACCATGAAGATTAAAGATATCTTTAATCTTCGTGGTTGAAACTAGCAATGTGACGGACATTAGTCAATATAGGTGATACCTAGTTTTTTATTAGATGAATCTCTTTACGTGGTGAACATCTCAGTAATAATGCGTATTATCTAGGTTATTAAATGTACTCCATTTTTAATTACCTAAATACCTGATTTCTTTGACTGCGTTAATCATAAAATCCATTTAAATTTTTTTAATTTGACAACTTAAACTAATTTTAAGTTGATAAAATACTTTCCCATACATAGATATATGTACTATACCTACTGTGTATAATATATCAATAATTATAATAATGTACTTAGATGTACATTAAAATAATATTTGAATATATAATATACATACTAAATATATATTATAATAACTTAACTAAATTTATATATGCTAAATAAGGGTCAATTTATAATATGATATGCAAGTAATTATTTTATAGACACATTAGACACAATAAGTGATCATCTTAAGCAATGTTTATAACCTATGCATTGTAATAAGTCATAACAAAGTAAAACTGTTATTGTGTGTAAACTATATCTAAAGATGCAAAATATTATTATTATTTTTTTTTTTAATTCAAAATCCCATCAAACCAATAAAAACGATACAAAATTCTGTTTGTTGCATGTATCATATACATTTTGTTAAAATAAAAATATATAATATATATATATATATTATATGAAAAGAAATGGATATAGGTAATTTCATTTCAAAATAATGTATTGTTCACTAATAAAATATTCAATCTTTACATAAATAAGATGAAAAAAAAAGAGTGTAAACTAAAATAATTAACAGTTGAAATTTATTATTACCAATCATTAATGTTTTACTATATTATTATATCACATGATCAAATATTAACAATTATACTGAACTTATTCTTTTATTAACCATTTCGTATTTATTTTATTTAAATAAGCGTTAATAGAATTAACTGGATGATAATTTAGTTAAATTCTTTGTGGTCGATAATAAGTATGATAATTGGAAAATAAACGAATTAAATATTTAAATATTATGTCTGTGTACTGTATATTCGCATAAAAAAAAACCACATTCGTTTTAGTTCTAAATCCCATTTTTAATTTTCATCCGTTATTTTATGAAATTTTAATATCAACACGAACCTTTTAGATTCATACGAATGATTTAAATTCTGCTATAACCTTTTAACCATATATTTTCATGAAAATATGACAACTGCTCATTATTGTTTCCAAAACCCGTGGGTTTTAATAAATGATATGTAACCTCCTTTTTATCAATTGTTTTCATTACTTTTACTGATTCAAAATACCTACATAAAAGACATTTCTAATATAAGTCTTAACAAAAAAAATAATATTTTATCAATAAATTCATAAACACTAAAATCATTAATGTTAGAATTTTTTTTATATATACAGATTTCCTGAATTTCAGAATACCTTTAAAATAGGTACAAATTTAAACACTACCTATTACAGTAAAAGTACAAAATTATAAGATACGTAATTCAAATTTTTTCATTTATAGCAATCAATATATTTTGTTTCAAATTTAATAATTTATTTACTAGAACAGATAAAATATAATAAGAACCTAATAATCAAAATTAAATTTATTTTATTTCTATTATAAAAATAAAAAAAAAACAATAAAAACTAAATTATTATTAAATATGTGTAATTCTATACTTTTTTAGATAACATGTATTTTTAATGCATTGAAATTGCTAATTTTTTAATATGAATAAAAGATTTTAGGAAATATATTCTCATACATTTTATAATTATTAATTTCTATTGTTTTGTTGTGACATCTGTTAGGTTATTGTTGTAGACTTATAACAATATAATGTCAGCATTTTTTTTCATCGATTTTTCTTGAAAAAATTAACTGATTAAATAATATTATACATACATAAACTACATTTAATCAATTTTATGCTGAAAATAATTGAAACTTATAATATATTATTTTTTTTATTTTTGAGTTAACTCACAAACCATCTGGCATTACTAAAAGTAACCAATATAGTAATTTTGTTTAAATTTGGTAATTAAAGGTCATTTCTTTCTTCACATACCAAGCATTTTTGAATTACTATAATAATTATACATAATATAATATATTTTTAAAATATTCAATAAACGTGAAAATCACAACTTATATTTTTTTTAATGTATATAAATGTTATCATCATTCATAAACTAATATTTGTATAAGATCAAAAATAATTTATCGATACCGTAGTAATGAAAATTGTAACAGACGAATAGATACTTAAATAATTATCCATTAATATAAATATAAGATTTTTGTTGATATTATTTAAACGGAATCGATATTAAAAGATAATTAATTTGCAGTAATGCATAATATATCTACGCATTAAATTTGAATTAAGTAAAGTTCAATGGTACAATTATATTAAAAATATTAAATTAGTAAATAAATTAAAAGACGAGCGTCAATTAATTATGTCCATAATTGTTAAACATTGATTTATAATTATCGAGACAATGGATTCTTGTTATTTTAAAATTGTAATTGGATTTTTTTTCCAAATTAAAAATTTTCAAAAAAACCTGTGCAGTACTCACGCACACGCGTCTTGGGTCATTTATACCACGAAAGGCAAACAATTACATGAGTGTTTGTTGACAAAACATGCACGCAATGAGGTTATGCACTGGAAGACGTAAATATATTATTCAAACGAATCGACCGTGACCGATATGTTTATGGCAGTTGGGGTAACAAAAGAAAATTGTTTAAAAAACAGCCAAAGACGATTATTTTAACATTAGCGTTTTTATTTTTTGTAACGACGATATGCTAATCATTTCCTGCGGGCCACATGTAGTATAATAATAACAATTGAATAGGCGGCGGTCAAGTACAGTTTTTTCCTTTTTAATTTACCCTTTCTCTGCCGTTTCGTATTCCTTCCACGCCGTCATAAATATTATATAACGTAACGGATTTTACATTTCCTGGATTAACACTGAAAAGTGAAATAGTGATATACAGAGTGAGAAACCAAGATATGCATAAACGTAAAATATATATTATATAGAATTCGAGACACTAAGTGAGGTAGTATGAGAGGGAGAGGGAAGATAATATATATACCGAAAATTGGTCAGTCTTTCGGTTTAAATGCATATGTGTATGTATGCCATGTGTATATATAATTTTAATATTTCTATATATTTATACGTGTATATTAGGAGGAATATGTAAATTTACCTAGTCGGTTTTCCGTTCTCCGTGTCTTCTGCGACCCAGGAAATTGCTTTCGCAGCAAAGTTACATAGGATCAAAGTTTTATTTTTTTTCTTATTTCATTTTAAATGGAACGGATATAGGCTTGCGAGTTTTGGATGGCGCAGATAAAGATTTTACACCCTTGAAGATAGACACATCAATTTGTGCCCGCAAAAAAAAAAAGGCAACAAAAATACAATATATTGCTCTTTTGTTTGATTCTATAATGCCGTCCACATTGAAACGATAGTTACAATTTAATAGTTATTCAAATTTTTAATTATGAATATTATTATTTCAATATTAATTTTTATTATTATTTATACTTAATTAATCTTAATAAATTAACACAATTAAGTATGTATACTTAAAAGATACAGAAATTTATGATTTATGTCACTAAAAAAGTAAATTAAAACAAGATTTAGCTGTAGAATTTAAAGAATTTTGTAATTTTATTTCTGAGTTTTTGTTAAAAATTTCAGTTTAAATTATAAATAATACGTATACATTTCACAATAAGTAAAAGCTAATACAATTATTATCCGTAATTGAGAAGATACCAAACCTTAATAATTTCAAAATTTATTGAATCACGGTTAATTTATTTCAGTTGATTATCAAAATCACAATGAAAATAAAAATATTTCTTATTGTTTATAGTTTTAACTTTTAAGTATTGTTTCATATTTAATAGAAAATAGAGTGCCAACTGAAACAATTTATATAAATTCGGATTCTGAGTGAAATATTATTGGTATTAAAAGTTATTACAATATTTATTATTATTATTATTATTTTTTTTTTTTTTTATGACAAAAGGATCAAAACCGTGGTTTTAATTGAACTCAGCTCAGAATAATTTTTGAATATGATAATATTTAATATTATATTACAATTCATAGTGAATCCTTATCTTGCGCAATGATGAGTGAACAAAAATGAGTCGATGGGTATTGTACGCTTGATCATTGTATCATTCCCATTTATTATATTTTATGTATTTAAAAAATCTCAACAAGTACCTACTTAAATAATAAAATTAAAGCAATATTTGTGGTTCTTAAATGAATTGTCATAAGAAAAAATGTAATTTTGAAAATAATACAGCAAGCTATCGTTTTACATAAGACTTACATACAACGGCAATATACACAATACCTAATATAATATGATACATACCTATATATTTTACATAAATTAATTTTATAATGAAATTATTTTAATGGATTCTAAAATCAAACTTTTGGCCTTTTATAAATCTATTCTTAGTACTCTATTCTTAATTAAATTTTAATTAAACCATTATTTTTATCATCAAAACTTCATTAGTTCGGATTCTTGTTTTTTTAAAGTTTTTCTATTTTCTTTTATCGAGTATGATTGTATTGGTAAAATACAGAACGGTATATTTTTTAATGAGATAAAAGTCGTTTAACATTTAGTTTTTTTTTCAAGGTGAAGTTTTCTTATTTATTTATAACTACATGTTTAGCTTTTTATTTTTATGATAAAATATAAACTATTTTTTAATGCATTATTCAGTTTTTTAATCTAGATATAATTGAAATCAAATGATTGCGTGTATCGTAGATTGTATTGTACGAGTTATTTTATTAGCTAACTATTATGAACTATTATTTTATTAAATATAGTCATAAAGATTGCATTTTAAAACTTAAATAATATGCTATCAAGATTTAAAATTTAAATACTATCCCAAAATTGTATTTTTAATCATTGACTTTGGACTTGTACCTTAATTTTTGTTTAAATAAATCAATCTTAATTTATTTTATAAATAAACACGTTACTACCTATTATTGATAATTTTACTAATCCATTATCATTCTAAAGAGATAGTAATTGTTCACATTGTTCAGTAACGTTAATTTAATTACATATGTGTAAAGTTTAGTATTCAAATAAATAATTTACTGATGCACAGTAGTTTTTAATTAAATAATCCATCAAATATATAATATAGATATTAAGATACGATATGAATCATACCTGTTTTCATTTTTTTTATTTTTTAAATCAAACATCACAATATTTATGTTATATGTAAAAACTATACAATGATTCAGCTCATAATCTGTTAACATAGTTGATTACAAAAATAACATATTATATAAATTAATTGTGTACCTATAATATCGATTTTATATAATTATAAAGTAATCACGTGGTTAATAAAAAAAAACGGCAGACAAATATAAATGTAAAATAGTATAATATTTGATTTTTATCATTCTTAAAAATTATCAAGTTTAAAATTAAATTTATATTTAAACTTACAAACTGAACCTTGATTCATGTTTGTACATTGCAATTTTTGTGAAACACATAAATAAGTAGGTTATCTACTCAAGATTTGACTATTGTTTATTTATGTTGAACTCGAGTAATGTGATCATTAGTGGCTAAAATAAATATTGATCTATAAAATACAGTGAAACCTTCTTTAACAAAACCTCTAAATAACGGATATCTCGGACATTTTTTTCAAGAACGAAAACTTTATTACTATTTAGATATCTATAGGAAAATCTTTAATACGATACACTTTAAATAACGGAAACTTTTAAGGATACATTTTGATAATTTTTATCGTAATTATTATCTATATATTTTATATTACTATGCACATTTTACATACATATTATTATTTACTATTATAGTTTATCTTATTTATCTTAGAAAATAGCAATCTCATTCGGTAACTGATTTTGTTTAAAATAATAATATATGCCTACCTATAAGTATATTTATATATACAAATAATATAAAATAAATATACATATTGGTATACCATTTTTCATTAACCCTCTCTCCATTTAAATAGCGGACAACATTTCAGCCACTAATAGTGTCTGGTAATTATTAGGAATTTCACTGTATATAGATTTTTATGCATTTATTTTGTTTTAATTTCATAGACTAATATTTATTGGTGTAAATCTTTTTTTTTTTTTTTGAACCATTGAATATATTTTATCATTTTTTATACAAAGTTAGGTTACACATAAACAATTAAAAATCTGTAAGTATATTAAAACATTTGATTAAATTTTTACATAGTTCGATTGGTATTATATGCGCAAATATAAAATGTATACTTTTTTTTGATCGAGTCAGTAAAAATTATAAATATTTCGAATACGATATGGTGAAGTTTACACTTCTCTAATTATTTTCATTAATTTATGCCTTGAAAATAATAGAATGGAATTGAGTGCGGCTATGGTATATAAAAGACGAGAATACATAATGCGTATCTAACACGACAAAATTAATTCTATCCATGGGACCAGACATGACTGAACAGACTGTTGCTATGTGCCTTTTTGTGTCCTATAATAATACTGGTGACTTGGACGTTTATTTAGCAGGTGCGTTGAACAAGTAGTCACCCTTTTAACAAACAGTAAAAAAAAAAAGAAAACAAAAATTCAAAACCGCCTACTAAACATAAATATAATTTGTATAGTAAATTCGGCTATTTTATTCGATGAATAGGCCATTAGACAGTCTTTTATTATGGACGAAGACCCCTCAAGAACTATACCTAACTACCTGCTTATTTTTAACATACTCTTATATTACTTTGTAATTCTGTATACTCTCGAGTGATTTTCCACGAATACGTTATCTTCTTTATATCATCATAACATTATATATGTGTACGTTTTTAACATTTCCATGAAAACTTCGTATACATACACAACGGATTACAGTGTTTACACGGTTCGCAACAATATTGGAAATATTGCAATGATTTCGCATGTTCAAACAACATCAGATAATAATAACAATAACGCTAAAATTAAAACGTAGAAAACTGCTAATAATTTCCATCAAAACGTAAATGATTATCTATTTCTAAAGATAATATATTGCCCATCAAAAATCAGACGTTGAATATAACGGTAAAAAATGCATCAAGTAGTACTGGTATACAACACACATATAAAATACACTGCTATATATATAAATATAAATAGGTACCTAAAATATTATATGTTGTTATACTCATTGTTATGTAAATGTAAACCGGTAATTGTATGAAAATTATAAAAATTGTTAAAATATATTTTGTTTAAAATTAAAACAAAATTATTATTGTAGCTCACATATTATACCTTTAGCATATTATATAAAACCATAAATCTGTAAAATTCAATTATAATATGAATATATATTATTCTCCCAATGAATAAAACTTGGAATATAACGTTAAATTAATTATAATCCAGCCAAAAATAAATTCAAATTCCCACTACTATATTGTGTAGCCATGTATGTGTATGACTGCATTGATATTCATACATATATGAAACTATTTAGTTAGCTATAATATGTAAAATATATAATACTTATAAATCATAGGTTATGATATTATTATGAATGATTTACAAAATTTTCCGTTGGTCAAACAACCAAAAATACCTAAATTCATAATAAATTTTAAAATTAATTATTGTTCATGAAAAATAAAAAAATTCCTGAAATATCAATAATTATTTTTACATTGTTCTACCTTCGGTAGTTATGATTATGAATAATAATATATTAATTATACGCGGAAAGTACTTACCGGATTTCAAAACATGTATCCACATACTAGTCGATATTGCATATTTTATATGGAAGCTTCTACTTACACACTTTGTTAAAACATCAACAATGTACCTACCTATACAATTTTGTGTATTTTAAATTTTGTGAATAAATATGTTTATTATAAAATCAACTCTTTCTAACTTTTGGCATTATTACTTTTCAGTGTCTATTTAAGTAGGTATAGATATTATATAAGTATAATATTATTGTATTTCAAATATTAAATTTAATATGTTTTTCTTTAACTAAATTGAATAATTGGTTGAAATATATTATTTATCAAATTTTAAATTGTTTATATTCAATTCTGTTTCATATTAATAATTAATTAACTATAAAAACCTACGCAATATACTAAGATATTTTATGAAATCATATTTACAGTCAAACTGACAAAGTTTTGAGGGTCTTTAGACTTATCATAAGTGACAAGAGGAGATGCATGCTGACATGAGACCCATTTCCCCTTTTTTGAAGCTCTAGGGATTACTTCAAATGATCGAAATTTACAACATCTATTTCAAATGTTTATGTTTATCTCTTTTGTTTCCTCCCCATTTCTACATTCGTTTTCAGCGTCCTCAAAATATATTTAGTTCAATTTCTTTTTATCCATTATGAGATTTATATGTACTTGCACTTCATATGAAAATATACTTTAAGATTACATGCTCGTAAACGCAAAAATACAATTCCCTGTTCATACACTCTTTATTGCATTATTTTTTCGTTTATTTCTGCCATCCAATGGTATTGTAAAGATTTCATGATTTCATGTAATGGTTCTTAAAATGATCAAACATGCTTTTTATAGTTGATCAAAAAAAGTAACATTTAAGCATTACCAACCGTAATAATAATTTACACTATTGTGGACCTATATGACCAATAGGCTAATAATAATAAAAGTTCCTAGACACCAAGTATCATAGATCGCAAATATTTAATTTTTATAAATATTCGATACGTGTTCAATTGTACTAATATTGTATACAGTTGCTCTTTAGATGTTATAATAACAATTATTATAAAATGTCATGTTTTAATCATTATTAATTTATTATTATTGTAATCTTTAATTCATATAGTGGCGTAATTAGTTATTATATTTAATAGAATAATTAACGATTAATTTACTTCAATATATATTGGTCATTATATTATTGATAGGCACATAACGTGATTGTTATTAAAAAAAAAAAAAATGAAAAACCTACGTGCATGACACCCTATTTAAAATGTCGTTAATCGATAGACCGTTGCTTCCTATTTTTCCTAGGCTCATTAGTTTTATACATAGCTTGTTAGTATAATATCGTTCCAATTAATATTATAATAAACGAAACGAAAATAAATACAAATATCGATTTTACACAGGATGTTTAACATTGTCAAACAAAAAATATTCCATCATCATCAAATCAAATATAATATACAATATACATTATACATGTATATATTGCCGTAACTCTTTAAGACGTTATTTTATGTATAATTATTATACTACTATGGCGAATATAATGTGTATAAGATAATGTATATCAAAATAAGGTTCTTTGAGCGCAAAGTTTTTCAGTGAATAAATTAAGTACGCTTCGCAAATATTTGAAGTCTTGATTGTACCGCATTAGCTTGCTTTATCCATCATCGCCAATTCCCACGAGACACCCTGTATATCATAAAATATAGTATATATACAATCAGTGGAACAAATTTCGAATGTGTCTCGGCGTCTCGCACGGATAAACTCGACTCGCTCACAAGTAAACAAATTTAATTGGTTATCAAAACTCTGGACGAACATAACTAAATAGCTGACCGTGAAAAAGAAACCACTTCGACAACGTGTGACACATAATAATATATACACTGCTGAGTGCAGGTCGCAGACACGTGAGAGAGCGTATCATTTGCCTTATATGATAAACCAACATGGTGTTTTATACGACTCCCTGAACCTGAACAATCGCCCTTTTATTTATTTATTTATTTATTTTTTTTTTTTTTAGCTGCGGAAGTGACTAAGGCTAAGAAGAATTACTTACGCTTGTTCTGGTTCGGATCACTTCCCATGGACAAAGAACGATGCAACAATTATTACGATAATTATACACCTCTTCATTAATATAACAATAATAACGGATTTGAGCAAAATAATAAAGACGAAGGCTATAGACCTATATGTTACAATTCTCCCATGCACTGTACAAATGTTCCCGAGCACATATGAAGAAACTGGAAAGGAAGTTGGTAAAACCAAAACGCTACTGTGATATTGTCTTTTGTTTGCAACGTGTAGTCGACGGAAGTATTGATATCAATGATAACGGCCGCAAAGTAGTACAAATGTATAGTTAATTGTTGTTATTTCAATGTGTAGTGAACTAAAAGTTGTTAACTTGCATTTTCAGCTATTTTTCAATAAATAAATCCATAAATGACTGGTAAAAAAAAAAAAGTCAATTTAGTCTTATAACATAATAATATATTGTATTATTGTATTTATAAAACAATTATTAGTATACCTTATGTTGTTATGCATATTATGATGTTTAGAAGTTATATTATAATGTTATTATTCAATCAATTTATCAATATCTTATGTAGATACATAAATGTATAATACAAAATTTGATTTATGATGACGCAATTGTTGAAACTTATCATTAAGATTATCCTGTCTTAGTGCTACAAAAAAAATTAAAACAATGAATAAACAATGTACCTAAACAAATTAAAGGAAATATATTGTCATTGATTTTGATCTTAAAAGTAAGTGACATTAATTGACAATTTAGTTAAACAATAAATTTATAAAATATCGGTCATCGTTATAATATTACATAGGTAAATAATGAAGACATTTATTTTATTCAAACTTTGTTTAATAATTAGTTTCGAAATTGAAATGTCAAATTTAAAGAATATTTATTTTGTTGAAAGTAATACGAATACACAATCCATTGTATAATTATACCTTTCGCATTGTATATTTTAACGTTGAAATATACATTAGTTATAATACGTAGGTATATACTATATGGCATAATTGCCAGAATGCATTTTTATATTATTTATTAAGTACCGACACCTATTATCTTTATTGTTAACCTTATCGTTATTTTCGATCTCAAAAGCTCGAGATTTTTGAAACGGCACCTCGTTCGGTGGTACTTCGATTGCAATCATCGTAAATGTAAGTGTAGAAATCGCATCATTACTAATCACTGCGTATTGTATCTATAATCGAACTCGTAGATTTGTAGTTGCCACATAAATGCCGCCTATACCTACGCCGACGCCACCCAGCTAATCTACTCTCGCCATAAAAGCCTTACACACTGCAACAATCCATAATTAGATAGTACTTATGCGACGTCATTTGAAAGGGACCGACCCTTGTGATTTATATGAAATTGGTTTTTGTTTATTTTATGTACCGACGGAGACCGGAGTTAATCAAAAGACGGGCATGTCGATGGACCCGGCCCCGAAACTGTTTTCCACTCGGCAAGTAAGTATAGCGCATAAATACGTAATATGTCGCCGTGGAGGACGTGCAGCAGCAGTTTTACGGGTCTCGGGAGACAATCGCCGATAACAAAAGCCCGTTTTGCGAGCTCATCGTCGGGGTGACCAAGCCAGCTGCAGATCGAATATCCGATAACACCACGCTGTACATATTATAATAATACCATGTCTATGTGTATAATTGGTTGACGGTCGGATGCGCACTTGGAGCCCACGATAAGAATGCGAGTGTCGAGGCACATTTCGTGGAGAAAAATAAAGCCTTCGAAAAATACCCCGGTAGCAAATCCGCCCGATGGGTTTCCCATATTAATGTACCGTTAACGACGCAGTCTTTTAGTCGTTTTGAACTCGACAACATCAATAAAAAAAGAAAAAAAAACAGTAATAATAATAAATATTTTATTGGACGTCACTAAAATTCAGCTTCTGCAGTGGTCGTTAAAGCTTTGCATGCCATTCGACCGTCGATGAAAACATGCCTAGGTAATAATATTATTGTCATCAAAAAACGTCGTTTGATTTATTCTAAACAAAAGCCGTGCAATGAAAAACGTCAAACAATAATATAACACGTTTATGATGTATAATTGTTAATTAATCAATGATTATACTAATGATATTATTTTTTAAGTGCACGTTAGCACAATATTTGTTTTCTCTCTTAGACTTACGCACAACTTATATATATAAAACGCGTTCATTTAATATCTTTTTGTATATTATTTTTTAAAAATTTCGAATAAAATTACCAATAACAAAAATTATAGAAAATAATATTTTTAAACGTAACATATTTTATTTTATAATTATTTGTTTAAATTTGGTTTGAAAATTTAACAAGTTTTTAGACAAATTATTAATCTCCAAAAATAGTATTTTTTATAATTTTTGTAATGAGTGATTTTACTCCAAATTCTGATCTAAGATTAAAGATTAAAGATTAAGAAAAACATTTAAAAAATATATATTTTGGGGGGAATGAATTAACAAAAAAAAAAAAAAAAAATTTGCGAATGTAAACAATAACTATGTAATTATGTTTAACTATTACATAATTTTTTAGATCTTAGCCATGATTATTAATAATATTGATAACAATCGTAGATTTTTATTCCAAATATTCGGTTGAACTTAATTCATAAGATATTACGTTATAGCAGTTAATTAGATTTTTTGTTTTTATTAACTCTATTATGAGTATCAAATAATCATAAAGAAATAAAAGCGATAAACTTCATATATTATATTATTATAGAAGGTTCATTGAAACTAGTACGGATACCCGTTTATTATTTGTAATAGGATGTTTTTGACGACAAAAGGTGTTCCGCCTTATGATTTTAATGCTACTTACCTCTCAGTTTCATTATTTTTACACTCAAATAGTTCAATTATACGATTACTATTTTTAAAATTATTTAAATAAAATAAAACAAGCGAAACTATTATTTATTTATAACCTGATTCAAATTTATTACAAAAAATAATAATAATACAAAGAAAAAACATAATATTATTTACAAATAATATAATTTTAATTATAAACATAGTTAATTAAATAGATAATGAATATCAACAAATTTTTTTTGAATTTACCAAACGCTTCTTTGGTCGTCGCTCATCTTCGGTCATTTTTTTTCTTTTGTCAGTCTTTTTTGGCGATGTTTGTGTGGTATCAGTTTTTTCAGTGTGAACATTTTCCACTGTATTCAGATCTGGATAAGCTATGTTGAGCAAGGACGTTTCGATTGCTATGCGAGCTACGAGTTTTTTATCCATTGGTAGTGTGGATAACATCGGTAAAAGACTCAATAAGAAATGTTTGTCATCAGAAATATTTTCATCTTGATTCGAGTACTCTGATTTCACTTCAATTGAATTTTGATTGTCGTACTCTATGTTAAGACAGTTTAAGGGATTTTCTTCGTCCGACACTTCTTCTTTTAATTCCACTTCTGGATATATGTTTTGATATTGTAAATCTGACAGGTATGCTGAATTTGTGACGGTGTGTGAGATCTGATCTTTGATGAACATCATAGAATGAAAATATGGCCATCTAGACATTTCTTGATCACTTTCTATACTAGTCATACATCTTTTGTACTCTTTACGGAAATGGTCTTTTAAGTTTTTCCATTTCCCTCTGGCAGCTTTACCTAAAATTATAAATGTTAATATTTAATTAAACTACCTACATTTTTTTTATTTCATGGTAATAATATAGATTTATAAATAAATATATACAATGAATAATAATAATAATAATTTAGTTCAAATAAACAGAACAATAAATTTAAATTCAAATAAACTATTGAATAGTTTTTTTTTTTTTTTATTGGGGATGAAACCAAAAGAAAGTTATTACGTACTGAAATTGTTATTTCCCAAATAGTTAAGTATAGCATTAAAGTAAATACAGTAAAAAAAGTGAGTTATCATATCGTTAGGGAAATGTAACAATAGACAGTATGATTATATACGCTTATATTTAAATATACGTTGTTATCAGATTTATTTCGAATGATTTTATTGATTTTTTCTAAATGTAAACGATTCTTTTTAAATTTACAATGACATTGTTTTCTTGAAATAAATAATTTAATATACCTAGTACACATTTAATTAGGTTATATTATGATAAAATTAAGAAATAAAATAATTTTATATTACGTATAATGTCATCTCATATTAATTGTTAGTTACCTAATGTATAACGTTTTAAAGTTTAATTCTTAATGTTTGTCAGCAATCAATATTTATCATCGGTTAATAGTTAATTTGAAAATATTATTTTTAATTATTCAGATTCAAACATTATTTGAGACTTGTCCCATAAAGTTAAATAATTTAATTTAATATGTACACTGTATTGATAAAGACTTTTAAAGTCGATAATATATTTTTATAAGAGCTAAGAAAATACACTTTTACTTATTATAAAGTATTACTTATAGATTTCTTAAAAAAAGGTTAAATCATGTATTAAAATATTCATATAACTAAGTACCTATACATAGGTAATTAGTCATGTTATATTATATTTTTATAACATTATCCAGTTTTTTTTTTTTTTTTAATGTTATATTTTTAAAACCCTTTGTACGTGTTATGTAAGAATAATGAACAAATATTTATGATAAAATTAGATAAAATCATTAAGATTTATTTACACATATACTAATATTTATTTGTTTTTTTTTTTTAGTAAATTACATTAAACATTGCACTAATTAAATATTTATCTACTAGTATTTTTAATCAATGAACAACTATTTTATAATTTATATTTGATTCAGTGAAAACACCTATCTATAGTATATACTAAATAAGAGTTTCATAATAGTATAATATGCGATTGTAACTAAATATATTCTATAAATTCTATTATTTATATTACAATATAGTAGTTAAAAAGTATTATAATGTTTACCAAGTGACTTATTAAACGCAGTAAAAAATAATGTGATTACTCAAGTAAATTCAATAAAAAGTTTTTTTGCTTATAGGTACCTATATAATTATTTTTACATAACATAATTTTTACTTGAAATAGTTAAGTACCGACTAACGTACCTATATTTCATTATATTAATACCTACTCTATTTTTTATTAAAAAATTTTGTTGAATAACAATCTCTTACTCCTTACATACGATACTATACAATTATAATACACTTATATGTGCAGTATTTACAAAAATTAATAACTTAAGTATTGTATGTAATACGCCCTTTAATATATTATTACTATGCTTAAAATTTCACCATAGATGCCTATCATAATACTTCCGTTGATAATATATTTAAAGTGGTACATTGCCTTTTTTTTTTAATTATATAGTGAAACCAAACTAAATAAAGAAGGATTTGGAAATATAATGATACCCGATTCCTATAATATAATATGTATAAGAAAAAGCTTCTAATAGAAGAGGCGTATTTAATAATAATAATTTGTACGATTTCATTATGTACTGTATGTACTATATCCAGTAGGTTATAGGAAAGATATTAATTCATTTTTTTTTTTAAAACCTATAACTGTATAATTGAAACCTTTGTATTTTTATAAGAAATAATTTCATTTTTAGTTTATAAATTTCAATATTTTCATAATTTAAGTTACGGGCTAAATATACACTATTATGCGTAGCGTAGAATATAAAATATAATCTCATTCGTCAATAATAATAAATAGACGATATGAAAGATAATAATATATGCAGTACCGTCAACTGGTAATTGCTTGAATTTAACAAATTCAAACATAGAACGAATTTCTACGAATTTAAGTAGGTACAGTTATACGTTAAGTTCTTTTGATAAAATATTTTTTATATTGGTTTTTTTAAACGAACAATTAATATAACCGTTGTGTAGTCACAAAGAAAAAAGAACGTCGATCACGTTGGTAAAATATGAAACCGTAGACACTTAAAAATTATTCACATTCTATTCAGTAATTATTATTATCCTAATAATTAAGCCGCAAGTAAATCAAGTTTGATTCTAGAAAACGCTTATGTAAACACTGCCAAAACGCCAAATCGGACAAACGGAACGAACAGTATAACCCATAATCCATTACACGGGTAAATGGTATTTCGGTGTAAACCAAAATTTAAGGTCTGATCGTTTGCGAAGTTTCAGTGGTCCCGACGGGTATAGACCACTTGGACGAATGTGATACAAGATGTGGTCTGTTTGATCGAATTTGTACGAACATTTTTTATAATATCATATTTTATAGCAATTTCGGGTGAAAAAATAGGTAGTATTGTTCAATATTATATTATATATAGGTACATGCCATTAATTTATAACCTAATAATGGACTGTAACATTAAAACAATATAGTAGATAGGTATGAGAAATGATATTATAAAAATTCAGTCGTATACGTGTCGTCGTCCTCGTCCAAGTCCAAGTGCGTCGCACTCGTGCGGCGAGTAAAAATAAAAAAAATGTACTCGTCACAAACGGCGGCGTATAACATTGGGTACCGTCGTTACAGTCGTCCGAACAGATTGAAGACTTGTGCTCTGATCAAAATTATAATATTGTTATACAATCGCCTGACCGCCGTCCGTCCGACGTCGGTCTACCGCGAAAACGTCGAGCCACTAGAGAGACCTGTCACCCGTGCGGTGCACACGTTGTGTATGACTATACGTGGCGGGGGGGTTTTGATGACGAGCGGCGCCGCGACGAACGGTCCGAAAAAAAAATTTTATTACAAAGGTCGTGCGACGTAGGTACCGAACGACTACAGAGCAATAATACAAAATATACAATGATAATATAACGCAAAAACTCTGGCGACGGGTGGCGCGCGCCGGGCTGGCGGGTGTGCGTGCCGAGGACGGGCACGCATACCCACGTGCTCTCCGGTCGCGCCGTAGCGGCCGCCGCGTGTAAACGCTGCCTCTTGTAAAACGCGTCGCTGCCGCCGTCGCCGCCGCTGGCGTCTGGTTCCGAGCGCGGCGATTCGAAGGACGAGGAGGGGGCACGGCGGGAGGACCGGTGGAGGCGGGTCGGAGACGACGGCGACAACAACACCGCCGCCGCCGCTACACGCGAGCCCGTGGACTGTGCGTGCGAGTGAGCGCGTCTAGAGCGATTGGAACGCGCAATATTACTATTATAATATAATATCATTGCCGCCGAGCTGTGCGAATATCAGCCGTTATTATTACTATTATACAAATGCAATGTGGCACGACTACCGTACTGCGCGAATAATAATTCACAAATAACCTACCACGGTCACAACCGCATCCGCAAAAAATAAAAAAACGATTTGTTATATACCTAGGTATTATAATGTCGCGACGTTAAGCTATAATAATACAATTTACCGGTGATTCCCAGCAGGGCGGCCACGGAATCCCAGTGAAGGTCCAGCACGGACCTGTTGTGGTGTTGAGGGTGTTGCCGGTCCCACAGCTCCGGTCTCCGGTACACCTCGGCTATCAGACGACTGACTTCCAGCGATCCTTTGCCGGACATGGTTGACGCGCCGCCGGGGGAGGTTGTGCAGGTCCGCCCGGAACACTATACTCGTCGTTACGATTTAGATTTACCCAAACCGTTTCGTACCATCCGTGTGGGTACGTCTTACTCTGCGAGACGGGGACACTGACGGGCACGGGTGTTCGGAACGACGTGGTTCGTGCGTGTTGTTTACGCGCGTTTCACCGGACGTTTACCCGCTCCGCCGCTACACGCGGGCGGCGGCGGCGGCGACGACGACGGCCTCGCCGAAAGCCGAATCGACAAACCGGCGGCCGGCAACCGCGATTGCGGCGGCTGTTGCAGTCGTGCCAACGTGAACGGACACGGCCGCCTCCGCTCGACGGAATCGCCGCTCCGCTGGGTCGCACCCATACTGTAGTCATGTACATGCACGCTCCATCGGTCGCTGTTCGAACGCCGTCACGACGACGTCTCGGCCGGCCAAAACGCCAAGCGCGCCCGACGGTCGCTTTCGACCGGGTTAGGTCTGGTTCGGGTTCCGAAGAATGTAACGTCGTCGTAACCCATCACCCATCACCCATTTACTCGACGCACGCGATCACAGCACGGGTGCACTGTGCACTCGGGCGGACGACCGAGGGTCGGTGGAGCTGTTGTGGGTCGGTCGCGAGCCCATTTATTTTGGATAACGCTAGCTCCCCCCCCCCCGCGTATCACACGCCAAATTCGATGAAATTCCGTTCGCCTTTGCGTACTATATGATAATAATATAACAATGACAGTTGACATCGTCGTCAGACCTAACCTATAACGGATCGCAAACGTATCACGAGTCACGACGACTGTCCCGCTCGAGGTCACCGCTTCGTCCGCGAGAGAACTGTAACGCGAGCGTTTCGGTATACGAATCCGGAGGCCGACCGCACCGGAGACCGATCGGCCTATAACGTGCACGAGTGTCGCAATTGCATAATATACCGTTCCGTCGAAACCGTCGTCCAGTTTAGTCAGATCTCCACGTACGTGGGTTCACGACGTCCTAAATATCGGCACGCACAACAGTGACTCCGGTCACCGTGCACCGTTCTATTCGCGATCCGACGAAAGTTAGCGCTAACGATAAGGATGGTAGGTATATGGATCGATAAAAGGGCACGTGTCAAGTATAGGTATAACTATTATGCGGTAACGGACGATCTAGTGACAGGTGTGGTTATATTTTGGGCAGGGGCACCGCCGTTCCTGGATTATTCGGTTATATCCCCTAACCCCCCCCCCAATCACATAAGACCGAAATCCGAAAAACGCATTTCGCGTATATTTTGTGTTATAATTAATAAGGTATACGTGCAGACTTGTCGTAAAATCTAGTTTTTTATTCACATAGATTTATAATTATGAATTTTCATAGTTTCAACTATTAATAATGCACGTTACTATACATACCTATATTACTTACTTTAAATTATGACCTTAACAGTATGATAACATAAAAAATACGCAATCGCATTTTTGAAAGGCCACCCACCTCAGAGATACGTCACTGAAGTAATAATCAAATGAACTATCAATTTATACTTGGACTGTTTGCGAGACGAGAAATTAATAAAAAGTTTTAATATGCACAATGCTCGAAATCATTATAAAATAAAAAAAATGAAAAAAGACAATCTTAGTGAATTATTTATGTTGTTTTTTTCAATTTAAAGTTAGAATCTTTTAACTCAATTTCAACGTTATAGTTAAAATGTCAGCAATTAACTTGCGATTGTCATTTGCTATAGAAGTACACACAACTATAATAGGTACTAGTTCCGTGTGTTGCTAATATATGGTAGAAATTCAATACTTCGTCTTTCGTCTACACATATTGATATAAGTAGAACAGATTCTAGTATTATATATTTTTTAATGTAAGTATTTAAATGGCAAGTAGTATAGTGTTGATTAAAGTATGAAAAAAATCATATTGATTGGTAGATAACAAGCTTATATATTCATGAGAATAGGTACATAATACACAGTTGAAGGTACATTTTAAGAACACCCGTTTCAACTAAAAAAAAACCATTGTAAATTGACATAAAAATTAGCACATATTTTCTGGAAAATTTATTTGCTGTTAGATAACACTTAGATTACTTAGGTTTTAGAGGAAGCATACTACTATATAATTTAATACCATTGACTATAGAGTGGGTCACTTAATGATCGTAAATGGACAAATTTTATCTGGACTGTTGAAATGATATTTATTTTCAAAACATTTTTATTGATTTTAATTAAATGTATGGATTATGTCTCGGATTATGTCATTGCTTTCAGTGAATAAACTCATATATACGATTTTTAATGCACCCGAAAACTTTCTAAATTCCTTTAATTGGTTTCCTTCGAAAAAAAAATTAATTGGTAATCCCTAGAATATACTACAATGAATGACACTATTTTATTATAGAAAACCATAATATTACTTAGTAGGTACCACCTACAATAATTTAGTTGTATAGTTTTTAGTATTATAATAAAGTAAAACAAAAAATATATGTAAATAACTAACTGTAAATATATAGCTCTGAAATGAAATACTTAATAATAACCAATTGCAAACAGTAAAATCATATAATAATATTATTTCAGAGGTATAAACTTTATATTAAAACATTAAGTATTATGTTTACCAATGTTTTGTACCTACTTATAATAGGTACTTACAATAATGACCATTAATAACAAGGTACCTAATACAAGGTATTCGTTAGAGTATAGAAAAACAACACAATTGATATTATAATATGTATTCATGTATAGTTTGTAATCACAAACCAGTCTATACTTAAATATTATATAATTTTGAATTTACCATAATGGGTACTTAATAATTGAGAATATTACGAAACGATGAAAAATATGATTAAAATAAAAATCAAACATCGTTGTACATAGTAAATCATATTATTTGTGTACCTAACCGTACAGTTTTGTTTTAGTATCACTATATTGTTTTTGTATGGCTCATTTCCATACAAACGAATTGAACGATTTTCGCATGTGCGTGTTCGTCGTACAAAATTGTTGGTCACAATAATTAGTTGTTTCCTTAAATCCGAAATAAGATTTTGAACTTACTGTTTTATTAGAAAAAACACCAAACAAATTTTCCCTACTACGTTTTAAACATTTACAAAACTGTTTCAACGATAACATTTGTTCAATTGTTCAAAATAATATTTCGAACAATATTAGATTTGTTTGCATTTATATTATATTGTCGTGATATCTGACTGACTGAGCAATAACACTAATAAAATTATGACAATGTTACTATTATAATTTGATGTACTATTTTATATTAAAAATATTTCATAATATTAAAAATAAAAAATGTTATTTTATTTTTAAAATATTACTTATTAATTGTTGTCGAAAAACGCGTGTAAATAATATTTCTTGTTATTTCTAAGTTTATAGGAGCCTTACGTAGTTACGCAATACCTACTATATATTACATCACAGCATAGTTGTAAGTGTTCACACAAAATAGTTTAATACTTATTCCACATAAATGTATAATTCTGTTCTATATTTCTCTACCATAACATTTCTGTGTAACCGCAATATATACACTGTTCCTTGAATATATGATTATCGTAGATGTAGTACATAGGTTTTGTAAATACCAGATAGGTTAGTGATGCAAATTACCCAGACACCTTGACAAGAGCACCAATCCAATGTAGAATATTCTGGTTAGTATAATTTAATCTGCGAAACCCCAAGGGCTTATTTCTTACAAATCGTCTGTATAGTACTTAAGTAAGTTGTTATAATTTACAACTTAAAAAGTAAAATTAAATCAATTATAATACCATAATCATTTATCGAACCCATAACTCATCTTTATTATAGATTTATATACTTTAAATTATGCATTTGTGATATATAAATTCATTAGCAATTCATCACACATTGAAGTTTATTCGTGTTTAACTCCTTAATAACAATTTCTCGTTACCTTTGTAATAATCGTTTTGACATTTAGCCCTATGGTAAACAAAATATTTATCATTCAAATAATGTTAATCAACAAACTAACAAATGAGTAACAACAAAATTAATTTGAAAACAACAAATGCATGGAATCAAATCGTCTAGCTATGTCAGTTACCATTACTGCAAATTCCGTGTTTATTTATGCACTTATTTCACTATTGTCACTATGCCAAGAGGAATATTAAGTATAATATTCATTAATATATGCAGTAATATGGTATACTGCAATAATAGTATGAAAAATTATCAGTAAATTATAGAATTTTATAATAAATAATATAATAGTATAATGTTTTATATTTGCAGACTTTTATTATACGTATCATTTAATAGACTTCAATATAGTTCTTCAGCTGCTCACAATAATACATAAACCTATACCGTCTCTGTTATGTATTTATGGTCATGTTTTATTTTTGTACGAATTAAAATAAATTTCAATGGCAAATGGCAATCAGTTTATTAAACAACGTCTTTTTGAGATTGAACAAAATATGTCAAAGCGTATATATTAGTTATAACAACACATAAACTTGTAAATAATTTTATAATAATGATGTTCAGTAATCAGTTGTATATTTGTACTTAATAGTAATTTATGCGGTATTTAAAGTTTAAACTACTATTATCTGTAAATAATAATTATATAAGAAAAAAAAATTACCTAAGTCGTAGTATAAATTTTTATAAATTCAGATTCTTTTCAATTATATAATACATGTATAATTTAATAGGTAATATTAATTTAGGTAACTAAAAAGTAATAATGCTATTCAACATTTAATATTTAAATTCCCATAAATATAAATAACTATTTTTATAAATGAATACTACTACAAAATGAATGTGTTGATTAAATATTTACAATTCACATAATAATATTGTATTATGTTTGTTTTTCCTTTATAGCTTATGCATCAATCATTACTTAAAACAAAAGAAATGAATCCAATAATGGCATGTTTTAATTTTTTGCTTTGTGTTTTAATAGGTATATCAAATATTTCATGATAATATATTTTATACCTGTCATAATTATCAAAAATACTTTATCAATACATTTATGTAGAAAAACTATTTTTATAATTCTGGTTAAAAAGTATGTTGGTATAAAATAATTTGGAAATTTGGTTAGTACATACGTTCTTTTTAATTAATTAGCTACTTTTAGTATACCAAATACGTTGACGAATAAAGTAAATTTTAAATACTAGGTATAAAATTATAACATATTAACGTATTTAAGAAAAGAAATATTTAAGGAGGCTGTGCGTATCAAAAAACTGTGGTGATATTTAGTTTTTTTGGTGGTAGATATATACTGTAAATACTCCTGTTTTAAATATTTTGTAAAGAAACTCAGACTTTATATTATGACTACAATAATAATGTTCATTTCAAAAATAATTTCAACTTTGTTTAATCATAAATTAATTTTTGTTATAA
Source organism: Aphis gossypii (assembly GCF_020184175.1). NCBI lineage: Eukaryota > Metazoa > Arthropoda > Insecta > Hemiptera > Aphididae > Aphis > Aphis gossypii. Next base: position 11,405,438 of record NC_065531.1, on the reverse strand, counting down.
ATAGTTATATTAATTTTGAAAACGATAAAAAATTTTTAGTTCTTAATTAAGTTTAATTTTGTTCAAAATAATAATTATTAATTAAAAGTCCTACAAATTAAACTTCCATTGTGGAAGTACAATAATAAATTTCCTTTGTGTAATTTATCAGGTTTGGTATGCATTTCTATATCTTCTTGGCGTATAATAATATCATTACCTACGCGTTTAAATATAAATATAATAGTTTGCTTGTCACAGGCTGTGTTTAAGAATAATGACATTTAGCAGTAAGCACACGCTAAACTCGGCAGATAGTCACTGTTAATCGTTCCCCAACTCGAAACCACAATATTTTAGGTTGATAATAATATAATATGCTGTGCGCTCCTATGCGTCGTATCTTAAGAGGGGCATATGGCTGTGACGTTTCACAATGCAAGGTTTTAATGATCTTTTCCTTGCAATTAATTATAGTATCAATAAAATTAACAATATTACTCATAGGTTATTATTTATCAAAAAATCACATATTTGTTTAAGAATCAATTTGAAATAATTAGTTATTTTATACTAAAATGTTGTAAGTTTATATAATTTAAAATTGCATGATGTCCTCAAATTATTTATGATTCCTATCACTGAGTCGTAGACTTGCATGTCTCTAATTTTAGTTTGTAATCTGTATTTTATTTTCATTAGTATAAGATGATCAATATTGTTATTTCCGAAAAAAATAGATTTGATAAATGTTTTTTATTTTTCCAAGTCGCTAAGGCGTTAAATAATGTTGCCGCAACTTTATACCGTGCATCTTATTATTCTCGATAGTCTCAAAATAACATAAAGCTTATGTTACTTATTATGAAAGACACCTTCATGTTACCGTGATATATAAATATAGTGATTTTTATTCATTTAGGCGTTAGGTACAAACTTGTGATATAGACTACAATAATAAGTAAAGGCTATTCTATTACGGTTAACTTAGCCATAATATTATGCCAATACATCAATAATAATTATCACCAAATAATATTGTGTAAGTAAATTTACGTTTGTGTTTTATTAGTTAAGTATTATTTATTTATTTTTAATTAATATTTTTAATTACAGTCCCGTCATAAACAAACTATTTAAAAATTCTCAAATATGTACAATTGATTTATATATTTCATACAGATATCTATCACTATAGTTGTTAATTAGAAGTAAATAGTGATTCATAATTTATTTTGATAACTCTTAAATACAAGTCAATTAATAATATTTGATTATTATTTTCCTAAAAGTTCATAATAATTATATATTTCGTAAAAATATGAGTGATTTAATTAACAATAGCAATAAATAATTATCAAATTAATCAATATAATATGTATGGTAATAATAATATATTATTTAATTATTCTAAATGCTAAATATAATTGCTCAAATAACAAACTATTCGATAATACTACTTTATTCTCAAATGCAAAGGCTTATAATAGTTGAATATATAGCAATAGAAAATTAAAAATACTTGTGGATCATTTTTAAACGTATAAATATTCAATTATATACATCATACACATTATTTCAAAACTGTTATATGTTTCTTAATAATTTAATTTAATTTTTACCAATTTGTTTACATAATACTTTTTTAATAGTATATATTAGAGATAAAAATTTTGAATTTTATTATCGCCATAGATTAAATGAAAGTGATGATTAATAATTTGTCAACACTCTACATCTTGTATTGTTGTATGTAATATAATATAGACTGTAGGCGTATAATGGTTGTACTAACTATATGAGATTCGTATGTTGAAATTGTGTATATTGTGTAGAATAAATAGGTATGTGAAAATGTATTATTGTAAAATAACTAAAACTTTTGTGAATACGCATAACAATAATGTATTTTTAAGCGTTTTCTAAAAAATAAAAATACTATGGGATTATTCATACCTCCCTTGATCCACTATACCACGATTAACATAATATTATTATTGTTCTATCCTTAGTAAGTTTCATATAATATTCCTACAAAAAATGTATAAAATTACATTTTTCAATGTTCTTAATTGATAAATAATAATATATTTGGTTTCAATAGCATTAAAACTAAAATTAGAAATCCCTGCATATATTACATTATTTTGTTATTTAATAATAATGTTCGTATTTTTTAAATTAAATATTTTTGTTAATTTATTTTTTTAAATTTAGAAATTTAAACGAAAATCTACCATCTGTTACATATTATAATATGCACAAAAAGCAAATTTACTGAAAATATAATATTTATATACATTTTTTTTTATGCTAAAAACATGTGGTGATAGGCCATCATAACCAAGAGTCAACAAATCAGACATTTTTTCTCTAATAAGAAAATCATACATTTTATTTGACAATGTTGAAGAATTGACTACTTCTACGCAATTTGATTAATCGAAATTCTGCACGATAAATAAATCAAGAAGTGTAAATAAATAACAAACTAGAGAAAATATTTTAAATCAACACATTTTGTAATTCAAAACATGAACTTTCATGATGTGTACTACAATAAAATAAAGGAAACTATCAAAGTTTAGAACAATAAACGTTTCATCAAAACATTTAAAAATCAGTATTCTTATCTTCTGAAAAGTATTATAAATTTATTAGTGTGGAGTATAGATGTGTACTTTTATAATATTTTTTAAAATTAAATGAACAGTATATTATTGATTTCGCCATTAATGTACTAAATATAACTATATTATGCTGTTGTTCTTTATGTGGCCATACTATTATGTTTAAATTATGTGTATTAGATTGTGAACGAAGTGATGAATGTATTAATTTTACAATGATGTGTGTTATTTTTTGCGTGTTTTTTTACACCATAATTTGTCAAAATAATGCTAGCATCTGAAATTTAAATATTGACAAAATGTGTCAAAATTATGAATACTTGCAAATAACTTTGTAGTTAAAAATTTCTAATAAATTTTTTATTAGTAGCTAAGAGTTGGAAACGTAATACAAGATTTTCCATAAATTTAGCTCATATTAATAAAAAAAAGAAGTTGAGTGTCGAACAATTAAAAAAAATTATCTTAAGTTTAAATTTTTACAAAATTTAATGTTCACGTGTAAAATAAATAACGATTATTTACAGTAAAATAATTTTAGATTTTTATTATAGTTAAAAATTACTAGTTGTAAAAACTTGAAACATAATTTTTGTATAGGTATGATTTAATTTTGAGGTATTCGGATCATTAAAACATAAACCACCTTTTTAACCATTTCCACCAACTGAAAAATGTATCTTAGGCTGAAAAATCATCTCCTTTCTGAATCGTTTTTCATATATAGGTACGTAATGATATCTATCATTAGATTCAAATTTAATACATCCATTATAATGACATACTTTAATCCGAGGTCCACTCGATACACACTATACAGCAGAACGTAATCCACTTGACTACCCTTTTTTTTTATTTGAAAATCTTTCAACAGGCATACGCGTGTTCCTACTTATCTAATTTATATAATAGTTGTAGGTACTTGAATTTGGCATTATAAAAAAAAAAAAAAATGTTAATGGACAATTGAAATTTGCAGTTGATTTTTTTTTTTTTTAATTAATTTTTTTAACGCATTAAATATTAATATATATATATATATATATATACATATACATATATATATATATATATATTACTGGCATTGTACCGAAATGTACTTAATATACTAAATAAACATAAATCGATTCCACTTGGTTAATATTCATCGTTTAAAAGTGTATTTCAACGGTTATCAGAAATGGCATCACCACTGTAGTAACAAAGTATATAATTTACGTCTCGTGATTTTTTTTTTTTAAATAATTTACATTCGTCGTTTTTGTCAAACACAAATACGAGGCGTCAGTTCATTTTTGAAATGGGGTTTTTTATATGCACGTACGTATTGTGTATAGAAATGCGCTGTCTAGAATACAACGACCCGCCCTTCAATGTCACGGGCAATATAAACACGAGTGGTCGTACCCCTTCGGATGGCGTACATAACCCTCGTGATGGTATATACCTGTGTGATTTACACAATAGGGGTATATTATACGTACGCATTATTATTATTATTATTATATTGTGTGTGCTCTGGCTGCCGCAGGTAAATCACACTTCGACGGTTATTTTAATGGCCGATAGGCTTTATGAGCCTGTGGCGCCTTTAACAACATAAAACCACGGTAAGTACACATCGGTACATACACACACATACACACACATACGTAGATATTTTATATGATGATTCAAGTGTCAAAAAACTCGGTGCCAGTTCTTCACAATAGGCACTTGTCCGTATTTATTTATACACATTTTGCTTTTGTGACTATATGTCAAAATAGGCACCAAACCTAACGTATATTATAATATTATTATACTCGTGTCGCCGTTGTGCCCGTCCCATGTAGTAAAATGAATATCCATTTGAGTGCAAACATTTTTTTCTTATGAACAACGCAATATGTAAAAATGACCTGTTGGTACGTAAGCAAGCAGTGTTGTGATCGCTATTTAATGCGTTCCGTTTCTTATCAAAATAATATGTTGTTACCAGAAGTTTAAACAATTACACTGCAGTTTTAAATCATTTAGGTAATAAATACCTGTCATTCTACATATTCGTAGTTAAAACCGCAAATTTTATGATTATTTATTAATACCTGAGATTTGGCTGTTGACAGGTTTTTGGCCATTTTTTTATACATAGGTACTTTGTGGACCAATCTTTAAACCTATTGGTACCTACTTGAATTGTACAGTATATTTGTTGTATGATTGTATGCGCTTTATGTTACATAGTATAATAATATTATATACACTATATATATGTGCAGCTCGTGTATACTATTATGCGGCGTGCAGTCTCAGTTGTAAGTATTCCTGAGTAAAGCACGTCCATATCAGTTGGAAAAATGAATATTAAGCAAAAATACATCCATTATACAACAATTATTATTATTCGTATTGGTAAATTATCATTCTTATAGAAGTCGTTAATGTATAATATATTGCTTAATTATTATTGTATATTCATTTTCTATAGGAATAAATGAATGATCTTCATCAACAAATTGTAATATTAAGTATTACACAAAACAAACGCGAAATTAGTTAATTACAATAAATTATGAATGAAAAAAAATCAACCATTAGATATATATATATATAATGACTATAATATATGATGTGAATAATGCAAAACTACGATGATTCACAGTAGGCTAATTTATATTAATAAAACTATTAAAACTCATATACTTTAAATGCCATATGACTAATTTACAATTTTCTTATCTTTTATTATTAAATAATAATTACGAAATATAAAATATATAATTCACGATTACATAATGATGTCCAATTAAAATTTACATAAATAGTAAATGATAATATTCCATATGCAAGCAATAAATAGAACATTATCAGTATTCCACTGATAGTCCAAAGTAGGCATTGAGACTATAGCGCTTAAGAGTTCGCAGAGTTCTTAAACAGCAAGGACAATGTCACAAAATTGTATTATTTACTTTAAACGGGCCAACAATTTTTTAATTGATGCAAACGGTGCCTTTCAGTTTCTGTACCCATTGTAAAAGCTATATTATATATTATAAATTACTATCTAGCTCATTTGTTGTGATATATTATGAATAATATGATATACTACACGTCGATTTTGCAATCTTGGGACGGAGGCCGGTCCGTTGTCGTAATTTATTTGGGTAACACACGTGATGGACGTAAAATCATATTGTAGTGTACAGCTCATTAAACGATCTGTTTCTCAAGAAAATATAAATATATAATACGTGTTACATTATGGTAGTTGGCCGTCATAAAAATGCACGATTGTACTTTGGGAATAAAGTTGTGTGTAATAGTTATACTGGTATATTACAACACCATACGGCATACACCATAATAAAAAAATATGTAAATAAAATGTAAAATACTCGTATATATATTATTATAACGAATTGTAAATTTGACTTATTATATACCTAGTTAATAATTTTGTTTTAGTTGCATTGATTGTGTGTTTAATTTAATATATTGAAAGCGTTGGTTTTAATACAATATTAACGTTTACTGAGGGTCGTTTCAAAGCAATAAGAAATTAAAAATGTTCGGCGCACAATATTCTTCTTTCTTCCTAACAAAGTTTAATATGTAATATTAGCATGATATTCTACTAATCTACAAAACATACAATAATTAATGCAACAATATCATGTGTGATCAGCTATACGTTGTCATGCCATAACTCATGATTTTATTTTATGTACATATTTAATTATTATTTATTGTTACTTGATTGATAATTGTAAACTTAATCGATATCTTAATTTAATGCTTGTTGTTATGGATGTGTAGTAGATAATGTGTACCAATAACGTAATTGAAAGTTTTTATTTTAATTGTTCCAGAATGTGTGACCCTTTTCGACCCTTCAAAAAAATGTTTAATAGAACATCTATGTATTGTATACACAGTACATAAGAGTTCTTTAAGTTTTGTATGGTTATAAAAATAATGAATATAATATATTAATATAGTAGGTACTATAACCATAATATAATGAGCTAAACTTTAACTGTACCTTTTGCAATATAAATATTTTAATGATAAATTAAGCTCAAGTTTAATAATCATTAAAATGATAAAATAATCAAAAAAAATAAAAAAAAATGTTGTCATATTCAATGAATATCAATGAAATTACAATATCTTTGCTATACTACTATACAATATCAGACTGCAATAATTAACACTATACTATGCATAGGCAATTTAATATGTATTTTTACATTTTATTTTTACTATGCGTATTTACTGTTTACGATAAGTTGTTCACTACAAATTAAACTATGGCTAGTTGTTATAGTTAATAATTAATGCACCCAATTAGATGAGAGGTTATGTATACTCTCATAATAAAGAATCATACTTAATACGGTCCTGGATATCAATTCTCTTTCACGTGATGATGTCATGGAGGAGCGTCACGATCCGATGATCACTGGATGTTTGAATTACACCGTGGTACCGTATCGGTAGTAAGGTAGTCAGTTGATTAAACATATCTTCTTGATTTCCGTCATCCGATTAACCGAGAAATAAGAAATTAGCACAAACAATTCATTATTTCAAAATTATAACCTATTCCAGTGAAAAAAATTTAAATAAAAGGATCAGCCGATACGGATGCCCTAGTAACAGAAGTACAACACTCCGCTTTAATCTTCGCTACCCAAATTTTTGGTTAAGAATTAGTTATTCAGGCCAACTCACGTTAAATGACGTAATATTATGCTAAAAAATTGAGATACTTGTGGTTAAGCTCAAATTTCAACTCGCAGTATTTATAGCCTGAAAAATCATACTTAAGCGAGTAAATCCAACTACAGGCTATATTACTAAATATAGCACGTGAAAATATTTCATTATACAAAATATTTCATTTCATTTTTATCTTGTGACTCGTAATATGTTTGATTTCAATCAACTACCCTTGTCAATTGTCAACAACAGAAAAAATATTTATTATTTTTTTTTGTCAGTCACTGTCGTTTATTTATTATTTACACAATCTACATTGTAATATATTTAAATAAATAAATAAAATTATGGCTGCATAGAGAAAAACTATTAATATGTTCAGAAATACTTTATCAATTTTGGTCTGATTTTTTAAATTACAAACACGAATAACGAGTAACTCAATTGACATTCGAGTAAACCTGGAATCTGGTTTACCAGAGAGATAGAGCAGTTCATTTTACCGTTCCATCACAACCTCCCACAGTTTACACATCATACCTAAATTTGTTACCATTTTCCCACTATAACAATCGGCATTATAAATTCTAATGACGTTAACAGACTGCACTGTAAAATTGCACCAATAGATCAACTATCAATACGCAGATCAAAATACACAGTCATCCCGGAAATGATGTTCAGTCATCATAATGGTCACTGCAGGTGTCATCCAAATTATCACAGACACCATTAAAACTTTCAACGTTTCTCGTACACTCGAATATTAACGTTTATATTACAATGAATACTAGAAAATTAATGAATGATTTCGATACTTTCAATTATCATATTCAACGACATAATGTATTAACTATGTTATATTTCTATACCTAATGATGTATTAGCTTATTAAACTAAACTAATATTATGGTATGGTTTAATCAATTGCCATTCTTTATTTAAAATATTAAGTGATAACATATTATCAAAATGAGACCATAATATTACAATAATATGATTGATAAATACTATATTATTTGTATTATAAAATTCAAAATACTATTGCATTTTTTAATGGATACTATGTATTGTATTCCAAAATATATAATATAGTCCAATACTGTGAATTTAGAGTTAGTTATTTTTATGTAAATTTATGTATTGTAAAAGAATAACAACAAAATGCTTATATTACTTGGAAGTGACACCAATTACTAAGAATTTTCATTAGATTTTTTTAAAATATAAATGAGATAATTCAATATATCTTTCTGTATAATAAAATTAAATCGCAACAAGTCAGATCAAATTCAAACACCTAATTTTTAATTTTCATCAATTAAAATATCCGTTTACAAAAATTGAAAATGTTCAAGTCAACCTTAATCTAAAATGCAAATTATTGGTAATTATTCTTGCTTAATTATTATTTATTCATACCATTGCATCTATATTTTTCCTACATCGAATAAATTATTTTATAAGAAATTGTATAAAGTATTATTTTAATTATATACAGTCATATAGGTACATAATTTTTGGGATGTCGATCATAAAACTGAAGTTTTTTATCTTTCTTTCTTTCTTTTTTTTTTTTTATTTAGTTTATAGACTATAAACATTGGATAACCGCAGTTACCAGCTAATATTAGTTTCACTATACACTGTACCTACATATAGTAAATTACCAATTGTTTAAACTTAGTCTAGACAAAAAAAAATTAAATTGAAAAAAAAACAAAATAATATATTATAGAATTTAAAAAAACTAAAAATAATAATATACAATGTATATATTATATATTATGGAATCAAACGTTGGTGAAGGATTTGACATTCAAGAGAACTAATATAAAATAATTTATCTTTTAATAGTAAGCTAAAACAAAAATATAATTTAAATATTTTTTTTATTTTATAAATCGACTTTGTAAAAAAAATAGTCTAATAATTATAAATAATTTTAACTTGAACAATGAAAATCTTAAAAATAATATATACCAACCTTATCAAATTTCCTATTCACAAATTATTTTTATGAAACATTAAATGCTCCTAATTATGTTTGTAAATTAATTATATGGGGTTGTTTTTATTACATAGTTACGTTACTCATCATTAAGTAATATTATTTATTCAAAATAAACAATTGGTAATAAACTATTGTAATAGCCGTAAATGAAAACAATTTTAGCATAATCTTTAATTATGAATGATGATACCCAATATTATCTACCTTATAATATAAATAGTTATTTTGCAAACAATACAGTAATATTGGAGTCATAAAAAAAAATAAAGAACTGAAGTGAATATAACAATATCAGGTATGTTGTCACACAACCTGGAACCAATATTTGACATTATAGGTTTAGGTTACATTATTATAAGTGTATTGAAAAATACAAAAATGGACTTTACTGGTCTGGCATCAAAATATTCGATTCCAGATAGGATATCTCAAATTTGAACCTTTTTTAATGTTGACCTTTTTCATGGTGGTCCTGATAATCACACACTTTCGAAAAATAGCCCTCGTTAAAATCCGTACTTTTATACATCATTTCCATACAGATTCTATCAAACTGCTCAATATTGCAAATATTTATCTAAAATTACGTTATCGTTTAGGACCGCACACCAGTTAGGTAATCATACTTAATTAAAATCATAAAATCATAAGTAATGAAATTAATTTAATAGAATGCTCAAAAGCACTAGGATGTAAATTTATCCCAAGCTTAGTATTATAAATGTACTATAGGTACAGTATACATACTTAATTTTTTTCTTATAATACATTGAATTATTTTTAATTGATATGTATTATGATTTAAGATCTCATATTATTTTTACGAAGATCAAATTTAATAATAATTTATTTTTAAGTTAATTAAATGTGTGCAGTACCTATTAAACGGTCTAAAATGTGTGGTTATAAATTGTAAGTGTGTGGTTTTGAATCACGCTATTTTTTCATAACTCAATTGTAGCAAACTTATTGACAGTCTAGTAGCACTATGGCTCTACAATCCTCTGTTGTAGGACAGTACTAGACTTTTAAGAAACCAATTTGATGATCGATTATATTACGGCTACATCATTTTTACAGAAATGACTGACACTGACAGTGAGAAAATTTCATTTTTCAATTCTATTAATTCTTGAAGAAGTATGGCATACATTACCTATACCTATATAATGTTATTTGTACAAATTATTTACTTAAATTTTAAATATAAATATTGGATTTTGTTAAAAGAATTACATTTTAACATCAGCCTACTGAAAAATGTAGAATTAAAAAAATATCATTATAAAAAATAGTCACGTACCTGTTAGTAAAATAATAGACATTTTAATATTAGTTAGATTATATACTTACTCAATTTTCAATACTTATATTAAATAGCATAAACGAAATCGTATAATACATAATAATATTTTAGAAAGCAGATCATAAATATGATCTTATTGACTGTAATACTGTATCTTGTAGAAAATATACCTTATAACTTATAAGTGTAATTATGGTTGTGAAATCTGTTTCTTCATTTTGGATTTATTATATTTCAAAATTCCCTATGCTTCTTATAACAACATGATACCTAGGTAAAAATCGTATTTGTATTTAAGTGTAATATGATATAATTTTTTTTTTATTATTATCAAAATTTATCAGTGTAAATAAAAATAAAATAATACTTTTCATTTTTTTAAGATCATTATTGATCATTATTTTATGAAAGATTTTATTTTGCTTTAGAATATACATTTTTATTGAGACGATTTTCAAATAATTAAAAAATAAATCTACACAATTGATTTTTAAATCATTTTTTTTTATTTTACTTAAAAGACTAAATGATTATATTTTTAGTAAACCATATTGAATATACTAGAAATTTAATTTAAATTATGATGTGTATGAAATTGTTAATTCGAATTGATTGATTTGTTTGTTTTTAAATCATAGATATTTTAACGTAGCCGTGTTTATTTTATCGATTTTATTAATAAAAGCTATTTGGTATTTGCGTAGTTGATTTAATTATATAATTTTAACAAACTTATTTTAAAATATTTAAAAACACATTACAATATTATATAATATATATAATATTATACTTAATAAAAAAAAGAAACTCAAGCATAATTAATATAAATAAGTATTTCCGAGTAGAACATTATTTTTTATCATCTAAATTTTAAAAATTAAAAATAGAATAAGAAACTAAAATACACGAAAGTCAATAAAATACGTTGAGGTTTAGATAATATGATTTTCTAAGCACTCTATGTAATGTTATTACTTTGAAGTATTTTTTTTTTTTTTTTGGCTTCCTATAGTGTAAATAAACGTATTTTAAATAAAAAAAAAGCATAAAACCTCACGAATGTGTAATAATTAAACAGAAAATATAGATAAATTATTGATGTCTGAACATGAGTCGTAAAATATGTTAGTAAAGTATACATTTTTTTTTATTATTCAGACACGTTTATGAAAAACAGACATTCTTTTTAAATGATAGGGTCAAATATCCCGATAACAATAATATAATTTATGTACATCAATGTTCGAGTATACCGACGTAATAATACCTTTCAACAACTACATAAAGACAGGATACATACTTTATTATTATTGTATAAAGTGCACAACATGAGTATCCTAGTATTATAGTTGACGCATTTTTATATCGGCCAATTTATTGATATCAATTTCGGAAGTCACACTAAAGCTGAGTACATGGTACGAAATTATAATACAGTGGTTACTATACTGAAGAATTTTACCATATATACTTTACAAGTACACCATATTATATGTATTCAGTATACTATACAGTGTAATAGTATATGTTGTAAATCACATATTTTGAACAGTAGGTATGAGAAATATTAACATATGTTTTAAACTTATAATTAATATTTTAATATACCGATTTATTAGCGATAATTTAATATGTTTTATTCAGCATTTAAATTTAGGTTATTAGAGTATTCGAAATTTTTACTCCATCTTATTATGTTGTAAAGCTACATCAAGTTTTAATTTCACACAACAATGGCAAGCCACGAAAAAATATTAAAAATTTCCAAATAATAAGTTCTTATTGTGTTAGTTTAACCTAGTATGTCGTTGTATAATAATGTATCATAATTTTATTTTTAACTTTAAACGAGAAAAGAATTAATAAATATATCATTAGTCTATGAAATTTAGATTTTAGTGTAGAAAATAGCGATTTAGGAACTTCGGTGTTTTATGAAAGCGATGTTAAATATTTAATGAGTGACTCCATACTACAATTGCCGTGCTAAAATCAAACGAAGTTACAGTCTTAGCCCGGAATTTAAAATGGCTGGATTTATCACAATCTAATAACCCACTAAACAAATAATGAAAAAAATGATTGATTTAAATTTACAATTTTAAACCACTATTACTTTCAATATTTGAGGTTTAAAATATTTATTTGACAGGAAAGTTCCATTTACCATTTTTTGATATGTGAATAAAGAGTGGTTAGGTATATAAATATGGTTATAAAAAAATAATTTCCCTGTCAAAGTTACTTTACAGTTCACACCCACCCTCATCATTTACAATATTTTTGTCATTCTCTCGTATGGTTTGCTTTAAAATATTAAGGTTAATCTCAGGCTTAGAAATTCATTTGGCCAAGTTTTTAAGCATTATATTATACCCATTCCTTTTAAAATATTTAATCTATTATACCGTTTTGCTTTTTAAATTAAATATATAATATATACCGATAAATACTCTACAACAAGTTAGACTTTTTTTAAAGTTTTAGCTTTAACTGGAATCGGGCCATTAATCATTATTCACTAGAAGTTGTATTTATATAAAAAATGTATTTACCTAAAAAAGATACCTATCTCCTACTAAACCAGTGAAACTAGCTAATTGACATTTTCAGTTCTAAAGATTGCATAATACATACTCGAAACTGATTTTAATAATATATTGCGATAGTGCAATCGAAATGAACTGATGACTATTGTAAGCGTGTTAGCTTTTAGCAACCACGGCGTTAATATATGCAACATCAATACACTATTCTTATTTGAGGTTGAATACATATTTTATTAATTATTGGCTATTACTCTTTGTAAAATCTCATAGAAAACTTTTTAACTGTAATTTAAAGTTCATTATATATTTTAATTATATAATTTTATAATTTAATCATTCATAATATTAATATATATATATATATACATTTATTTATGGATTAATTATCTAACAATCTAAAAAGTTAGATTATTTATTGTAATCAATCAAATTAACACGGATAGTATTATACTTTCTATAATACAGTTGGTATCCTATTTATACGAAAGTTACCATTGAGTCATTGCATTTTTTTAAAATGTAGAAAATTCTCAAAATATGCATATATTTTTTTATTGCTATTAAAAATAACGTTTATTTTTAAATTAAAAAAACATGCAATAAAATAATTAATATGAAAATTACAGATTGGAAACACTAAAACATCAGTAAAGATTTTAAACATAAAAATATTTTAATTTTAATTTTAATAAATGTATTAAAATGTATTTAAATGGTTGATGATATTATTATATATTATATACCTGCCAATTTCAATAGTTTTTATTAAGATTCTTAATGCGATTTATAGTTACGTATAATTAAGTCTGTCATTATAATATAATATAATGGTTCAAATAAGATTTTATAAACAAAAATGTTAAATACTCTATACTGAGGTTATAGTCTATAGAATAATTCAAATGTTTTTTTTCTAATTAAATCTCTATCCTATAACTTAAATATTTATTTTTGTATAGAACGATGAATGTATATTGGTTTACAATGAAATTTGTTTGTTTGTTTGTTTGTTTATTTTTTTATTATTTTTTTTTTTTGAATATGTGGTGTGTTTCACGTCATCTTTAGGAACATCAATTTTCAATTTTCCGGTAACAAATTGGATATTTGATCTAGCTAGTAGTTTGTCGATAAAGGTGGGAGAGGAATTCAAAGTAAAATATACCAATACATTTCAAAATAATTGGGTAAAACTAAAAAAAAAATACAAAAAAGCGGAATACCTATTTACATATGATTTTATATGTAAATGTATTCTTCATATAATATTAACATTTTTTAATAAAATCGATTTTATTCCTCTAAAACAAATAACCATAAATACGAGTAGAAGAAATTTTTATAAACATTTTTTCGACGTATGAATTCATATTATATATGATATGATTTTCAAAATATTTAGGTTAAATTTTAAATTGTGATAATTTCAAAAAAAAATTTACTGGTTTAAGTTTTTTTTTTTATGTTTATATATTTTTTATTTGTTAAAAATATATTTAATAGAAGATTTTTCAAAAGCTGTTTTTGTAGAAATTAAAATACATCATCAATTATACTGAGTCACAATATTTAATAAGAATTTATTAGTATTTAAAGTTGATATTTTGTCAAAATCACAAAAATGTACTAATTATTTTAAAACTAAAAATTCATAAAATGTTAGTTTAAAATGTTGAAATAATCAATGTTATGATTTTATCAATATTTTTTATTTTTTTTATCTCACCATTCAAATGTATGCATAAAAAATGTTATTGTAAATCATACTATATTATGTAATTAATTTCAACTTAAAACATTATTGAAATTTTATTTAAAATACTAATCATCCAAAATGTATTTTAACTACAATGAGTATGACATAATATTACACTTAATATTTCACGGTATTTTTTAGTAAGTTCATATTTATTCTGTTATATATATATGTACGTGTATAGCCATATTCCTTGTTTTTAATTTCACAATGACTTCTAGACATAAAGCAATTATATTAATTATATCAAATACCTAACATAGTACTCAGTATTATACATTATATACATAAATAAAAACCACCCTAATTAGTGTAGTATTGCAGAAAAAAAACTACATTATGGGCACTACAAGTTTTGCTATTTATTTTTATGAAAATATCCGTTACAAGTGTTATTTGATGTTATTTAATAGTTGATAATATTAATACATTTTTATAAAGTGTATAAAAATATAAAGTTTTTTAAGTCTTATTATATAATGTTAACCAACTTACTTTTTACCGAATGAATACATTTCTTTAATTAAATAGATATGCCCACTTGAAATTACCTAGTTAGTTTGTTGAGGTTTTTTAGAATATATAGATACTATGTGGCACATATTTTGTTTTTCTGTCTAATAATTACATTGATATAATATGATAATACTATATAATACATATATATATTTATATAAATTAATAACATTATGTATATTACTAGAATCATTATTTTTGTATATTACAGTAATACAGTGTACTAATCATGAAAATACACAGATGATTATAGTGATCACCGCCCAAAGCGAGGAAGATAATAGATATATTATGAATTGGTGCTGTTAGATTATTTCAAAATGCTACTATGTATTAATATTATTAGTAGCTTAACGATTGGAAATATATTTTATACTTTTTTGAATAAGTTTTGAACTCAACTTACTTTTGTTACAAATATTATATAATATACAAAACTATTAACATCTTATTTATATCATGCAGATTACATAAGTACTAAGTGTATCTTTGTATAAATTCGTTATAATAGCAGTTACTGTTTTTAACTTTTATTTGATATATTATTATTATTACACAACAACTACTTATATTAATTGTATTTCCAAGAAATAGCAAAGACGTGTTAATTACGACAAATAACAATACAGTTTCTCTGCAGTTTACATTTATTAATATATTTGAACTCATAGGTATTATGCAAATAGTATTTAATTAGTGAATATTTAATTTTTGAGCGAAATCTGTTTATCAATATTATTTTTGCTTCTCATAGTAATTAAATCTAAATAGCCAATATATTATACGACTATATGATTTAAAGTTAGTACAGTGTGTGTTTCGTTTGATTTCCGCATCATATAGACATAGCATAATATATCAATTTAATCATATAGTATATTTTGTATTGATCAATCACTTATTTATGACAATGGCTTAACGTAATTAGACATTTGTTTTTAATTAAATTATACACGCAAATTAAAGCTCAAAATATTTTGGTTTTTCTTCCAGTAGCTGGTTATAAACCAACCGTTTTTGAAAATAATGGAACAAGCATAAAAGAGTTACAAATTCTATTCAGTATCATCTGCAAAATAATGATAAATTGATAAGATCGTTTATAAATCTATATTATTTCAAAAATATAATTTATAACACAATATAATAAAATATATTATAATTTATAATATTTGTATATTTCGATATTACGATGTAATTGAGTCGAAAATCGTTCATCTATTGACTATACTACTATAATACTACTATAATACATAATATTATGTAGCCACCTCACTATATTAGCACTTATCTTATACAGTTGTAACGCGCAAAAATGGTTTCATCAAAATTGTTTAAATCGCAGTTTTCCCTCACGCAAAACACGTTGAAGGAAAGATGGAGTGTTTCAAAATATAACACGTTTAAGTATTAAATGCCAAGACTCTCGACTATTCCAGAAGAATAAACTATAATAATAATAAAAACAATGTGCAGTTATCGTCGTTGTGAAAACGTTGTTGTAATACGTCTAAAAACGTTTCGATAATATAACTTTATTAGTGTGCATAATGTTATATTATAATATAATTTATTATATCATGAGAATGGCGCCAGCAGTGTTGTAGGTACGTATAGATACGACAGATTTCAACGCATTGCATTTGGAAGCACTTTTTCTCTGCTGGGTGTTATGCACGATGTGCTACTATGATTTTTATGATTTCACGAACGCTGTTTAATAGCATATAGACGCGTAAGTGCTGCACTATGAAGTTACAAAGGATATTTTGCGTTAGGTTACTGTAATATGCAATGCTACTTGGAATATTCGTCGTCAGTATAGTAGATACCTATACATAACTATAACGATTATTATAATTTCATGATGACGTATAATTTAATTATAAATTTTATTAGACCATAGTTCCAAGGACGATAATTTTAAAGTTTATTTTTTGTTATTAGAAGTTTGGAAATGATTATTTACTTGAACATTCTAATTTGGATATTCAATTTAACGAAACGTTGGTATATCATGACTCATTAGTTAGTGCATGTAATGCTTATTTATGAAAATTATTATGAATAAAACCTAAGTTACAATAAAAGTTGGAAAGAATATTATAATTCTCGAAAAAAAAAATAATCTGTTTTTGTAAATTTTTTTTATTAAGTTTAGCAGCGACTTTGCTTATAACAATATTTTTATTTTCAGTATTTTTACTAATAATACGAAATAATAATCGTTTGTCCTTAAGGATATAGCGACGAACGGGTCTTTATGAAGAAAAGAATTACTTGAAAGCACACTGGAGAGTTGTAAGGAAATGACTTGGATAATGTAATAAAAAATTTTAATTAAGTGTTTAGAATACACACACACACACACACACACACATATATATATATCTGTGTGTATCAATTTACTACTTCCACGACGGGAGCGAAATATGCATGAATATATTATATTCACACGGGTGTCTGACTAACATGTCTCTAGTTAAGTATTATATGACATGAATAAGGGCTGTGCAGTTTTTTTTTCAATACACCTGTCGAACGAACAATAATACTGTATGACAATAATGGTTTTCAACTTGCGGTTCGTGTCATATTCAAATATATATTATATATGTATATAAAATGTATTGGATGTCATACAAATATTATGAACAATTTCAATATAACGTATTTTTTCTCAACCATATGATCACGACTTTAAAATAATATATATTTAAATGATTTGTTATAATATATCATTTTATATCTGCAGATATATGTTTATTGGTTATAATAACTATTACAAAATTATAAAAAATAATAATAATTCTATATTGCATAATGTACTTTTACGTTATTTACTTAGGTAATAGAATACTATAATCGAACTTAACTATTTTAATGTTAGTCAGAATAATATAATTATATATACCATAGTTGGAGTGAAATATTATATCAAAAAATGTAATCTAATAAATCATAATATTTTATGTATATTCTGATAAAAATATTATAATACTGTTTATTTTTATTTTGCTCACAATATTTCACTGATCATAACGATTTACGAACCTTTTATTTTCAGCTAGAAACTCTAAAATGTCGTCATATTATTAAAATAGTTGATAAAATATAAGAAAAAGTGATCTATATAACTTATACAATAAAATATAAAGATATGTTGCCTGTAAAGTACTTTAAAGTGTGTTTAGTAAATAATCAACTAAACGTAACAAAATATTTTCAACAATTTAACTAATGACATTTTTATTTTACTACTAATCTACATGATACTTCATTTATGACTACCTACGAGTTTTGTATGATAAATTATAATTATTATATAAATAATTAAGAGTATTTATTATTTATCTCATATAATATAGAATGCCCCTAGGGCGCTCCATCTAAAATGTATTCCTACACACGGACATTTTGAATGACATGACGTTTTTAGTACAATGAACAGAGTAAAATAATATTTAAAATATATTTTCTAATATTGATTGCATATTAATGATAGCTATAAATTTATATTATACAACGTTTCTTGTGCAGAGTTTACATATAGGTACCTACATATTTTGTTATTCGTATCTATTTTATCTTCTGTTCGAGATAGGCACGACATTGTAGTATTGTACTATAATAAATTGATGATTTCGACCACTATAATTAGAGTTTGTTGTGAGATATTTCTTACCTATAAGGTTTATATTATTCTTCACATTATGGTTTTGGGTTCTCGACTTACGAGTCAATATGCATGATTACGATTCACGTGGAACGGATCGGTCAACCTACGATGATTTAACTGATTAGATAGATATCAACTATATTATACGATACGTATACATAAATTTGCTATTCATTATATGTAATATCATTTATTAGTTTAAATGGTATAATGCATAGGTGTATACTTGAAATATTCCTAGGGCTAGTAAAAATAATAACTACAGTGTTTTCGAAATCATAATGTTATATCCAACAATATTATTCTACTCGTATTCCTCGCCGTTCGCCAACATAGTATAGACGACCGTATAATCTAATGAACTATATATAATATCATACCATAATATATATATATATAGGTAGGTACACATCGTTATGTTGTTTTTTTATATTATTATTTTGCATAGGTACCAGCAACATTGGGCTATCGATTCATCTAAGAGTTATAAATATATATAATATTATGCAACTAAGTAATATTTAGACGAATAAGACGTAAAAAAATATAAGCCAACTAAATCGTAGTCCTGTTCAATAACACACGCATTACGTAAATATGTTAACATTTTATCATGAACTTATCTACAAAAACGTCTATATTACGAGTATACTCGTGTATTTATACGAACATGAAATATAATTTTTATGATGCTAGTCGATTTATTTTTATGTATAATTAATAATATTATTGTTTTTTTCTTATCTTATGACTCTATGACGTGTAATATCATATACTAATATGTACTAAATAATATAATACTATACGTTATCTGATAAGTGATAACACTATATTTTTTCATTGCCGTTCAAAATGCTCCAATTTAATTATTTAATTAATTCAACTTTATCGAGTAATCATTTTATAATCGAAAATCATCATAATATTATTATAATACAGCGTATAAAAAATACTCGTAAATGTATCATAGATATTTCACTTTTACGATTCGTGTAATTTGCTAGGTATCTTATAAATTGAAAATAGTAAAAAAAAAAATTTAATTCTTGAATCTACCAACTGAATAATCTGCGTTAATTATATAATGTTATTTACATCTGGCATATACCTACGTATATGTCGTTAAAGCTATATATATATATTTATTCTACAAACACTTAAACAGTAGCACTTTAATCATACAGATCAATACACGTTTATTTGCAGTTTATTCGTTGCAGATCGTTTTATATATTTTCTTCATCATCATCCGCATACATTTTAAATTAACTAATATATTTTACGATGAATACTAAAGTCTAAACAGGTATAAACTGGTCCATTAAATTATTTCATTTCGCACAACGAGTTAGTAAAGTACAAATGGATTTAATTATTAAATATACGAATGTTACTAGAAGGTAAAGGGCATTTTATTGTTTGGACAAAAAAATATACTCAATTAAATTGCTCTTCCAACCCAAAAAATATAATTACATATTTTGAAAACGTGTGTTGCGTTTATTCGTATTTTGTATACGTGTACCTATTGTATAATTGAAATTGCATACAGTGTACTAGATGTGTTTAATTACATACGTGTTTTTTATTTTCCAAATAAAACAATTTCATATTATATTATACATATTAATCTTCAGTGGAATAAAGAAAACATGACTCTAAATTAAAATTAAAACTGTTTTTACAATTAATATATTATTTGCAAACGCATATAAAAAATAATATGAATAGTTAAAAAAAATCGTTCTTGTATTTTTGTTCGTTTCAATTGAATATTAGAATTCTGTAATATTTTTGTTTATTTGTTATTATTATTATTTTAGATGATGCTTCAATTGAATACCGTGAAATATCCTATAAATAGCCATACGTCCATTAAAAACAAAATTTTGTTTAAATAAATTTAAATATAGGTACTTACAGTTGAGTTTAATTAGTTGAAACAAACAGAGTTTTACCTAGATGCATTTGTTTAAGTACCTACGCCAAATAATTAAGCTAAAAATTTAATAATTATAAATAATTTAATTTTTCAGTATTGAAATAGTAAAATCAATTTATTTGTTGAACGATTTATTGCAGAGTCGTTTACCCAATAAATAGTAAATATTACAAAAGTATTAATGTATTATCTATCCAACAAAATACTGTACTACATGCTGACGAAAATAAATTTATTCTGTGCATCCAAGAGTAACATATTTTTATTTTGTTTTTTCTATTAAAATTACATAGAAAATCTCAAAAAAAAAATATTATAAATATGTCTATTTTAAGTACCATATTTGTTCTGTTTCTAAGTAGTGATTGTATGTAAAATATTTTTTAAAACTTTTTTATCGTCTAGCAAAAATGCATACATAATTTTAAAATCGATAGCGATGACTAGATTTTTTCTAAATATAATAACAACAAGTATATTATGAAGAGGATATTACATGATAATTTTATACTGATAGTACAAGAGTGTAGTGCTCTCATTGCACTTCAAAACTCACTCTGCAGGCACTCTATAGTGTAAGCTAAAATATATTGATTCTTTATAGTAAGCAATTGATGAATATTTTAAGTCTTAAAGTAGTAAATGCTGCAAAGGTTTTCACCAAACTCGGAAATTAAATCAGAGTCTTCTACGTGTTAATGTTAATTTGGATTTTCTGTTGGTTTTGCAATTGTCTGTAAAAACTGTTGTGAAGCTAAAAATTATTTCTTTTAAGTACAATAGTTCTACTTAAAACTATTTACTAGAGTACGTTTCTTTTGCGTAAACTGTGTTTACAGAGTGAGGATAAGAAAAAAAATTAAAATTAAACACAAATAAAAATTTAAATAATAAAATGCCGTTGTGCCAGAATGGTGGTAAAGTGCGTTATATAATGTACACAATTAATTCACCCGTGTGCTCGAAAGACAAATTTAGAAATTATTCCACAGCCACGAACATTGTCTTAAAATAATAATCTCATTCTTCCCAAAATCTTCTGTGTATATGCTTTCTTGTTGCTAATAACAGCCTATTTTTGGTGAAAATGAGAAAATAGTGTGTTTAAGAGGTAATCTAAAGTACATTTAATTAAAAAAAAACCTTTATCTTATATCTCCTCCAAGGTGGCTCATCACTTTTTTCTATCTTCTTTTCATTACAAACAAATGGTAATAATAATCAAGTACCTATTTAAAAAACTCTCTCGTCTCCACTTAAAAATCTAATGAAGAATCTTATCGTTTGAGTCCATGAAAACGAGGATTTTTAGCCTATTTTTTTTTTGTTTTGTCACTCAGTCGCCATTTTTACGATGGTTACTGTACGATGCGAACAAACAGGGATTTATTATTATAACGAATTGAAATACTGTTTAGAGTCTGTTGGTATTGACTATTGATAGACGTGATAGACGGCATGAAGAAAATCATATATATTATTTAAATGTAATAATCTATTATAAATAGTAAATCAACATGCTAATTTTTCATTTATCAACGAAATAAATTTCAAAACTTTTAAATAATAAGTATAGTATATATTTACTTACAATATTTACATATTATTTCTATAAACGTACTTGTTAAATATAAAAAAAAACTGGATTTGCTGATATATTTTAATTTCATTACGTCATATTAAATAAATTTTTCAAGTTAATTTTGGAAGCTATAAATTATTCATTCCCAAAAGTAAGTAATATTATAATATTTATTAGAAAATGCGATCAATTATTTTTGCGGATCTTTGGAGCTGTACTTAAATACAACAATTTGATTTAGCTGCGTTTATTTTACTAAGAAAAACACGTGGTCTGAGCACTCTAAGCATAACACAGACCATACTGGACTTTTTAAAACTTAAAACATAGTATTTTATTTAGTATCATTATTTTAATATTATTGTACAGCTTATTCATTATTTATAACTTATAAGTTATAAGTAGTACTTGTTTTTGTTGAATTGTTCTAATCGATCGTTTTTAATATGTTATAAAATAAATTATAAGTTAATTTTTTAT
Organism: Aphis gossypii; assembly: GCF_020184175.1. NCBI lineage: Eukaryota > Metazoa > Arthropoda > Insecta > Hemiptera > Aphididae > Aphis > Aphis gossypii. Next base: position 11,382,298 of record NC_065531.1, on the reverse strand, counting down.
ATGTTAAATTTTAAAATACTACCTTTAAATTATAATGTTGCTCTAAACTATTTATTATTGATTTTTTTTTTTTTTTTGGTTTTAAAGAATACAATAACTATTATGCTCTACTTTTGTGTGAAGTTGATAAACCAAATTCTTGAAAAATAAATCGTTTCCCAGCTGGGTTGGACCTAAAATCATCGCACGCGTAAGCAGACGTCTCAACTTCTAAATATTCTAACATCTAATTTGTGCCATAATTATGAATGCTCTATAAAATAAATTATCGTTAGTACATTTAAATATTTAATAAATACATTGCAGAAGTCGATATTTTCGTGCAAAGGTAAGGCAGTCAATTTTTTTATAGGAACAATATTGTTATTAAACTCGTTCTGCGCATTATATTATTTTATATTATTATTGTATGTGATGCAGGGACAGAAGAACGTTAATAAAAATGTATTTAGATTGTAGGAACACTTAACGGATGACGGGATATGGTAATAATGTGCACAGTTCATATACAGACAGATAATATAATCCTTGCTTCCTGCAACCAGGCGTATAAACATTATAAAATATAAAAATGGAGATAACAAAAGACGAGACTTTTTTAAAAATGTCTCGTATAATATGATTCTCAAGCGAAAATAATGATTAATGAATCAATAATTTTTCGACAGTGGTGATTTAGAATACGTATACAGTTTTTAACGTGAACGTTTATAATATTGCTTTGGAAAAAAAAAAGTAAAACCTAGTGTTTAAAAAATAATCTCGTTGTACCTAACACATCCACCATTTATAGTCTATTGCTGGCGATGACGATAAAAATAGTAAGCACGTAGATCGCTCTACACTGTAACGTATATATCACGTATATCAGTGATATACTACGTACAAAAGCTTAGTCGACAACGATATTGAAAAATCGAATACGATTTGTATTGAAAACAACGACGATCGTACTATATAGGCATATAATATAATATTATATTATTATTGTATTGTAGGTATATAACACGTCATAGTGTTTCGGCGAGACGGCCGTTTCGGAAACAAAACCAATAATAATGGACGTTATTATAGTAATGATAATAATATAACAATACCGTAAACGATATTATAATGACGAATGATTAACAATAAATAACCGAAAGCAAGCGCACGGCCGAGCAATGCGTACGGAGACGGCGGCCGCGGTCGGTCGCCGCTAACGAGCTGTTATAATATAGTTGCAGAGCTACGGCGGTGGCGGTCTATCGGATCATTTGTAGGGTTAGTGTCGGTGGTAAACGATACCGTTTAAGGGATCTCCGCCACAGTAACAGTATCACGCCACACACACACACACACACACACACACACACACACACACACACACAAACACTATGATATCCACACGTGTGTTGTACTTGTGGTCTAAAAATATGAAACGTAATGATTTTTAACGACCCGTGCTGGAACGGAGATACGTATGTTATTCATCGCCGCCGCGACGGGAGCGACCGTACCCATATATATACGTTATACGCGTATAATACATAACACGTGGTAAATGCGTGCGTATAACAATTATTGTAATATTTATGAAGGTACTGGCACCCGATGACGGATGTCCGAAACGAATTCCAGCAGTGGGCTTGTAAAAAATATATAATACCTACTTTGATTACGCGTGCGGCGTTGCCCGTATATAGAGCCGATAACGGTCCGAGCGCGGCGTATATTCCGTTTCTCGTCGTCGTCGTCGTCGTACGTATTACAATATTATAACGACGACGGCAATAAGTAATACGAATCCCTATACGTTTATATTACATATAATAATAATCGTCGAAATAACGATGCAACAAATGAGGCTTAAACGCCGATAATCGTTGTTCGTAACGAGCCACGTCCAGATAAATGATTATTATTATTTATGCACGCGACTATTATTAAACGTATCGGAATCGTTTCACAACACTGTTATAGTCGATACCCATACACTACGGTTTAAAACCGTACACCTCTCGTACCTCACGTCACTGCGGGTTAAACGTAGTCTATGCTTAAAACTAGCGGCCGAAACACTGTAGCTGATTGCGTATTATATTATATTGGTAGGTATACCATTCCTCCTCTTCGGGTTCAGGCGTATATTATTATATTATATATATTGTTTATTTTCGATTTATTGCCGTGTATCTACACGGATATTTACAATACTAGTATGAGTACCCTTGTTTATCTGTACGATTATTTCGGTACGCGAGTAACGACAAACAAAGTAGGTAATAAACTATATAGGTACCTTTACCGACTCGTGATTGGGCACCTATAATATTGATCGATGATCACCAAATGTCATCCTCCCGTTAAATAATTTTTCAATTAAGTTTCAATTAGTATTGGACTAGTTCGATTTTAGGTATTTTTGGGAATGCTTTCAACCATTGCTTGATTCATACATTTTTTAACGTTTCGTCTTGAATAATATCATCTTCGTCATAATTTCTTGACCTCTTAATTTGAGTCTTTATTTATTGTTTAATAGCCACATTTTTTATGGGGTTCTTTCCGTGTGAAATTAAAAGTTTCTCCCAGTCTTTGACATATTATAGTAATTGCTCAAAATATTCTGCTCATAATTCCACTATTTCCGTTTTTTGTGATGACTATTGTTTGAACTATAAATAATGCCGATCCAGGTTAAAAGTGTCTGTACATTCCATGTTTTAAAGAGTAAACTCGATTTCCTGTATCCGTTCGTTTTTTCCTTAAATCTAAAACGTTCTTGAACAGATTTATTTCATAAGGTAGAGTCGTTAGTCTCACTCTTAATCCTCACACGAAAGGATCGATCTACAACGGCCACTTGAAATCATAATGGAAGCTATTGTAACACACTTAACGATGTATTGAGTGATGGGCACACCAGTTGTTTTACGCCAAAGACTGCAGAGATTCGCAGGTTAGCCATACACGGTACCAATTATGGCACCCCATGTGGACAACACAATATGCAATATATTTAAACAATTTTTCAATTGACAATTTTTACATTTATGAATTCCATAATGGCATTGTTCAAAACAATGTAGATATCGATTTATAACAACTAGACGTACACAGTTCAACATATAGGTATTTCTATCGCGTTGGGGGTGGTTATAATAGTGATATTTTTACAATCAATGCAACAATCGACTGTTTAACCATGCAGAATTGACCTTTTGTTTTAGAATTATATTTTATGTATTGTTAATTGGCTATGGTATAAAAACATATTTTAACGCTATCGTGCACTTTCAAATGTTGCTTGAATTAGGTAATTGTCGTGGTATTTGTGAGCTTTTTTATTTTTGGTTTATCGAATTTTTACTATACATTAGTTGAAAAAATTTTAATATTTGAATTGCATTGTCATTGTAACAAATATATAACGGGTAAACAAAGGCAAAATTGTATGGTGATTATTATGTATATGATATTGGTTACTGCCGATTTATGACTTTATAAATAATTCTGATACATTTTCCGATAACAGACTACCTATATGTTGAATGACATTGAAAACGAAAAGTGATAATATCATACTATGTATATTTGTTCTGATGTTAAAAAGGATTATGTAGTGTACAAATGTGCACGGTTTTCCAAACAATCAACCATTAATAAGTGTACGTTAATTAATTTCTATTAATTTAATTATGGTGACTAAGTTTCAAGATTTATTAAATTATGCAATGTAAATACAGTGGCTAGCGGTAATATTATGTAAGAATTTTCAATTTGAGAATATGCCGTTGATTATCAATTACTCGAAGGCAATAACGATTCTGGTAAATACCAAAGTTGAAATAAGTAGTATGATCGATTGTTGACGAATTGATTGCATACCTACCTAAGTTTACTATATATATATATATATATATATGAGTATGACGTATGTATATCGTATACAAATATTTATGAAGGCTAATAAATAGTATTTAATATACATTTCTTTAATATTATATACATAATACATATACGTTAACATTTGACAGCAAGACAGTTTTGTAGTTTTATTTTTACGTTACATATTATTATTTTCAAATATGATTTATATAAAGTGAAATGTTAAGTCAGTACTAAATACGAGAAAAATATCTTGGGAAATAATTATACTCATTAAATTATCTACAGCTCCAAAAATTATAAAATTTATAATTTTAAAACATTTTTAGCAAGAAAATAATATTTAAAAACAAAGTGTAATTAATATAGTTTTAGTTAGACTAACCTAATGTAATTATTATTGTTTGAATACGATTTTAATATACAGAAATATAATTATAGTTGAATGTAACTTCAAAGGAATATTATAAACAAATATAGTTACTTGAGTGGAGATAAAGTAAAATGTTGTTCTTGTTTGGATAATATAACATAATATAATAAAATATAAGATGGAGACTTCACTAAGAAAAACTACTATTTATCAACTAAAATATTTTTAATTTTAAATGTGTTTTTTCCATCCAATATATTTTAATTATTTTTTTTTTTAAATTTAAGGTAGCTAAAACATTTTTATATTTTATTCAATATTTTGAGCTTTCTATAAAAGTATAATTTATGTAATATTACTTTGTGAAACTTAAATCAGTTCTTAGACAGTGTGTGTACGTGCTATGTAGCTGGATAATATCCATAAACTACATTTCATAAGTTTACTTATATACTATATTTTTCAAAGTCTCCACACACGTATACATATACTCCGCTATTTCTATGCTTTTATTCCGCAGCCAAGGTGATTAATCGACGACTGCAGTAGGACATATATATTTATTATATTGTATACCTAGTATTATAGCTAAAATGTTTTTATTCTCACTGTACGTATATATTATCCATAGATGATAGATATTATACCTATAGAAAGATCGGTTTTAGACGGCACCACACACAATCGTATATTTTATAACATGTCAATCTGTTTTCACCGAATAAGGAGACCTCGTGGAGACAATCTCTCTGCCTACCCCGTGTCTCGATGATTTGTTCCCGGAATGTGATGATACTTATACTCACCTACCTGTCCACTGCCGTTGCCATTGCTGTTGCTGTACGCACTCGGACGAACCCTTTCAATCAAACCGGAACGACTCGGAACGTCGTCGTATCAATCATTTTGACGTGATGCTTTTTCAATACAAACCGTTTTATTTTTTTCGTCAAGACATCGGTAGGAAAAATGAATATTATTACGTATTGCTATTTTTTTTCTTAGTATTTTCCTGAGCTGTGTTTACGCGCGTGTTTTCTTCTTTTGTCTCTTATGTATAGAAAAGAAACGTATATGATATATCCCCTGCGATAAGTCACTGTAACCCACAATGTCAGAATACCGACACTCCGCGGTGTTACGGAAATTCGTTTGAAATTACAATAAGACATTTCAAAATACACATACTCGTACTATACTATTCCGTGGGTTATTGTCTTGAAAGGTTGAAAAAGAAGTGTTTGAGTAAATATGCGTCAAATTTCCCAGAGTAAATATTACATAATATGGGGTGTTTTTTTTCTTGTTTGTTTTTACTTAGAAAGAACTAATCGAGTTTCTATGTATACAGCTCTCCAGTTCACATATAGATTTACTCAAGTTTCAAAGCAATCAAATCGTCATGGTACATAATATTATTTTCATATAAAATATTATTTTAGGTACTAATAATTATTTTAATTTATCTATTTTGTTTCCTATTAGCTAATTTATAAGTAGAGATCTGATTTAAATATCTTAAATACTATCAATGCATTTTTAACGCGACGATGCCCTTAAAAAATGCCCAAAATCCTTTTTTATAGGTTCGTTATGGTTTAACTTTTAGAATTTTTAATATTTTATCTCAACTAAACTAACAATAATAATAATAATAAAAAAAACAATATCAGAATTAGGCAAGCACAATAAAAAAACAGTATAATATATTTATTGAAAATAAATTCAAATGCATACACCTCTAGTGACTCTAAATAACTAATTAATATTTTTGACTTTTCTTATATTTGGTTCTTATAGTTATTATTTGTTTGTACAGATGAAAAATACCCAAAAAATATTAAAGCAAAAATTATGAAAATATTTTTTCTTCATATAATGTTTTGAATAATTTAATCTCTGAAAATTAATGAAATAATCTGCAAATTCTAAAAATTCAAACAAAAGAAATTTTCTGAAGTATAATATGTTAAATACGACAAATTATGTACTTTGCATTAATATCCAGGTCCTATTACCTAATATGTTTTCCACTCCACATTATTTCATATTATATTAAAACATTGTTTTGAATTAATTCATTTTATAATGTTACCTACAGAATTTTCAAAGTACCTAATTATTATTTCATTTCAAAATCGTTATTTTTAATTTTCTTATAATTGCGCTATGAATTCTAGTTCAATAATATATTTTTTTTTACTCGAGTATACTAAATGTAAATCAATACCTAGCTCATAGCTGTAGTGTTATTAACAATGTTTATTGTTTATTTAAAAGGATATTCGTCTTTTCATTTCAAACGAATAGAACAATTAGAGCTTTTACTTAATGTGATAATATTTAATCTGTGGAGTGCAGTGATAATCAATAAGTTTTGCTAAATATTATCGAACAGAAAGGGTAGCATGTGATGAGACTTGTTGTAATCGAGTTCGTTAGTCAGGGGAAAAAACAACTATACTATTGTTGGTAATTTATTTTTTTTTTTCACTTTCCCATCTTTGCAAAAAAAAACTATTTAAGCGACGTGACTGAAGGGAATAATGATATAACTTAATTTCCGTTCTAAAAAGAAAGGGAAAAACACAGTAAAGAAAGACTTATTCTAAGGCATTTTCCTGGTTTATTTTTCACAGAATCGAATCTGTATATATTATTTCAGTCGGTAAGTCTTGGTGATTCCGATATTTGATATCGATATTGTAGAATGCCTGACAATATATTATTGCATACTGCACATGTTATTGGGCCGAACGATGATATTATTATGGTAATATTATTGTCGATCGACATCTCATGTCGTGCGTCTGTAAAATAATATATATATAATGTATATACATTTATATATATAAAATCAAACTAGTCGATAATAATAACGTTATAAGAACAAGAAAGGACACAATGTGAAATACCTATTCATATTATTTATGATACATAATATATTGTATTATAGCAATGATCGGATTTCCAATAATGTATATTATTATCATTATGACTCATATACGTGAAACGCTGTGGACGTATTACGTATATTGCGATTTCTACACAAATCAATGGTTTTCGGGGTGATCCATTTAACTTAAGTTACTTAATAATTCAAAAATGAGTTAATAATTTTTGAAAATAATTTTTATTCATTAAAACAAAAATTTAAATTCATATATTTTTACTTTTTTCCATCTTATTTTTTTAAATTAATTATTCCCAATTTCAAAGTAGAAATTTTTTTTTTCATTTGGTATTCTAATCATATTTTATGAGAAGTTTTTATTTAAAGCGTTTAATGTGTGTACGGGGGTCCTCAGTATATGCTTGTGCAAATCTAATCCAATTCCCTTATTAGAAATTTCTTGTTTTCACGTATCTAAAAAATAACAATAATATAGAATGCCGACGCCGTGGACGAGCACAATTTATGATATATTCTAAGTTATAATATTATGTTCTATGAATAATGCAACGAAACACGCGTGTTTAGGTGGTCCACCGTTCATTATTCCACGCCGCAAAATGTTTTTTTAAGGTGTATTTCGGTCGGACACATACATATTATAGCACACAATACACAATCTCCATAAAACCTTGCTCTTCAGAATAATGCACTATACAAGTTTGACATTAAATTTCTAGATACAATTTTCCAACTGAATTGTTTTTAATGATTTTTTTTTCTAGAAATCAATAATATATAATATGAGTATACATAAAATATATTTTGATCAAATCGTCTGTGTTAAATTGTCAACAATTGCGATTCATGTTTATCTCTATAATACCAAAATAATAATATTTCAAGTCACCCTTTCATAATTAAATGTTGTCAATATTTGCTTAATAAATATGATGATTTAATGTCTATAAATTTAATACGAGAAAATTCGATTTAAAATTTATTCTGCGCATATTTCTCATTTTATACAACACTTAAATTTAATTACAGTTGTTACGCGTTTATATAAACTTAAGATAAATAAAAAGTACCTATGTAGGAAACATTAATATTTACTAAAACGCGTAGAACATCACGCTTGTTATGTACGCAAATTTTGTTAAAAAAAAGTGTAAGTATCTGTTTTTACTTTAAAATTGTTTATTTTATAAACAAATTAAAAATATTTACGAACATTGAATATGATTTCATGCTTGAAAAAATTATTTAAATTTGTAATACATTTTAATAGGTACGTAGAAAATAAAACTTTTTTTATTCATAACAGTAAAAAGGCAATTTATTGCTATTGTAATTTTCATTGTATCAAAAAATGAATATTTTTTTTCGTATGTTTTATATTAACACTCAACTTTGCAGTGCATTTTAAATAATAAGTAATTGTTTTCTAATTGTATAGTGAAAAATAAATACAATATTGTTTAAGGTGTGACAGTCAGGTTATGAATATTTTTGTGAATGTGCTTTGATATTTTCAATCATGTTATTAATTTAAAATCAGAAATGATTTTCATGCAAATTGTTCTTTTGGAAAGTGGACAAATTAAGACATTTTGTAACAAAGTAAGATTTATTTCTTAAAATTCATTTCTGTTTTTTACTGTAAATTATAATGATAATGAGAAATTTTCCAACAAGATTTGTAACTATAATAATAATAATAATAATAATATACATGTGAATTCAACAGCTGTATACACCTGAAACCATTCCGCCCGTAACAGACGACGCGTGACGTAACAACGCGTAACTCGGAGTAATTATTCATAGCTGCAAAAACTCGGAATTTTTAAATTTTTTTTTTCTGTAACGTTAAATCAAATATTCATGTTGTAAAAGACAGATCAGAAATGGCCAACCGATACAAAGGTTCAAGACGAATAGTAACGATAGACATGATTTTTAAATTCTGTTCGCGTACAACGACCCTGAATGTTATTAGTACCTATTAGCCCAGAGTATCTGTTCTGTTATAAATTAACATATTATTTCAAATAGTTAGTGAGACATAAAAAAATATGCAAAATGGATAAATGGATGACTAGATGGACGAGGGAAACTATATACTTGCATATAATGCGTATTATATTATTATTATATTGTCACGTCTTTACATGTTAAGTATAATTTTTGTCGACGATGATTGTTAATACAATATTATAATGATACAATACTAAAGAGACTGATGAGATTTGAATATTATTGAATACGTCCGTCTTATCGACGATATCGACAATGGTAGACTTTTTATCCAGTTGTGCTTCGCACACACCTGTAGTATAGGTAGTCGCAAAAAGCACTGTATATACGAGTACATAGCAACAACTGCTCCTTTTCCACCACGATCATCAAATTATCGAACAATTTTGAAAATTTTAAACTTAAAAATCATACCTATTTGAAAGAACTCAATAAATTTGAATTAATAGCCAAATTATAATTATTATTATTTGTTAAATTTGGCGTATCCCGAGGCACTATTTTGGTGCTTATATTATTTTAAATTTATATAAAAGACCTATTTGAGCTTTATTTAAATGGTAAAGCTCTAGTTTTTGCAGATGATACTGTTTTTTTTTTAATGTGAAAAATAATTTTGATCTTGAATTGGTAGAAAAATGCGATTTTATCAAAATAAGGAATTGGTTTGTAGTCAATTTATTGTCTTTCAATATAAATCAAACAGTTTTTATGACATTTGCATTATCCAACGTCTCATTGTCTCGAATTAAAACCTTAAAAACCTATACATCTGCATGTTTAGAAATTGTGATTTTAATTGTATTAGATTAAAACGTGTAAATAATGTTAAGTATCTAGGTATTTATTTCAATAAAGATACGAAATGAATAACACAAATTATTTAAATACAAACAATATTTTAATAATATAAAAAGTTTTTCTGTATGTTTAAAGAATTAAATATTATTTTAGATATATTCACTTTGCGTACTGTGTAGTTGTTATTTTTCTTAGTATAGTCTGTGTTATCCTATGATATTGTTTTATGAAAATAGTTTTACCTGACCACTATGGAACAATTAAACACTATGCAAAGAATATTAATAAGTTATGACAAAATTAATACCTAACAACTACCTATTGGACATCCAAGGAATATTTATTATAAAAGAACTTTTTTAGTACCTACTTTTCATTAATCCAACTAAACATTTTGATTGTATACCCGGTAATAGATACTAAAGTATTATTTATAAAGAAAGAAGGAAATATTAAATTGTCTGAGGGCCCCTAAACTAATACTATGACTTATAAAAACTATTATCTATACAAAGCTATAACGATGTTTTTAAACTTAGTTAAATGCCTATATTAATTTATTAATAAATGATAAGATTTTGTTAAAAAATATATGTTTAAGAGAAACAATCATTAATGTCAATAAATAATACTTTTTGTGTATGTTCATTGTTATTTAAGTACTATTCTAGGTATTTTTATTTATTTTTGTACTTTCTAAATTATTAAAATTTGTTAATGGTTATTTGTAATAACTAATAACTGAAGACACCCCTCTCATCACAAGCTTACTTAAAGAGAGTGGTAATCAGTTCATATAATATCATTTGAATTTATTTGTATTTATGTATCCTACTGAAGTCGAGTTGAATTATTATTATTAAATAATATGTCAATGGTCGACATATCGGAGTACAATGACTGTCGGTGTCTACCAGATAAAAACATTCGGTTTATTACTGATGTTTTCATAAAAAGTATATAATTCATCGTTTGAAAATGTTAAAATTTAAGTTTATTTTAAGTCTTATTATTAAACAATAATAGGCATATTTGAAATCGTTTGTACCTTTAGCAACAATAAATATAGTAATATCATATATATATATATTATATTCACCAAAAATATTTTGGGCTTTGACCCATTATGGGTGGAGGGAAGTTCCAACATAATTGGAGCGAATATTATCAAAACGAATAGTGTTATTCACGAGTTATACCATTTAAAGCTAAAGGCGATAATAGGGCTGAAAATGTAACGTTTCACTATCTCGTGAAACCCCAGATGACAGAAAAATGTTTTATCAATTCGAAATTCGGCGTCACTGGTCAACTCGTCCGTTGCACTTTCTTGCGCGTCTGACGATAAACCACACCTTTCCGTGTTTATTTATATTATAGTTGTAAAAGTAGAGATGAAGACTATTTATCACCACCGACAACCGTCTCTTCCCTGCCATCATATTCTCCGCCACCGACCCAATGACGACAGCACTCGAACGAACATTAGTGTTTTGTCAGTGATTAATTTCGATTTACCGGTGGCACTCAAACTGTACGAGAGCAGACGATAGCCCTTAGCAGCCACCTTATACGCGTACTATACATAATACATATATATGTGCACGTCCGGTTGTGTGATGTACATTGTTCAACGTATAATATATATTATACATATGCGTGTATGATAGATCGCCACTTGTTAGTTTTTTTTTTTTTTTTACCTTCTAACGTCGCCGCTGACGTCGGCGTGTCTAATTTCGCGTGCTGTTACAATAATATGCTTAGTCGAATTTTTTTTTTTTTTTTTGTTACTTTTCTCGTCGATTAGTAATTTAATGTGAGTCCTTACGTTTTGAGAACGAATTTCAAAACGTTACATCTAATCGACGACGTGTTTCACTCTACAGCAGTCCACACCCAAATATTCCAAATATTCGCGCATCGACATTATTATTATAATATTATATTATACGTAACTAGATCATTTTAACCGCTTCAGACTTCATGCGATTTTATAATGTATACTATTGTACGAAAATTATCGCGAATGTATACCCGGAAATTGAATTACGCGTGTGCCTTTGAAATCTTCATTAAACATATCGATTCAAACTGTAGGCGTATTATATTCAGGTTTGGCACCTACAACAAAATATAAACGCTGAATATCGTTGCATATTATACATAGGCAACTATCAATTATGATTGTATAGATTTTAAGGCATAATCGCTATCAATAGTTTACGAATATAATACATTATAAATATAGTAATATACCATTACCACCATTACCGTATTTTATAGTGGTCCAGAATGTCGGTGCGTATCGATCGAATGTATATTATAATATTATATACCGTATAATTATTATAACTAATGTTATATAGGTACATTATAATAATGATGGCTAAGTTCACATAGAATAATATTATTCTTATCAATTATAGTGTTGTTCCTTCGACTGTTGTCGTTACTCATTTGTCACGAATAATAAAACGTATTCAATACTTCAATCAAATATTGAAAAATAGTTACTTACTTAATTTCAAAAAAATAAGAAATATGTATTATATAGGTAATGTAAAAATGTTATTATTGTTATATTATAACATAATAATATATGGGTTTTCGTTAAATCGGTTTTGTATTTGATCGATAAATTTATTATTCAAGTATAATATTAATAATATGATTTTGTTAATTTAATATAAAATATAAAATTAGAGTTTCATTACAAAATTATTAACTACCTATTAGTTATAAATTAATCAATTAACCATTATTCGCTTATTTCATTTATTTATAAGTATGTAAACTTACCTACCGATTAAAGATTATCATGGTATTATAATTTTTGTTTTCAATAGCAATATAAATAATAATATAATCAATAATTTAAAAAAAATGAATTATAATTGTATAACATTTTGTTTTAAACACACATAAAATATATTATATATATGCTGCTTTAGAATTGTCATAATCAAACACTAAAACATAGTTAGCTATATTAATTTCTCAGTATTTTTGTCATACAAAAATCGATTATGATTTACAGTAATTGGATAATATTTACATTACAAATAAATTATAATTTATATTAAACAATATTGAAACTTTTGATTAGACTATGATAAAAAGTACAAGCCATGACTATATACACAACCAATATATTTAGTTTTTTAATAACATAATATTGTACTTTTATAAAGTTGATACTATAATATATTGTTCTATATTTTATCATTTAGTTGCTATTCATTTTTTAATACTATTCAATCTTGTTATTTAGTTTTTACAATTAGAATATTTTAAACGCGTTGTTAAATAATAATAATATTCATAACTGCAAGACATTACCATTAAAGACATGTGAAATCAATGGAACTAAATGTATTATATTTTTACCCGAATATGTGCTAACTAAAAAAAAATCAAGCTGCTGACCATCTGTGGGGTAGATATGTTGAAATATGAACCATTCCAGTATACTTACTGTAAAATTGTAATAAGTATTTTAATTTTATCGTTTTAAATGCAAATCATGTACAATGATATTCGCACCCATAATAATAGACGTCCTATAGTTATTATTTTTCATTGTGTGTGGTCCGTATAAATATACTGTGTTTATCGATAAAAATAGTTAACAAGACTAAAATCTATGAAGGCGTGAACTTAAAATACAACGAATTTCACGTCTTTTATACTTTACTTCAAATACCTCAAATTAATACTCGATAAAAGCATATTTTTTTTTTTATACAGGCTCCTTAATTTATATTATCAATATATTATATATAAAATATTGATATTTATATAAATAAATTTTAATTTCGATTATTATTTTATAGCATAAGCCATTTTTTGAATGACTTCAATATATGTTTGGCATGTGATTGAATATATTTTTATATTATGCTCATCACAGTGATATAGTTAAAATAATATCGTACTAGAAAATCTATGTATGAAGCGTTATTTACTGAATGAGACTAATATAAAACGATATTTTAAATATTTAATTTATTTTAAATATTTTTGTATTGTTAATGGCTTATTTTAGTATTTTAGTATTAAAATAATAAATGAAATAGCATGTACGATTACAACGTTTTATGTTTTATAATCTACTAAAATTTTATATTTTTAACCAAAAATGTATTCCGTATGAATATGAATTGGTGTCTGGCGAATGAACGAATCCAATAATTGCTATATGGTGTGTAGTATCATCGAATGTTAATTAAAGCTACTTTGTTCTGGCTCAAATCTAAATTTTTAATAAAATACATACATTGATATAGAAAGTATTTATGATATTATATTTTCTGTAAAACATAAAATATTGAATTTAAATAGGTGTACAAATACCAAAATATAAATAACAGTATTATTATTTATTATTAATCTTATAATTTATTAATATTCAATTAATAATAGTTACTAAAGTAAATTTTAGGTTTTAAAATTTTTATATCTTGTTATTTATGATAATTACTAATTTTGAAATATTTTTAGTAGTGTCTGCATGAATTCCATTCATACAATTAATTAAAGATTAAAGACACATTATATTCCCAGAAACTTACTTTTTTATTTCTAACTAATGTTTTTAATTTGTGAATTGTATCGGCGTAACTATTTGCCAATGTATTCATCATATTGTCTCTCATTCTAAAATATGAGTTATTTTTTCTTGTAAATAATTGTCAACAGAATCAATGTAATTGGCCTCATCCCGTATTCAATATTAATAAATAACTATGTACGATTAGTCGAGTGATTTAAATTACTTTTTTTTTTATGTCACAATTTAATTTATTATGAACCTAAATAATTTTTAATACATATTATAATTGTAACACCATTCATAAAATAATAATTATAATAATATATTAGATCATCATATATTATGATGTAGGTAATCATGAATCAATGTAAACATATAACATATTTTAAATTTTATGTATATTTAACATATTGTGAGTTTTGTAGAAAATAAATAATATATAAGTACATAATAATATACCTTATACCTATTATTTGATGGTTTAAATCAAAAAATGATTTTCCATTGAGTTGGTATGCATGGACAATTTTATCATGTTCAATTTATTCATCTCGTTAGG
This sequence comes from Aphis gossypii, assembly GCF_020184175.1. Taxonomy (NCBI): domain Eukaryota; kingdom Metazoa; phylum Arthropoda; class Insecta; order Hemiptera; family Aphididae; genus Aphis; species Aphis gossypii. Next base: position 11,367,207 of record NC_065531.1, on the reverse strand, counting down.
TCGTTAGGATTTGTTTTTTATAATTTGACGAGAAAAATATAAGTTGACATTTAAAACGAATTTAATTAATTGGTTCTGGAAGATTCTATCAAAGTATCAACGGATTACTCCCCTCATCGTGTCATTCTCTTATTATTATTATATATTTATCATTCCTGATGATTCATCATCGTATTATTATTATTATTATTATACTTATTGTGTTACTTAAATATACAGATAAGTTGGCTTCCTTTTTTGTTGCATTTTGTATAATAATATTAATATTTTATATAATGTATACATAGGTATACATTCTATATCTGCACTGTAATAAAAATATAAAAAATATAATATTGATAAATAATTATGAATTAAATAAGTACAATAATTAAAGAATGATAAAGCATGAGTGACTGGAATAAGAATAGAATAAGGTTGCAACATTAGTTTTTGATGACACGTCAATGTTGGTTTTTATATAAGTTTTCTAAGTGAAATACAATTCGAGACTAAACGCTATCCTATATATATGTATATTATAAAATACATTGTATTGTATCGTTTAATATTTTCTTTTCTATTTAATAATTAATAAATAACGTCGTTTAAAAGCAAGTAAAATAAAAAATTAAAATGTATAATTCAACAATTTTTTTTTAAATAACTTCTTCAGCATTATATTATTGTAACTGATTTTCTACAACAAGCAATTTAGATTTAAATGAGTATGGAATTGATTTTTCATAGTAATATTTTTTTATCGGTTTTTAAAGTCTTCATAAAAATATTAATATTGTGTACCGTAAATAATATAAATTCAGATAGAGATATAAAGCTTTTGATATATTTTTTTTAATCTTTTAATTTAAAAAAATATAATTAATGTACACGCTGTAATGCAAATTTAGTTTGAAAAATAAATAGTAGTTTAAAAACTAAAAAAAAGAATAAGATCATATTACTAAAGCACTTAATTAAATTTATTTTTTGTTGATGGGGTGAAGGAGAGTTAAAATGTCTTCGCTAAAGCAATTACCTTGGCAGAGGTAAGCTATAATCATTGATACAAATACATATAACTATTATACTTATAAATATAATATAGTCATATTCTATAAAGTTTTAGACTATGTTTATCGTATTAGACTATTTTATGTTCATATAAAATCTGTTACAGTAGAAAAATGACTAGATACCAATTTAAGACGAAACTTTTAAATTTTTACTTATATATAGTTAAATAAAAGTTCTTTGGAGACGAATGCATTTTTATGTTAATAGATTTAAGTACTTAGAGTTGGAATTTTAGACGAATAAATAGGACAAGTGAATATATTACGAGTATTGTAAAGTCTTAAGTGTCTTTTAAATAAAGTTTTACAATTTAGATAACATGGTATCGAAAATAGAACACATCATAACTACATTGTACGGGACATATAATAACTTAGATAAAGTAAAAAAAAAATATAAAACGTAATAGTATATTATAATACCATAATACGTTTGCACAATAAATTGTTATAAATATGTATTTTAAATGATTTTCTAATTTTGAACGTGTAAATTATGAATTATTAAAATTAACGTATGAATATAGATGAGATAATTTAATTCTTGAAAAATAATCTTACATATTTGCATAAATAAAAAATATAATTAATTTAGTTTCTACTTATTATACTTGGGCATATTTTTAAAATTATAAAAATTGTAGGTATAGTTTTAATTAGTACCTAATAACTATAATTTTAAAATCATTAAATTTCCCATTTTTTTCAAAACAATAATTATCGTGGACTTACTATCACAGTTAAATTATTCATCAATTGTCAATTTAAATACATCAACATTTTGAAAAAAAAAAATCTTCTTTAAAATTTTCAGTAAAACAGATGATTCTTTACTGAAAAAAAAAACTGGGAAATTGCTTTGCTGTATTAATTATAGTAGGTGGAGTTGCTGTAAGTTTACTTTTAGTAGTAATTTAATAGATCATCATAATACATAAATCATATAAAATATTCTATATAAGTATGATGAAAAATAAACCATGTGAGGAGACAAGGTGGTCGGTCAGTCTATATTATAGACTCTATAATATAACTTATATTATTTCATACAATTTAACTTGCTGTTATTAACTCTTAATACCAAAAAATACCATCGATACTGACATAAATATCATCATCATCATCATTAATTTTAATATATTGAAAATGTCATCGTAAAGCCGTATATGTATAGGTATATAATACATAATAATATACATATTGGTAATAGTAAAAAGTTTTAAATATTTTTAAAATATCTTCAACAAAATAACTAAAATCGTTGTTTTTTGTTTAAATATTCAACTTCATGAAAAATTGAACCTGCACATATTTTGTATTTTTTTGGTTGTTGTAAAAAAATATTTTTGAAACTTTGTATTACAATTTTAAGTTTTTTTTATTCACAAACAAAACTCATTTTTGCGTAAATAATTCAGTTTTTTCGTAATATTATTATATTTGTTTTTACCGATCATTTTGTAAAATGCTGATAAATTTCTATTGTTGATCACATAAAGTACAAACGAGATCCAATTTGGTACAAGTTACTTCCTTTAAAGTTGAAGAACTGAGTATTTTTCTACTACAAAATGTGTCTTGGTACATAATACAAAAATACATATATCATTGTAAAGTCAGTACGTTCATCGATTTAAAATAATTTGGAATCATCATAGAACACTTAAAATGTTTATACCTTAAATGGTATACAAAATATTATTACTTGAAATTAAGTATACTTAAAAATGTCAATAATCAGTATTTTAATAAATTAATTATTGAAGAGATAAATGGCGGTGAGCATCTTGATAAATCGTCCTGTAAATATTTAATGGTAGGTACACTTAAACCTCTGTTAAGAAATTGCTATTTAAATTAAAATATTAAGTGACTATTATTATACAAGTACGTACATGGTACGAAATATATAAGCTGGAAAACTTGTAACAAATTACAATAAAATTAAAAACACGACTTTTAGTTATTATCGATAATCATAATTTCGCATAATTGTGTTTGCCTTTATTAACCATTAAGTTCGGAAAATTAAATATAATTTCAGCATTAACGTTTTTAGTAATTCTACATTGCCGTTTATTATTTTTACCATCAATAGTCTTTTTAAAGCCGCGTAAAGCGTAAAGTTATTGTTATTCGGCAGTATTGCATATGCATATTACGTACAATTAATTTATTAATCTCGATTGGGCTTATGTGCTAGTGAATTCTGATTATTGTCAGCGTACCTACTATGTACGTATTTAAAATATCATATCACTCAGCATTATAGTTTGAAATCATTCTGAATACCTTTCCATTAATCAATTACTTGTCATATGCATTCAAAATCGTCATATTGCTATAGTAATGTAGTCGTTTCATTGACTATCCCTGGAAATAACGATGTTACATATAGATTGTCACATCTCTTGCCGTAATACTAAAGCCAAAAACCATTGTCAACATATTATTATTACGCGAAAATCAGTCAAACACACAAATAATGTCTCGTGTGTCTATTTATACTCAATGAACATAGCACAACTGTCACTCGCGAGTCTATTCTTCTTTCCCGTATACGTTATTGAGCATAGGTAAATAGTAGTAATGGTATATGATAGAAAGCGTTGAGTACTTTATCGAATAAACCCGTTAAAATAAATCGATTAAAGCGTATTATTATTCAATATTGTTTTCCACTGACATTAATACGAGAAAAATAAATGCGTAGGTAGTTGACTTTATGCGTATGTCGCAAGTACATTAACTTGATAATGTTTAGTGGGATTTATTTATTTTTAATACTCTCTCTGCAATAGACTTTTTATTTTACGAATAAACACAAAACAAAGAGCGAAGAAGAATAGTCGGCCGGGAAGTCAAAACATACATTAATTTTCCACAAAATGTTACGTGTTCCTTGTTATTATGATTATATATATATTATATATATATATTTTTTTTAAGAAAAAAGTCACGAACAATGGTTCGGTTTTTTCTACTTCAAAACTGATAAAGATTAATTTTTTTCTTCGTTTATTTTTTTTTCTCTAGTATAACAGTCGTATTTTAGATTCAGAAAGAATAACTGCGTTGTTGCGTTGTCTTTTGTTCGGGATAATATTAGGACTATCATAATATTATACGGTCTATTTTTATTTTGAGATGATTTTAAGAGAAACATTTGTATACAAAACACATTGAAACGGTTTGACGGCAAATTTATATTATTAAATAATCATAGGCGCAACTATAGAATCAATAATCAGATAAGGGAGAGGAATAAGATATACATGTCTAGTGTTAAGTCCTACCCCTTCAACTTGTAATTACTCAGTAAAAATAGAAATTAATTCTAAATTTGTATCCAATTAAAGAAATGCATCTTAAGTTATGTTTTATGTATTTTCTGTAGATAATGCTGTGTTATTCGTTTTCTTCTATCAAATAAATATTACATTAAAATAATGTAGTTACTTTTATTTTTATTCATTAAAAATAATATTATAAATAATGAATATAGTTTTTACATTTCATAGTTAAAAATATAAACGAAAAAGTAGTGTAAAATATAATCATTATTCAAAATTAAAACCAAGTACGTTCATAACAAATTAACAACACACACAATTTAACATTTTATAATCTAAAATCGTTAACGTTTATAAATTGACCGTATTAATACATTGTTAGTACTTGGTAGTTTGCAGTTTGTTTTACACTTTGGTTTTGTGGTTCGGATTGGGAAGTGATGGAACGTTTCCACAAATCCACCGTACTATAAATATTAACTGCGCACTGCACTGGATATATATATATTTTTTTTTTTTTTATCTACAATACACTATTATTTTCAATCACTTATATTGTATGGTATTGTAATTAAATATTTACTATTCGTTCTACTTTTAAACTATTTATTTGTCATTTGATTTTTGAGTGTGAATCTAAAAAACAAGTATTATTTTGTCGATATTCTATACGCAAATATTCCTTAAAAGATATATTTTTTTTCCAAATACAATTTTAAGCTAAAATCTGTTTAAAAAACTTGAAGGGGGAACTATAGATGGGATCTCAATATCCTGAAAACGCTTTTATAATACTTACTAATGTTCACCCGTATAATTGTACCCACAAATATCTATAATTTGGGCGGAATAATTTATGTAATATTTTACTGCAAGCGTAATGAACCTAAAAAGTTAATTCACTAATACTATGTAAATTCCACGTCTTATGAAACGTTTGCTCGTGAAAATACGGAAAAACAATCTCAGTAGATACCTACATAATGACTATAGCTATACAAATTATGGCAGATGTAATTTATATGAAAATAATGTGCATCACGCATACTTTATGACGTATACCTATTACTTATTTGACCGGTCGAATCGGAATTTACATTGACGGAGGTGAATTTTTAAATTGCCCGTCCGCAGACAGTACACGGGCGTGCTTATAATATCTTTTATTATGACTGGTGTACCTACATAATTATTATTATTGTAGTACTGCAATAGTAAACACACAGTACCTACACGACTGTGAGCACGGGCTTCGCGTTTCACAATTATTTACTCGTTTTCCATCACGCCGTGGTACAAAGTATTCTATTACAGTGTATACGGCAGTGTACCTACTGTATAATAATATTAACACGATGAGTAGAAAGCGAATTAGGTAACTCGATAATGAGCCCACTGAGGTCATAATATCGATATAAAACGTATCGTAGTTGGTCATAATAGGAACTTTAATTCGGTCGAACCGATAACATTGTAAGTATGATTGATTAAACGATGTGTTTTCGCGACGCTCTCGCGCACACTTAACTTAATTCTTTGTACGCGAACGGCGATATTTGTAAACGGTACGCTACACTATTGGTTTGTATCGCTTTAATATTTTAACGTAATCGTTATTATATTGTTGTGTACGCCACAACGCCAGGAAACAAAGTATCCGTCATCGTATGAGTGCGTACACACACTCATACAGCTCGGATAAATCGTTTTAATATATTTCACTTGCATTGTAGTATGGATAGCTCATTGTCGTCCTCCGAGGATCGCGGTCCGCGGATCGTGGTCGAAAAGAGCATTGCTGAACGGAAGTGTTAACCCGCGAGACAGGAAATATCTACTGTTCTTTTGTGAACGACACGTACTGCCGTATTGCAAGGGGACAAAGAAAAAAGCCCGCTCGAAGGGAAGCTTAAATTAATTTCCCGGGTGATAAATGCGATTACGCTGTACGTAATTAATAACGTTTTTCGATACGAATTATATAGGAGTTGAAAACATTTATCTTTTTATTTTACTGTCGATATGATCATTAAAATAAGAAAATGTAATTATTTGAACAACAACGACAACGATGGTGTACAACCTTTTGTCGGTGAGGTATTTTTTTTTTTTTTTTATGTATTTAAATTAATTCATATTTTACCGTTTATACATAAAAAAGAAATATATACACAGAAGTTTTTCAACTAAAACGACGATTATTCTAAGGGAATCATATTAATTTGTTTTTCTTAAATACCGAAAACCGTAATACATTTTAAATGAATTCAAAAACGATAGATACTTAACTAAATAATTATAACGTCGTGTATCACGATACTCCTAGATTTTAATACTAAATCGTGTAAATTGCTTATTAGTTATTAATTTATTAATATTCTTTAGTAAAATATACATGTACCGGTTCATTATATATTCGTAGATTTAGCGAATCTACCTGTACATTAATTATATACGGTGGATACGGAAAAACAAATTTAAAAATCTTAAATAACGATATTGATTAATTACTAGGTAGATATATATTTTGTAACTAATTATACTGTACACGGGCATCGCTAGTCGACTCCCATCGTTCCATATAATTTAAACGTCAATCCAATTTATCGGAAAAAAAAATGATGGCCTTACGATTTACGACGTTCATAATTGATTCTAATGTCAAAAAAAAAAAATAAAGCTTGCGTGTACTTGAATCGCATTATACGTCGTCGTCAACAATCAGAAGAAAACATAAATCGCATCTATCCACATACAAACGGAAAGTGAAACGAATACTGCAGTTAGGGAGAGGGTGTAGAATAAGGAAAACATATATTCGAGGAGAACACTGTTTATTATATATATGATACTGACAGTTGTTGGCGTTGTCTTATTTTGTCGCTATAGTATATACAAAAAAACATTGACGGCAAGTAGCGAATTGGTACGACGTCGTTTTCAGGGACGATACGATAATAATAATAGTAATCGTCGTCCTCTATAATAGACTCACGAGATATCGGATATATAATACATTTTGTAAAGAAGATATAAATTCGTATATATTATATTATATGATATACGTATACGGTATACGACTTACAATACACTAAGTGAATTCGCATTGTCAATACACATTACATATATATATATATTATATATACAATATAAGCGCAAAAGGGAAGTATTATTATTGTACTTTTTATTATTTCTGGTCACACAAAGCAATGAACAGAAAAGTTCCATTTCTTTTTAGGATCAGTCATCAGTGTAATATTTTTATTATATCATTATATCACATTATAATTTATTATATCGCTTACATACGCGTGACCCGAACAAAGCGAATAGACTAATTTGAGTGATCAAAGTTATGATAGGTAAAAAAATTTGTGTATATTAATAATTGTGTTCTAAAACTATATCGACTAAGTTATGTTGAAAATAGCATACACATTCTTCTTTACATATTGTATATTATTCGAATAAACAACCACAATAAGAAAAATATTTTTTTAAAGTTACCTATTGATATTTGTGTGATATCAAATCGCTGATCGGGTGTAGATGATAATAATACGATACAATGTAATCAATTTATTATATATAGGTATGTATACGTAGGCTCACACTATTATTTTAATCGTTGTTATTTAAAATATAGACGACATTAGATTTTCACTTAACCACGACAAGTACATACCACATAAATATGTGAAAATACAGGGTATTATTCTGGTATTTTTATTATATGAATGTATAATATGGAACGCTACTACGCTATATGGTAGTTTTATAGACATATTAAAGTAGGTATGTGATGTAATGTGATATATATTATACTGTGGTGTGATACTACGTCGCTCTTCGATATTTTACCAAAATTCTTTATGTGAAATGGGTAAACATACGTAAGTTGACAGATTACCTGATTACCTACTGAAAATAAACATTTTTGTATGGTTAACATTTTGGTGTGGTGTAATTTACATTTTATTGATACATAAGGTTTACGCAGTGATGAAAATTCTTAGTCTTTCCAAGTGTCGTGTATACGTGTTAGCGCGTCTAGTAAAAGTCTGAAACAATTTAAAAAAAAAAAAATAATAACATTTTTCCTAGCCAAAAATTGCAAGTACTATATAGACTGTAAAACGTTAGAAAATAAGATTAAAAAAAAAAAAAGAATAATAAAAGAATAATAAAAAAGAATACATTTATACTGCAGGTCGACCTATCTATGTGCGGCATCCGATTATTTCACTTCCGTGAGGCATCACATTCGTAGTAGTATTATTATAAACGAAGCACACGAGGATACAAAATATGAGTATTATCACGTGATACAATAATATAATCATTATCATTATCTGGATACCAGTGTAGTGGTGCACATCATTATAACCACCTCGATGGAAACATTCGTTCGACTCGAGGGAGTCGTTCCGACGTTTTACGTGTATTTATATGAACGAGTATATACGCGGATCTGTACAGTAATAATGGTTTTTAATGGAGTGTGTGATTAGTGTTGGTGTATTTGTGTTAGCCGGCAGGTCATTTATTCAATAGACCTATAGCCACATGGTTCAATGTCACCGCTGTGACTGCAGGCTGGAGTTTGTTACGCGGTCGATTCCGTACTCACGGTCCACAGATATGGTTGATTTTTTTTTTTGTTTTTGTCTTCATTCCGTTCACCCCGCAGGCTTAGCTTTTCAAACGTGACGATGTGCCGAAGTCGGACGCGAGAAGAAATCTGTTTTCTCTATATCCGCCGATATATTATACTGTACAAAATCTACGTTTACGAATATTATACGTTTTACTCGGGATGATAATATGACGCGATCGATACCTTCCTACATTGCTGTGTTTCAGATAAATAGCGCAAGCCATGTAATATTTTATTACCGTCCTATATTTGTAATATTGTTGATAAATAACGAAATAAATTTTAGTACGTAATAGGAACAGGGTAGTTAAAAATTAAAATTCTAACGTACGAATATTACATTAAGTATAAGATTTGGTGTTAGTCTGATATATTTTTTAAATTCTATGTTCACAATATTCTATTGTTATACATATAACATAGATACATATTAAATCAACTACTTCAGATTTAACCTACGTGGTTTATTTATCATTACGAATAACGTTTAAATATTTTACTCGATGAATTACCTACTGGTTTGGAAATTATTGTTTAAATTATCATTATTTATATAAGTTTAAACTTTAAAGTAACAACTTTTGGTCCTTAATGTACTAAGCCTGATACAGATAAGAAGGTCTAAGTATACGTTGGCATCTTGCCTTTATTCAAACTATTCTGTGTATCACCTACACATAATACAATATGTATTTGTTTTTTACAAATATATATATATGTTGTGTTAATTTTATGGTACATCAATTATTAAGGTTTTATCATTTTTGATTAGGTACTAGTTTATACTTATACTCGCAGTATTCTTAAGAGATCTTATATCTATTATATTTGCTTGTAAGGATGGCGCATATCGGTCTTAAATACTTAAAAAGGTTTTATATGGACAATTTTAATGACCTTTTAATAAAAATAAAAGTTTTAAATCTTATGCTCATTTTTGTATACTATAAATATTGATAACTAAAAACTAAAAAACTAAAAACTTATAAAACCAATGTGTCGTCATTAAAATAAGACAATACGTTTTCTGTATTTAATACATTTATTTATTTATTTAATTAGGACTTAACTCAAGGTGGTATTTTTTCTAAGGAAAAATGATCAACCGACTTCTGTGCGTGATACCAACTTAATAATTACAAAATTAATTCTTTTTTAGATTTATGTTCCGAATAATTTTTAAACAATATCAAGTACATAAAAGGTTCAAAATAAAGAAAAAATATGTCGCATTCGTGTAAGGTTTTTTTTGTTTAAAAATTGTAAATAGAATCTCATCTTGAAAGCAGAAAGTCAAGACTATTGTGAGGAAATCTTTTTCCTTTACTCTTCTATAGTCATGAATGCAATATTATACATAATAACATCGTTCGATTTTGTCTTTTTGTTAAAATATATATACATTTATTTTTATTTTCACAAATCCTTCATGTATCTAACTTTTTTTAAAATGCTATTGAATTATTAAATGAATTAATACAATATTGAAATTAAATTAAAATTTTTTTTAATGTTGATTGCTGATTAGAGGAAAATAACCGTTCTTAATAGTCATCATGTTTGTAACACATAGGTACCTACACATATACGCATCATCGGACTGCGAGTGAAATTATTTCAAACACAAAAAGTGCACTCTTTCACTGTTATTTGTTAACGTAGTATATGTGTTCATGCAGTAGGGGAGGTGAGTATAAAAACGCACGCTTGCGTCCTAAATCAAAGGCAACAAATTCGTCTGCAAAACGACGAGGATTTACCCGTTTTGGGAGATTACTTTTCTGTTTTATTTTTTGTTCCTCAGTATACTCTTTTTTTACGTTATAGTAAAGATTTATTACATTTTCCTCAGTCTGTTTGATAGTTTATTTTTTCCCCTTTATTTTTTTCACCCAGCTATTATGAGCGCATTGATGCCCAAGTTTGTTTTCTGCACCCCGCGCGTATAACACTCGATTATTATTATTATCGTTTAGCTTAAAGGGGAAATGGAGGTTTTTTTTCTTCGACAAAATAAAACAAATGTACATTTACGTACGCGTATTTTATCATCAGTGGCAGAGGTCTATCGACAATATTGTTTTGTGCCACGATGAGAGAACTTATAGCCAGCAGTAATGCATTTTTCCTTTTCGAGGGGAATTCGATAAGACGGCGATAGTCATTTCCCCCGGCCACCCGAACTTTAGCCCTTTTTTTCTGTTGTTTCCAATCTTATTTCTGAACTTATGTCAACATTCTTCTTTGTCAGCAGAAACGTACATATGTATATGACGTATATATGTGTATTAAACGGTTTTCTATTGAATTAGCAACGATAAAATAATACAAAATGTATGACGTCGTGATACATAAAAAAATCTCCACGAGGTAAAATGCACATACCTACCTAGAAATGAATGAAAAACAAAACGTTCTTTTGGATCAACTACAGTTAACTAAAGTAAATTTAATATCATTGTTTTATTTTACGAAAATGTTGATAGTCTAAAACTAGCATTTACATAACTTAGTATTGTAGTATATAAGTGCATAATATATTATATAATACATATATTTTATATACACGCGTATTTCGTTTTAGAAAATCTATTTTTTGAAACCTAATTAAGACACTGTTGTAGAGAATAAATAAATTGAAACTAAATCGATGTATAGGTAGAATATTTGATGTCTCGTAAAATAATATATTTTCGTAGTGACAGTTTTATTTTTATCTCTTTTGTATCCTACTCTTGAATATTGCAGACTCAAATTGATTTTATTCGTACGGTGAATTAAATATAATTCGCTAGAAAAGGCGTGTGTGTATAGAGCATACAAAATGTTCATGAAACTAAGTACCTATAGTTCTCGGAGAAAGGGGTACCGATGACGGCATGCCTGTAAATCGATTTGCGTGGTGTAGAAATGTTTTGCTGAAGAATTCCGTACAGGCGGCTTGAAAATTAAATTTGCAAAATATTTATGTTACTTTATCTGTTGTACTATCCCATAGCGTGGGCTTGGTGGTTGAGGAGAAGGAATCCTATCGGATATTATTGGGATCTTTATATATATTATAAAGCACGTACAACGATATTATAGTACGCACTGTAGTGTCGGATTACAACTCTTTATAGTTGCTAAACTATTTTCCCCGCGTCATTATTTAAGGAAGTAACGGTGTTCAAGTTTAAATCGTACAGATATTCTCGGGACAAGACTGTTTGATGAGTAGATATATAATACACCTGTATAGGAATAGGGTATAGAATAAGTCTTATTTTTCTCTAAGTGATTTCCGAATGTTCTTCCTATAAAAAAAAAACATATTATAATTATATACTTGATAATCTTAGCTGAAATCAGCGTTTGTAGCACGTGACTACCCTAAATCATATCAGTAGATAGAAAGAGGGGATATTCAGTGTTTGAATGGAGAAAAAAATTAGAAGGGGAATATGAAAGATTAAGAAAAATCTGCATGCCTGAATATTTACACGTCTTATTGAATAGAATATAATGTATTAGAAGGGGCGAGCAAAAATATTTTTTTTAAAGAAGATCTCCACTCGTTTTTCATCAATTCAAGCACTGGGAATATTTCAAAGTTTATTACTGCCATGCCACCGACTCGTCATCTTTTTTGGATTACCACTGCTTATTGAAACTTTGTCAGTTCTCGTTCAGGGTTAGTTGACGATTTTTTCTCACGTTCAATAATATTCATCTTAAGTCTTAATGTATAGACGACTATTGATTTTTTCTCAGTTGTCCATGGTGGCATCTCCATCGTTTTTTCGTCTACTGGTTTTTGAAAAATGCTAAACAAACCGTTCAAATGAAGACGCGTCTATTCAAAAATAGTTAAAGGATAATTTTGCTAAGCATGAAATCATACATGTGGTCGGGAGAGACGATTATCGATTGGTAATATACAAACACTACCGTCAAATCAAAACTCTACCGATAATAAAATAATATTGTTGTTGAACATATAAATTATAATTATTATATTCGAAGAAACCACGCGCTGCAAATAAATGGCAAAAAGGTTAGGCGATAAAGGTCACGGCCATGTATGTTATACTGTTTACCATACACACATACTATGTATAATGATCGTCATAATTTCGTACTCATCTTGTGATGTACACTCACCGACGGTACTTAAAAAAAAAAAAATCTCTCTCCGGACGAATATCAATCAACAGGATCAGTATCCCTTGAAGCAACACACTGTATAATACATACGTAAAATACCACTGCACCCTTAACCACAACACCGAATTGTTTTTCATCGCCAATGCCCGAAACGATGGTAGCGACAGCGGATATATTAAATTCCACAAAACCGTCGTCATCGTCCGTCACCGTCCATCGTGACATGTCCTTTTAATTCAACATGTGGATGTTATATTATGATTTCTACATAAGATATGACTTACATCTGTGGTGGTGGGTTCAGAGGTCATACTAGTGATTATCGAGAATAATCAACTATAATATTATTATGTTATGAAAAAAGCTCTTTTTTTTAGGATTTAGTGGATTCTGTTCACGTTATAAAATCATCAAATATTGAAAACTAGTATCTACTATTACATAATATATCAATTATTATTTCGAGTCATTTTTTCGACAAATACAACAATAAGTTTTGTTAAATACCGTATTTTCTATTCAATTTTCAATATTTGGAAAACAGTTGCAAAGTTTAAAGCAAACATTTTTTTGTTGCTTTATATAGCTTTAACTAAAAAACGCATACCTATTTATCAACACTCATTGACAAAATCAATAATACCATTCAATCAGAATTGAAAAAATCGTCCACGTTAGGTTAGATTAGTGTTGTATACGATGATGTGTACTATATTAATATATTATGATTAGATTACTCAAGTTATTATGTTTGTGATAAAAAAAATGTTAAAGTAACTTTAAGATTGTACCAAATACCAACGTCATTTAAATTTGTTTACACGCACATAGGTTTTTTTTAAAAAACTAATTTAGATTTAATTATTTTATTAGTTGCAAGGAAGTCTATAATAGTATAGTGAAAATAAAAATAAACCGATTATTATGTGGTCTTCTTTCAAATTCATCAATAATTTAATGATCTGAACCAAATGTATGCACTAGTCTGAATGAAAGTTTATAAAATGAAAGTTATTATTACTTCAAATACTCTGCACAAATGTCGATAAAAACATTACAAATTTGCATTATATAATATAATAACACTTTTAAATGGATTGGTGAACATCTAGATACTGTGTATATTGTACATCAGACGTCTAGCCTAAGCACTCAGCTACTTGGTTTTTAATTACGAATTCTGAAAATAATTATTATGATATTGAAAGTAGCTCTTTGACCACAAACTTGTAACATTGATAGTAATTTATTCTTGAATAACGACTTAATGATAGAAAATAGATGGAGAATTGTAGTAAGGATTTCTATAGGTTTAAAGTAATCACGCGCAATACGATCTTGTATGTATGTGTGTGTTAACGATAAAATGAAGAATCAACGAATAGTCTATGTATAGAATATTTCACAAAAAAAAAAATTCACTCCAATGACGAATTGAAGATAAAATTAAACTGGGAATATTTTTTCAAACGATTTTCTAACGTATTTATGTCATATTTTTGTTCACATTTCCCGTTGTGCATTCCGCTGTAGGGGTTTACAAGACATTTTCACTACCTTTAAATCAAAACTAATCGTTTGCGATTTTCAATTTATTGTTAAAAAAAAATCAAAACTTTCATCATTTGCGGTATTGGGAAACTTTTTACCACATTATCTTTTTAGATTGGTTAATTTTAATTTTAATTAAATATTACCTCAAGCTATGTTTATTTTGTATCGTATACATTTATACATAGTTTTAGTCCGTATCAAAGAAAATATTTCTACACAACGTAATATTCTTTTTTAATAGTATTTGCTCATTACTCGAAAAATTACTCAAGGCGACCATTTTATAAATTTTCTGTTATGCCCCGATACCCACCCACCTTTCTATTTGTTTTTTGTGATTTTTGGCTGAAATGTATTTAGTTAAACTTGGATATCTTATCCAATAATAATTTAAGAAAGTTGCTGAGCTACTATTTTTCCTAAAATGTTAAAGCAATGACATTTTTTTTTTCAACGTGTTGCATGTTATTTATATAATGACTTTTTGAAAGCTTTTTCATTTATTTTTAATGAACGTTTTATATTGGTGTACGGAATGGCATCGGTGTTTCGGTTTATTCAGTATATCACGTTGCTGTCCGTTGAAAATTAGAATTTTTTTTCCGAATACTTAAAAAAAAAACTTTATAAAATGCATATTATATTATCATAACATGTTTATAAAATTATTCACATTCATTGGTGGTAAACAAAGTTTTAATAAATAAAAAGTTTGAAGATCGGCATCATAAATGAAGTACCTTTCATTTTATTACTATTTCATAGTGCACTACATAATTATGGTATATGTTATACGTTTGTTTCTAAAAAAATATATTACGGTTTTAAATAAATTATATAGATTTGGCTAGAATGCTAAAATTATAGCACCAACATTCATTATAATATAAGATATAATTTATAACCAAATAAATATTGTAATATAACCTAAAAATAAAAATAATAAATACAAAAAAATAACAAAACATTCTTCTTAGATATTTCATATAATGCATTAAGTTTTAAATTTGATTCGTTACTAAATTTAATAAATTAATCAACAAATTTAATTCATTTAGTTTGAAATCTAAAAAAAAAAAACTGTAGTACTTTATAAGATTATCTGAAAAACAAATAGGTACTGGAAAATTGTATTTTTATATTTTTTTCTACATTATTTTGTATTAAGCTACTATTTATATTTCTAGAGCTTTGCGCGGCTGTTCTGTTAGCTCATGTTTTATCACATAAATTGAATCTTTTATAATGTTCGGTACCGATTCTGGCGGCGACCAATTATTATTTTATTATTTTTTATCCAGCATTATAATCTTTCGCCGATAAGGAATGGGATATTCCGAAGAAACCCCACGCCCCGCCGTCGGGTCCCTCGAAGGCTGCCCGTTCTGTACGGCCGCCAGACACAGGGATTCTACCGTCGCAAGGTCGTTGACCATCGTCAGTCTGAAAGTTGTCGAACGTCTTCTCCGTGGATCTTCGTGAGTAGAGCCGGGGAGGGAAGAGATATTATAGTACAAAATCTTCGTAACAGCCCGTGCTGGAATACGATAGAATGTGGCTGCACCCGTGTGCAGCAAATGTATAATATAATATAATTAGTCGAAACACTTTCGCACTATAAAAGATTCACGCCACATGAAGTACCCGTGCACAACAAAATGATGTGTATAAAATAAAAAAGTATAAAATAAATGCCACCGACGACAAATATGGCCACCCGACGTGACGCGTAAAAAAACACAAAGAAAAGATACGGACCGCGACGGTGGTATCGGCAACGACAACTTTCAGACTGACGATGGTCAACGACCTTGCGACGGTAGAATCCCTGTGTCTGGCGGCCGTACAGAACGGGCAGCCTTCGAGGGACCCGACGGCGGGGCGTGGGGTTTCTTCGGAATATCCCATTCCTTATCGGCGAAAGATTATAATGCTGGATAAAAAATAATAAAATAATAATTGGTCGCCGCCAGAATCGGTACCGAACATTCTCCCGCCTTTGAAAGTTTTTTTTTTTTTAACTTTCAAAATCAGAATCAAGTCAACATAATAAAGCACCTAATCTTGCAAAATATAATTGAAGTAACATATACAAAAAACAATATAAAGAAAAACATAAATACATAATATATAGGTATATAAAATAAATGAAAAATGTATAAAAAATGTGATTATAAATGCAAATTAGTAAATAAAGCACCAAAAATGGGGAAACAGTACTAAAATCTACAATGTTAAGCATTTAAGATATAAAAAATGTGTAAAACAATATTTATATAAAAGCAATTTATAATTGTATAATTTATAATCTGATGTTAATTTTATCGTTAGTGTTAAAAAAAATAAACTTATTTAAAAAGGAATAAGTTGGGCATTCGCCTTGAACTGCAACTCTTCAATGATAATTATAGTCATGTGATATTAAATTTAAAATTTATGATAAATTATTACAACTATTCGAGCAAAATACAGTAGAACAGTGTTTTAATTTTACTATTAATGGGGGTTTTTCATTGTGCTAAGAACATCATAGAACACAGTAAAATAACAATTCAAAATCAATGCACATTAATTAACATTTGTTACCTGTCCTTTTTTTTTAGCACATAACAGCGAGAAAAAAAATTTTAAAAATCACTGCATTATACTCGTTTCACACAAAATCTACAAATTATTCGATCCAATACAAAAGTATTTGAATAAACACAGCTCATAAATAATTATTTCTGATATAACTATTTAAGCCATTAAGTCATATAAAAACCATATTGTTATATATTTACTATAGGCTTTTATACTATAATATTAAAATATTATTATTTACATTAAAAAAAAAACACAATAATTTAAACTAGTAAATTAACAACGCAGCGGCGCGGATGAAGGACTGAATGCGTACCTATACATTTTGAAAATCCGGCTTTATTTATATTTTTTAAGTATACGATGGCGAAGTGTCGTCTATTAAAAAATCTATTTTTCACTGCATTTTGCGATCAAATACATAAAATACAAAATTAATGAGTGAACATTATTTCACAAATGATGATTATGTCACGGCTAAAAAAACTGTAATTAATTCGATTAATCAAGTGTTGTTTAATAAAGCAACGTCAAAGGAATTGGAAAAAGAGCGAAAAAAGTCAAGTCAAGTTCATTGTTTTCATTAGCTAAAAGCATATAATACGGTAAACGGCCAACGGGTGTAATATTGACTACGGTTGACAGCGTAAACAGGGATAAACTAAATAAAAAAATATATATATATATAAATATAAATTTGGTAAATTATACGAACGAAAAAACAAAGGGGAACTAAACTTGATAGGGCGAGTAAACTACTACGTAAGTGAATCATTCAGTGCGTTTAATACAAAATACAACGTGTGAAACAACAATTACACCTATTCTAGCAATTATTATAGTGTTTGTTTTCAAACTGCCGTATAGTGATAATTAATAATTTATTGCCAGCAATGGGTTTATTAGTAATCCAAATGCGTAATAAGTGTAGATACAAAACCTATCTACTAAATAATTTATCATTATTGCGTCCTGTGTGCCGTACAGTTTATCATACAATTGTGATTATAATTAACGTACAATAACTTAATAATTAACACAATTAATTACTTCAAAAATATTATAAGTGATGCTTTATCAGGTTATAGACATTTTTTACTGTCAGAACTATTTTTAAAGTTTTTTATGACAGCTTAAATCATATAAAAATGATTATTTCAGTTTGATTATACACATTATTTTTGATATAAAGTAATAACCAATATTTAACAATTTTACTATTTTTTTTTCTAAACAATAAAATACGTTACGTTATAAATGATTAAATTTATTTTTAAATAATCACCAATTAAATAAGGTTTTAAAAATAAAATCGGAAAGAAGAAAGTGCAAAATTAGAAAGATAGTAAACAAACAGTGAAAATATTTTGAAAGATATTTTAACAATTTATATTGAACTTATTAGGGAATGTCTAATGTATAAGAAACGGGTATAAATTTAAAGGAAATTAGTTAGACGAGATTTTTATTATATGGCGTATTGTTACTGGAGAGACTTATGCAATGAAAAACCGTCATAATCGATTTCTATAAGGCAGGCACAATATACAGAAAAAGGATAATCGAAAAAAAATGTATGGGGAAAGGAAACTTATGACAACGAATAAAAGAAATACTACATTATGTTTCGTTAGAGATTTTATTTTATTTGAAATATCTAACCTAAATAAAGATAAAAAATACTAATAATATGATGTAATTTTCATTTTTTGATATTTATGGAAGCAATTTTAAAATTTCCAATTTAAAATATTTTAACTAATAATTGCGATTTCAACAGGATTATACGCATTATTATTCATAATTTAGTTAAAATAAAATATATAATATCGTAGATTACGTTAAAAAAAATCCACTAGAAATTCTATTTTGCACATTATTGAACAAAGTCTTTGTCCAAAAAATATTTGAACTATGTTTTACGCATCGTAATTTTGGTAAACATTTTAGACGATCGATTATTCATTAAACAAAGCTGTCTATAAGAATAGATATAATATGTTTTATTAGTCCGTTTCGTGAAATAATAGTTAAATATTTGATCATATTACATCTTTAGTTAAATTTTTCGATTTTAGAATAAAAAATCATATGCTGTAACTTATAAGTCACTATTGTACCTACTTTGTTTGGTATCGTTACAGCGTGCGTAGACAAACATTGGATTATTATATATTTCATGTAGATAAATTTGATGCGTTCATTTTCAAAACGCGTAGATACGAGATCGTAGATACCCCTCTCCCTAGCCCCATTAAATCTCTGTGATGAATATTATAATTATTATATATATATTATATATATATAACATACACGCACACATACGTATATAATATAGTTTAATAGTTAGATTATAATTCACACGTTTTAGTCTGTTGGGGCCGCGCTCTCTCTCTCTCTTCCTGGACGGCCCAGTCTCGATTTTAATCGCACCGCGAGTAAAGGGTAGAAAAGTTATTAATTGGAAGTGCATAATAGTGCTGAGGGGAGGTGGGGTGGCGGAGAGATGGGCGGGACGGCGAGAGGCGATTAATAATTTACCGCCCGAAAACCTTCCCGTGCTCGCTGTACTGAAACGAAACTGCATTATAATGTCTACCTACATATTGTATACATATATTATGTAGCCGACGGTACCCATATTAAATGTATTGTGTTATACTATATGTGTATATATAATATGTATACGTACGCCGGCAAATTAGTCGACCTTTGCACTTTGCCGTATTATAAAACGAACGACGGGATGTGCGATGATATTTTCGTAAACACGTGTAGGTGTATAATACGATATTATTGTTGTTTGGAGGGTGGAAAAAAAAATCTTTTGCGACCCAACAGCACTAAAAATCTTATATCGCGTGATCGCGTTATTATATTCTGGCCGTCGTCGTATGCGCGTCTCTCTCCGGAGGGGGTCTATAGCAGTGTACCTGCGCGACGATAATATACGTGAAATATACCGAGGCGTATTCACACTGCGGGCGTAGAGGGGGCGGGGGAGTGTAGTTGCAGTTAATTGACTTTGGTTCTGTTATTGGACCTCTCGATCTATTACAGAAAACGAGGGAAAAAAACCCGGTCGTAACTCACCGCGGCAATATAGGTTTTTAAAAGATCCCATTGTTTTTCTCGTATATTATATCGATCCCGCCGCGAGTGGTAGTTGAGTGTAGTATGTATCTATCTATATATATATATATATATATATAACGTTTAAATGTAAGCTATAGGTACATAATAATGTACACGTGCGTATATTATACGAAATACCCTAACGAAATAATAATAACCATATAATATCGCAAATATTATAATCTTATTTCTAGGAAGTGATCTCTCAATTCTAAAAAAATCTAATCAAATTTTAATTTTAATTTCTGGAACACTTAGCATAACTATCTACTTTCAATGAACATATATATTATATTATTTTGGAAACTTTGTCCTATATAATTCAAAATTCAAACGAGCAGATTTGAGTTATTAAACTTTGTGTATTTAAGATAATGGTTAAAATGTGATTTTTTTATTAATAAATGCATTATTAAAGAAAAAAGGATCCACTTTGTTGCATGCATGGTGAATCTGCACTAAGTACTTAGACTTATAGAAACCTATTATATTTACAAGATTATTGGATTTTTTTTTTTTTTATATCAATAATATTTTTCTCTGTCTTTATGTTTATACTATGTACACTGTACACGGCAGGTGTTCATGTATTGCACTGTTACTGGTACATTCTTAAGGAGGTATAAATTTGCGACTGATTTTCTTACGAGCATCCAATCCCACTCTTTTCCATCACGCTCCAACAATAAAGCTCGCTGTACACTTATTAAATTTCTTACATTTTTTACGTGCAGGGTATTATACAACGTAAGCAGGTAGGTATACAAGGCTGATTTAATTAAATATATATTAAAAATCACATGACATAATAATATATTGGTAATGCAGAAGTTCTATTGAATTCTTGTGAATTTTAATTAAATAGAATAATTTTTATCTTATACAGATGGTTATAAGACATTCTATATTCGTTGGAGTTAGTAATTCCTTGCTATAATATAATGAATTATATCGTTTATGCGATGAACAACTTTAGTCAAGCCAATTGCTTCCAATGATAAATAATTGAAATAATCATTTTTTTTTGCATCGGTATCGTTATACATTTTTTCTTTATATCTATGTATGAATAAACCAATTTATAAATATATTTTAAACTTATTTTTTGGTACCTATTTTACTTTTAAAAATAACTGTTACAATAAATAATAATGTATTAATCAAGTCAAGCCGATACTATTATGGCGAATGTTTAACAAATACATCAAAAGAGTAAGAAATCAGGTGGCCGTTTATTGTATGAGAATTCGAACGGGTCGACAGATAGGGCCATGTGGCTGTCGCACGTAATTATATACGTCAAAAATTCAATTTGCTCGTTGTATTATTATTTTTTTTTTTTTTGTATTTTTCCAAACCTTTTGTCATTCCAAGACATCTGATGTCAGTCGGTCGTGGCTTTGAAAAATTGTTTTTCTTTTTCTTCCCTTTTTTTACACTTTTTTTCTCCGCTCTAGACCCTTTTTTATACTGTTCTTCATCCGGTCTTTATCGTTTAGTTCTTCCGTTTTACCGTTAACATAATGATCAGGTCCGACGATAGTTACTAAACATAAGGGAACGTAAACATTTTTTTTCTCAAACGAGTGTATATTTTTGCATATTAATGTGAAAATCGTATTAAGCAAATCAACTTTATTTTTTTATTTAACGTACATTCATTAAACTTTGTAGAATAAAGTATAAGTAATAAAATCGTGCAAAGTCAAATGAAGTACTACAGTAAACACAATACGCATTGGAGCGTATTTTTTTTACATGCATTCTTTATTATTACTTTAGTTAGAAAAATATCAATCAACTTTTATATATATATAATATTATGTGCGTATTGGAATGAAACAAAATATTATATATACCTAAAACAATTTTAGCTTTAGAAGTAATTTTATAGTCTGGAGTAGTTACATAACGAGAATTTTTAATGTAAAATTTATAATATCATCAACAATTTAACACGAAACGTTGAAGAAAATATTATTCATAATAAATTAAGTATGTAAATTGTCGGTAACTATTTTTAAAATAAAAAAAACTGTATTAATATTTAATAGAGTTTCTAGTTTCTATAACATGAAAATAAACAATTTACATTTTACTTGATTTATAAAACACACATGTATTAAATGTAATGTTGATTTTTGTAAATATTATGAATATTAAAACCTATATAATTTAAATTATAAATTTATATTTATATACATTTTATAAAAGTGATTAAAAATAGTGTTTTGAATGTTTGTGGTTCTGATCGATGTCATCATAATATAATAAAAGCGTTTTTCAAATAACTGTTATCACTTATTAGTAAATTATTTACGGATAAATAAAAATAATGATGATTAGACCAGTGAAATGTCTAAAAATTGCTACGCTAGATGATTTACGTAAACGTCTGGGTCTTAATAATTCACTTATATCCAAAAGATAGTGGGCATAATATTAAACTTTTTAAATATGTGAATATGCGTTTCATGATTTGCTTAACGGTATGTCATGGTCATGTAACTATGTAGGATTTAAAGTTATTGAACAGCTCGTTAAAAATCAAATAATATTTTAAACAAGGGTTATATATAAATATGACTGATTCACTAAATATATCTTATCTTTGAGAGACGAAAATCGGATAAGTTTTAGGTTATTCAGTCATTATATTTTCATTATTATAGGTATATACCTACTAGTTGTTAATTATTTATATTATACAATATACATATTACATATACATCATACCATATATTTTTCTTTTGTCCATGCATACTTATCTAGAGTGATATTTTAATTTCAAAAATTACAATTTTATTTAGATGATTATAATAATTAATAATAAATAATTTCGGTTACCTTAACTATGTATGTAGGTAAGTATAGTACAACCAAGTCCGTGCGTTTGGATTTAGATATCACAATCGTTTGAAGAAATTTTATTTTTTTTTTCAGTCGATTAATAAAAGAATGTAATGTAACGTAAAAAGTATAATATACATAATTGTAACACATACAATAATAAGGGTAGATGGTAAACAAAGGTTTCTATCTGTTTATGTACAAAATGGTATTTTATTCTAAAATAAAATAAAATTTTAACCAAATTCTTAAATCAATATAACATCGGATTATTAATACTGCTTACAAAAATATCTTATGCGCTCAAAGTTATATTTAGAATTGTGTTTATTAATGTAAATAACCTTATAATATAAGATATAATTAAAATAACTACAGTTACTGTGGAGTATACAAATTAATATATATGTATGTATATATAGTTTTAATAAAAGCTGAAAGTTCAGTTGAAATTCAAAGTTCATAATAATTAATAAATATTAATTAAGTTGAAATAGAACACATCTTTTATTTTTTACAAAAAGCATCATGTTCAACAACATAAAAAAAAATAATTATTTTTTCTTTATTCACCAAGTTCTAGCGTAATATATAATTTTATATAAAAAGTAACAATTTTATTCCTATTATTCTTATTAAAATAAAATCATAAAATTAAAATGTCTCGGTCATTATAAACCAATAACAATATAATTAGAACAATTTAAATTGACATTTCATGAACTAAATTGATATATTAAAAATAATTATTGACCACTAAAAATGTTTATGATTTGTAAAATTGATATATTTTAATAACACATAACAAGGAAATTAACATTTACAAAATCGCCGTGATAAACAATTATGAGATAACTGAAGCTCTGGTATTTTTATATGTTATCAACAGAAATAATTATTGATTTTTTCATTATATTTTTCAATTTTCTTTCATAAATTTCTTCAGATTTCTTAATTTTTATATCTCAAGAATACGCTGAATATTTTTATGGAATACACGAAATAAACTAATAATTAACATCTCCAATTTAATGTGATCAATTACTGCATCAGCTAAGATAAATCTGACTTGAGCTTAGGATATTTATCACGCACAAAGGTTAAAGGTTAAACAATACATTCATTTATTTTTATGAGTTTAAGAAACTATTGCTACTGAAAAAGTGATAAAACGTCCAAGAGCCGTGATATTCATTTGTTGTTTGCAAATGTCTGCGAACATTCTCATTATTAGTAAGCTGAATCCATTGTATAGGCTGTGATTTACATTAATTATGAGTGTGTTTTGAAAATATAAATATAAAAATAATCAATTGAAACACAAAATAAATTTTAATTAATAATTAAAATAAATTCTAAAAGCAAATAGGTATAGAGTCACCATTTCAATAACTGAAATATATAGTACATTGAATCAGATAAAAACAACTCTGGAATTTTTTATAATATTTGTATAGGTACATATATACAAATCATTTAGAATTTTCTACTGTGTATGAAAATCGAATTTTAAAAATATATACTTAACAGTGATTTAGAGATAAATATTACAAATACAATATTATTATTTTGTGATTGGATATCAGTGCTCATATTTCAAAAACTACGACAATCATTATGCCGTATATATGTGTAATGCGATAAAACAGAGTGAAGAAATTAAAAATAAATCGTTGTTGGATTTCATGATAACTAAAATGACGATGGTGATATTGTATTGTATGCGTACAGAACACATTTGGCCAATGAATATAATATAGTCGAGTCTATAATTGGTACTTGACATCTGGTAAGTGTATTTGGAATTTATCATTTATTATATTGCATTCTGCTCACAATTTATTTAAAAGCAACTGTTATACATCATTGTACATCACGCCAAATGTCAACAGCCGAGTAGCGTTGGCTAACGTGAATTATACATTATATTAGAAAAGTGCACAGCGGATGTTTTGACATATGGTAAATTTTATAGAGTAGTAAAATTAAAAAATTTATATTTGTTTCTATTTTTACTATTTCACTGAACAATAAAAGTTACACTTAAAAAATGTTCAATTTAAATTGGTCGGAATAAGTAACACTGTGTTGCATCATTATAAAATCACTTTTACATAAATATCGTGAATGAAATTTATATTTTATAAATGTTTTGAAAACTCAGACAGTATAGTAGGTATATTTAAGACTAATAATATGTAATCCTAATAACTTTAATATACACAACGACCTATTTATACCCAAACCAAAAAAATTAAGCCATTCATATTCAAATAGATTTCATAAAAATCACTTAAATCAAAAAAATCTTTTATCTTAAAAGGTTTTTCCTAACTACTACTAGAAAGCTAAAAATAATATAATTATATAAACTATTTTTTATAAAAAATATGTTATATACCTAAACATAAATCAGAATTGATGCTATCATTGATTATAGAATAATCTATTTTATAAATATTACTACTAGTATTACATGGGTAGCATTCTCCTCATGAACTCGTGTAATAAATGTATAATACGTTTTTTTAAACTTAAATATCTAATCTACCTATTGTGCTATTAAATAATTTTTTGTATAAATAAAATAACATGTTCTGAATTACTGATTCAGAGCCGCTGAATCTATGAGTATACAATTTGATCAATAGTTTTGATTTATGATTTTAAGACCCTTTAAGCAAGAATTTTCCAAAATCTATTCTTTAAGGAGCTTAAAAAGTGTAAAAAAAGGTAAATATGAAAACTGTTATTTTGTGGTAAGTTTTTGAAACTTAGCATAGGTATATTATATAAAATATATGTGCAGTTTACATTTAATGGCATTTAAGGAGTTGTAAATCCACGGCGACATTATTTGTCATGGGTAACGCCATTATACATCAAATAGACATTGTAAAAAAAATATTACAAGATTATCTACTACTAAATAAAATTCTATTTTTTAAAATTGTTTGATTATAATATTATTCTATACTAAAAGAATAGATGCTTCTCTTAATTTATTGAAAAAACCAATAAATATAAACAAAAAAATAAACTTTGTAGTTACAGTTATTATGTCATTTATAACAATATAAATGACATTTCATTATAACCGCATAATTAAGTTAATATAATTTTTGATAATTTGAGTGTACATTTTGTAAATAATTAAACATCAATCGGCAAAACCTATGCATTTTAAAAAGATTTTCTGATACAGGTTTAACTTGTTTCATTCGTTAATAATTTATATATATTATATTATCTGTTCATAATAATAATATTTGAATCATGTTTATACAAATTAAAATTAACTATCGAAGTTTAAATAAAGATAAAACGATTTTTATTTTTACTTTAAAAAAATGTATATAAAACCTCAGAATTTTTTTATTGAAATTAATAATTGTATAGCACTAACGTACTGCTGTAAATAACATAACAGCAACACAAAGAACCTCATTTAAAAATAACAACAATTTAAAACTTAATTTCAAACATTTTCTGGAATTTTGTAAAATGAATGAATTCGATGATTACTTTGATGAAATATCTGTTTAAGTATACAAAAACAACATTATTATTTTTTTTCAAACTTTCTGAGAATATTTAGTAGATAATTTAAAAAGTTATAGCAATCGTTACAAAATCTACATTTAAAAGTTTATAATATATAAAACTTTTTAATTTACATCGTTCCATTTAAAATTTTGATTTTACAAAAAAAAATCGCAAATTCAATGTTTTATTTGATTATATAGTATAAATATAAATATATAAAAAGAACATAATATATTCAACAGTTGAGTATTTAAATATTGTTTATAATAATAACAAACGTCTTGAAATTAAATAAAAAAATAAAAATCGTTTTAACTGATTTAAGATAAAATAATTATAGCAATATATTGTAACAGATTTTAGATAAAAAAAATTGTGTTCGTGAAAATAGTATAAATCAGCAGATAATTAAAAATATTAATTAATATTATAATTATACACAGTCCGAGGTTGAAAATGCAAAAACATATTATTAATGTTGCCAAAAATGAAATATTAGTTTAAGTCCAATAGAACTTAAATCGATACACATTTTTGGATTAACTTAATTTTTTTTCTTTTATTATGTTTTAAGTCCCTACTTTATTTGTCTCTTCATCGTAAGTATATTAATTATGTTGCAAGTTGCAATGATACAATTTCGGTGACACGGCGAAATAGTTAGGCAAATTAGGTACTTCTGTCTCCTGATGTCCAACTTTATATTTTAAAACGATATCGTATACAATACATAATATAGAGGTGCATCAAGTGAGATTATAATTTAAATAACTTAATTTTATTTTTACAACAATTATTATACTAGTATTATTTTTTTTTGTTTGTTAAATATAATTACAATACACTGGAAATTAATCTCATTTTAAAATAACATAAAATCTTGATGACTCAAAGTTGGTTAAGACGTTTATTTTAATGTATGAATTATGTATATTTATGTTACTGTGAATGTCAACAATTGTTGAATGCTGACAGTAACCTGATGAATGTCTACATACACCTAATAAATTAGGCGAATGTTGAAAAATGAAAATAACATAGGTATTTACTAGTGCATGTTGATATTTATATTAGGATTTTTAGGATTTTGGTCAATGTTGACATACACAACTCGGTTATGGTTAACCATAATTAATGTTAGTGTTGAAATAGATACTTATTCGCACGTCTTATTATAGTAATATTATAGTTAAATATATCTTTTATTATAAAATAGAAACAACATAATTAAATCAAAAATTTATATTTTTCAGTCAAAAAAAAAAAAGAATTATCATGTCTAGTTTTAGACACTTAACCATTAAATCTATCATAAAATTCTTAACGCATGTTTTCCATGTTTTCCATTTAAAGAAAAATTGCTTGAATAAAATCGTATTTAAAATGTAAATAAATAACTATGTTGAATGACAATTTCATACTAAATGATAGCAAGACAGCATAACGTGGAGGTTATCCAGTATCCACGTATAATAAGAATAGTTTGGTGAGATGATAAAAATGTTTATCAAAATATAATATTTTATACTGCATAGGTACTAGATAGTATAAGATATTGTATAATAATTGTGATGCTTCCGTTATTCCTAAATTAAATTGAATAATATCGGTATTACCGACATTCACCAACGTGGTTTTATAAATATCGACATTCACTAGTGAGTGTTTACTAACATCAAAATTTTATCAACGTTCCAAAATTCACTAATGAGCATTGACTTTGGTGTACGACGACATTAACCGGTAACTGTCAGAATCCACTAATAATTGCAGGCGTTCACAGTAACATATACATTTCATTATTCTTGTGCCATCATTGTACTGAGAGAAAACAGATGAAGACTTTTGAAAACCTAAATCGTAATATCTATGAACCACGTGATAAATCGACTAAATTATATGATCAGTGAGGCGTGCATAGTGTCCAAAAGATCGGAGGCTTATTTGATAGTTTATGATATTATTATTAAACTATATTCGTTGTGCGACACAGTCGTATGGTCGTCCACGTTGGTGTTTTGATCGTCCAAGAATAGTAAATAACACATAACTATTAACTACTCAGCACTCATATAATAGTAATGCGTAGGTATAATCAATGTCAATCAAAACATCTGTATCATTGTATTCGACACGATTAAGTAATCTGTACCGCACCGGCGGCGATGACACGGTGCACCGTCAAACTAAATTATTTCACGAGTATTCTAGGAATTAATCGAATCCAAATACGCATAATTGCAGAACTTTTGGGGACGTCGTCGTTTGTCACGGACAACGTTATAATATGTACACAAAATATATTATAATGGCATAACTGTGGTCGGAGGACCGTCAAAGTCCTGAGTATTCTACCGTATTGTATAGGGAAACGGATACGGAGCACAGAGAGAATATTATCGGCCAAGGAGAATCGCGTTGTATAATGGGCCGTGGAACAATTATTTATGGCGAACATCGAATGGGACGTCATGTCCGGCCGGCCGAGTACCTCTTCTCCTGCTCGACATCAACGATTATCACTGCACTGCGTGTGCAATAATAATTCATACACGTATTATAAATTATAATTTACCCCTGTCGTTGTGCAAGACCGTCCGCCCTACAGCGTTGATCACGAATCCTGGACGCCGCGTCCTCTAGCAGTCATTACGCACGTCACCCACCACCCCCTTTACAGGGGACTCAGATAGTACTCGGACAATTATAAGAATATTGCACAGATATTTTGAGAACATCAAAATGTCAAATTCTTTGTTTGAATACATTTTCGGAAATGTTTTTCGGACATTTAGAAGCGTTGCCTGTATGTTTTAAGGTCTGACACATTAAATATTGAGAGATTTATATCACTACCAATAGCTTCTCCAACTAGGGCTTTTAAAGGATAATATCGATAATTACAATGATGAAGAAAAATTCTGGAAAAAGTAACTTTCGCAATATCAAAAGTTGGGGGCAGACGATCAAAAATAAAAAGATGTGATCACCGCTTTGCTTTTGTGTGTATCACTGTTATGTACGTATGTTATAAATACATATTGAGAATTTTTAATTTTTACCTCTCATATGCAGAAAATTTATCTTATTGAACAATATCGAACAATACAAAATGTTATATTATAATATTATATAATATTTATAATGGAGATAATAATAATTTGCAAACATCATTAAAGAATTATGTTGGAAACTCAGATTTCAGAATAATAATATGTTATTATCCTTGTTTTGATATCTTGAACGTTCTTGCAATGAAATTATCGTCAATATGTAAACATACCAATTAAATTCACTTTGAGAAATAATATATAGATACATTGAAACTTTCCAAAAAATTTGACATAAGTTAGGAACATTCGTTAAGATTAGTTTAGTATTTTATACACATTCAATTAACTCATTTTACATGTAGATTTATGATATATTTTGAATTAATTAAATAGATCACTGGTTTATTGAAGTGTCTTTGGTAATGGTCATTGGAAATTAATTATTGCAGTATATTATTATTTGCATATCACTCAAAAATGGATCAATTCGATTAGTCATTATAGTAATCTCACATATAAATAGCTTCATAGTCGTCTAGTTATAAAACTATTTTTATTATTTTTTTTTTTTATTAGAATTATTAGAGTATTTTGTCAATTACAATAAATTACAAACTATGATATATAAGACTTATTAGTTTTTAGTTATTATTTTATTTAATGTATTCATTTTAATATAAATATAAAAATTCAAAACTTACAAATCGAATTGTTATAAACAAACATAATATTATAAAATATACAAGCTGAGAAATCAATCAATTTTAGTGAGATTTATTAGTAGACATTTATGATAACATTTATATAATATAAATGAATACATTAATTTATACATTTTTAACCAACTTAAGTGAAAACATGCGATATAAAGTTATCGTATTGTTAATTATTTTATCTTATAGTTTCACTGTTATTGTTATACTTCTATGAAATTTTATTTTTACCTAATTTATTTACGCCTAACTTATAGTCACTCGATACAATTTGTTATTCCAACCATAAACGATTATACTGGATATTTTACTTATAAACATTATGTTGTATATTGTAATGCAACATTTTGTTGGTGATTTTTTTTTCTTCATTCAATTTGAAAAATCATTTGAAATAATTTCATGGAATATTAATGAACAATGGTCGTATTTTCGACTGTTAGGTGTTCAAGTCCAACACTTTATTGTTTTTCACGAAAAACGGAGTTATATATCTAAAGCATCAACAGGGAGTCCGTCTACTAAACTAATTAAAATGCCAACGCTTGCCATTCTTTGCAGCCTCCTCCACGTCTTATTACCGTCATTCACTGACCGATAGAGCACTACCGTACGACATTGCTGGGTGTAATGGTGATTTTTGTCTTACAGAGGGCTTTTATCGCTAACTTAGTTATTCTGACGAAGCTCCTTATTAAAAAGATTGGTCTTTTTCTTCCTTTTTATTTTAGCTTTCCCAACAAAACACCCGACACCGTCTTTGTTTATTATTTTATAATTAAATTCGAAATTCTTTTCTTTACTTTTTACTTTGAAAATAGTTATAACTGCTATTTATGGAATACCATTATTAATAATAATGGAAATACTCCATAGTCCAGTTTAAGAAAACATAGAGCTACATCTATAATCTGTTAGAGATTAAGTATTTGTTTACACATACATATGGTTTCAGCTTTCAAAGATAAAATATAAAAGTTGAATTTAAATTTTAAACCATTTTAACTATCAAGTTATTCAAATTATTTATGAATATGTCTACAAAGTACGAAGTTTATAATATAAAGATTACTTGGAGAAAATTTTAAAATTTCTTAGCTTTACTTATTAGCATATAAATTAAATACAATATCTAATTATTAATTATCTATAGAATTCGTGCGTGAATTAAACCACATAAAAGTGCAGTTAATTAACATGTATGACAATATTACGTGTAAAAGTAGCAAGACAAAATAATTGTATTCAATCGTGATTATTAGAAATTAAAAATATTCGTTAATAAGTTTTACACTATAGACGACTATTGAGTTATAAATATATAACACTCAATTTATTTAGTCATGCAACTAGATGTATTTGAATTTATTTATATCGTGAAAGTGTATCTGTGATAGTCGTAATGAGGTTCAAAAGAACATAAAATGTTTTTGTTCTTATAACTTTTATTTTAATTGAATTATGTTAGTGAAACTTTAAAATAATAATATGAATAAGTTGTATAATATTTATATAGTAGTTAACCTTCAGCTATGTGCCCGTGTCATTTTGATAAAGTGACACAAATCTATTATAGAAATATATGATATATTATGAAGAATTGTATTTATAATAATACATTAAATAATATTATAATATAAAAAATGTGCACATTCCCGGATTGATTTTCAATAAAACCATAATATTGCGATTTTAATTTTATTTGTTTGGTTGAATAAATATTGATTAAAGAGTATATAATAAAATCTTATATATTATGTGGCACTGCACTTGGATAGGAAGGAAACTCTTTTACTGCGTCATTATCGGTCAACATCGTTTTTCCACAAAGAATTCACAGCAATGAAAAGCGGGTCACTGGTTTCCCCGCGTTTTGTTTCCTCTCTTCAGCAGTACTTACATCATTCTCTTTATGGTTTTACAATAACGTAGTAAAAATGATTATAACGACTATTTTTGCTATTCGAAAATCAAAGGATAACCAACAATGTTCACAAAATTATGTTACGTGTAAACTTTTCAGAAAAAGAACTTTATTGCAGTAATATATTTTAATGTAAATATTCATACACACGAACTACAAAACATCTACACCGACTAGGTTTTACGTTTAAAAACATTATAGGTGAATTCATATTTTAAAATCGTAATTTATATTACGCTGCGTCTCGAAAACACCTTCTACGATAATTTATTTTTATTACGAGTTCGTGGTTTTATGGTTATAGACTATTTTTTTCTTCTCTGCAAATGGTAAATGATGCACACATATTTTTTTGCAACTTAGCATCAATAGTTTTTTTTCCTCGCTACTTTTAAATTCCTCATTTAGCTTGAACATTTTTTGGAGAATTTTTTCGTTATTGGTTTATTACACGAGACAACACGGTTAAATTTTAAATTCAACAATAATTACGTTTATCCGTTTTTTTTTTCAGAACGGTAGAAAAATCCCAAAAAGTTCGTGTGTTACCTCTATAAAATTAAAACGTATTTAAGTCGGATTCACTTTAAAATGGTCATTTCAAATTACTTAATAAAAACGCTACTAAATTACATAAGGGAAATAAAATTTTTTTGATAAAATATTGATAATTTAGTAGAAACCCAAGCTAATTTCAAACCGTTTTATAAAAGTAATAGTCCAAAGAAATAATTTTTATAATTCCAATTTATATTTGAAATTTAAAAATAACAATTTGTTAATAAACACCATGTACAAAATACAAAGTTGTATTCTTAATTTTTATTTTGTAATAAATATGATTACTTTATAACAATAAAACTTGATTTTTAAGCAACCATAAAGAATGTATTTTAATTAATTTTTTTGTTTTGTAAAAATGGTACCTATATAGTTATTAGATTCACTAGTTATTTAAAATGAATTTTAGTTAATGAAGATGTACTGTTAAAGAAATGATTTATTTTTTTAATGTTCCGGTTTTTTTAGTAGGTAATCAATTCTTTAAACTATTTTATCAAGAAATAAAAATGTAATGGCCTATTGTACAATTAACGTTTAAAATGTTACATTTTAATTAGTTTCAAATAATTTCAGTTAACTTCAAAAGAAAAGGCATTTTTCTCAGTTTGTTTTGAATACATTATAAGGTTTTATAGTCTACGTTACATTTACGTATAAATATTTATTATTTCATCTGTTTTTTTAAAAAAAAAAACATTAGTTTTTAAACATTAAAATCTTTTAAAACTAAATTAAATATTATTATTATATGATTTCCATAATTATTTCTATTTATTCAGGTTGATCTTTATTTAACATTACTTGTGAACTTATTAAAAGGTTTGTAATTAAACGTCAAGTATCAATACAGTATTTTAAAATCCATCTGGTTTTTTTTTCTAACTGATTAATTTCTACTTCTACTCTAACCTAATGGAGTATTCTACCATTACATATACCAAACATGAGATTCTCTCGATTCCAACATAATATTAATTTTATAATTAAACATAAGCTTCGTTATATTATAATTACACTATTTGTATTATTATTCGGGAACGAAAATATTAATACCGACGTAAGATAACGAGATCAATTAAATTCGAGATGTAGGATGATTACAGCATAAAAAATAACAGGCGTGGAGTTTGGATAATGGGAGGGTGTGTTATTATAGAGTGGTGTTTTTATTTTGAATTTAAAAGCGACGATGAATCATCATATTACATAAGCGATTCAAAGATGAGCTCATACTTACTGATGAATAAATCACTCCATGTTAAAAACTTTAAAACATTATAAATAAAATTATCGTACAACGGTTTTCAAGATTTTTACAGACTTTTGACTTCAATTATAACCTCGAATAAAAACCTTGCATTTATACTAAAATTATGATTATAATTATATGAAATAAAAATTTGATTTAACCTTTAAACTTAAAATATGTGTATGATAATAATTATAAATATAGTGAATTTTCAATTCCAAAATATTTTCCATACTTTTACATGAACACTATACTCGAAAGTTAAAATAATAGTAATTTTTCACTTTTAAAATATCAAAATGCCACATAAAAGTAATTTACGAGCGATTTCATATGGTACACTGGAAATTTCAAGTATATTTTACTACCCTAACAAGTGTTAAGCGGGGAAAAACACATCATTGTAAAATCAATAGATTACACACTATGTTTAAATAAATATATATATATATGTGTGTGTGTGTGTGTATACAAGTTCCCTACTCAACTAATGGTCGATAACCAATGTATCGTAAATTACATTCATTATTTAATAATTCTATAAAACATTAATTTTGATGACTTTAAAAATTACTAATTAAATATCGTATAAAGCATACAATATGATATTATGTTTAGTTTCTACGTTATAGGATAAAAAATTCACATTATTATATTATATTTATTTATTGTTACGATAGAACATTTAATGAAAATAAATAACGAAATTACTTTTATTAGATACATAATTTATTTTTATAAAATAAATAATATATCAAATTACAAGTTTCTAGTCCACATTTCCGCAATTTTCTTGTAGTTTATGTTGCGAAAACTTAAAAAAAAAAGTCGTTAATATAGTACAAAGTATCAATTACTACCCTGAACATCAGTTATGATGTGGATTTAATTTTTTGAGTTTGGCGAGTTATTGCAATAAGTCCGACGCGTCCATCATGTAAATGCGTATCCAAACTGTGTAACACTTACACAGTAAGTTATCGACCTTTAACGAACATTAGGCTGTTCGCACGGACAGGTGCAGAGAACGGGCTAGTCGGTCCGATCATTTGCATACCACGCCAGAGCCGTGACGGTGCAGGAGACTTGTTTTGAATTTGACATTATTCTTGTCGTCTCAAAAACTTTGAACTAAGTTACGTTTTGCATAAAATAAAAATATTCAACGAGTTGACTTTCCATATGCCGCCGATCCGTTACTTTCATCCGCCCCCTTTGGACGTACGGCGTAAGACGGAGAGGGGCGATCTGCGTCGCCACTATATTCAATACTACTATTACTACTGCTGCTGCTGCTGCTGCTGCTGCTACTATTCAGGGTTTCCGGTCACGCCCGCGGCAGATGGTCTAGTAGGACACGCACACGGAACGAAAGTAGAGAAAAAAAAACCAATTAAGAAAGGTATATAATATAAGCTGCTACAGTGGCGGTCGCCGGACAGGCGTGGTACCATTAACGACACCGCTGCATTCGTTTCTCGTATACATGTATTATAATATAAATGAACATATACGTCTTACATGTTATTATTATTATACATTACACACACACAATATATATACATAGAATAGAGTTGCCTTTGTTTTCGATTTTTTTCTCAATTTATACATTGTGAACGAGTATAATATTTTAATATACGCCGGACTACGGTTTTATATAAAATCATACACCCCGCTCATTGTCGTGGTCTAGAAACTTACACTGGAACACGCCTACGTGTAGAAACGTATAACACGTGAAACGTTCGTACGCTATCCGAAATGGTGGCTTCGTGGACAGACGATGATAATAATCGTACAACAATAATAATTATTGTTTCAATTATTGAAGAAGATAATGTTCTACACGTTATCGTGATGATTTCCGCAATGTTAGCGTAAATACCACCAAAATTACATCGTTTCTTATCAAGTCTATCATGACTATATTATTATAACTACCTACTCTAAATAGTACCTAACCTAACGATTTAGAGCGGTTAAATCATATGATACTAGCAAGAATCTCAAATCAGTGAAAATTAGTGTATTATAATACTAGCAATAGAGAATGGTATTTTTAGAGATATCCAAAATACGCGATAAATACTCAAATGTTGTATTGCATGGGAGTAGCTGTTATCGTTGGTTTTCATTGCTTGTTATTGGTGTGAGACGAAATACCGTCGATCGACAAAGTCAATCGGCACGACAACGATTGGCACCCATCCAACTCAAACAACCCTCTCTTCTCGACCCCTCGCCAACTCCTTATCGACGATTTACCTCTCTCGGTCCACGAAACACTCAACTGTTAACCTGATTTTTTCGATAAAAGTTCAAAACTCCTTGACAACGAGGGACATATTATTACTGCAACCAAGTGCCAACACCATCTTATAAGAGCACTCATCATCTCATAAACTCATTTTTCTTGCAGTCGATTTTCATTTTTAAATTTGTTGAGTAAAGCAACGAACAAAATAGACTTGGGATCTATTCTATATATAATTGGAATATTACACTTATAAATTACTATTTATTTCTCTCTTATTTTCTTAGAATCGGCTATAAGTTAGTAGCACGATTTAAGTAATATCATAAATCGTGGTTAGTAGTTATAACAAACCGTTATCGATGGATTTAGAACTTGTTATGTACATTTTTATAAAATCCTTAATAGTTATTTAATAATAAGAATAGACTATTTAGCTATAAACCTACAACGGTGAAGCTTCAATAAAATATAATATACCTATTAAATTATTGAAATTAGTAAAAATGTTTATCATATATCAAAATAAAGTAAAATTTAATAATAAATATATGTATAATACTTTATTAACTATGATATCTATTACTGAGGATTTGGGTCAACAAAATAAAGTAAAATGAATATTATAAAATATTCATACAACTAAAAAAAAAAATAGAAATGAAAACAAACCTATTTGAAGTATAATATTTTTAACGCTTTTTAAATTAATATAAGCGGGTAGTATTAGCTAATTTGTTTTATATAGTTTATTTTTTACATTAAAGACATTTTATGTATTTGCTTTATATTATGCGATGTAAGATAGATAATACATTATAAATGTAATATATTCTTGCTGAATTTATGTATACTTAGTTACTTATTTACCTATATGGATTATGAAGTTAATTAAATTATTAGTACTACCAACAATAAATATTAAAGTTCGAAAGAAAAACAATTAAATATTTGGTTTTACACTCAAGTGCTAACAGAAATTACATCCTGACAAATATCCAATTGTTTTTAATTTAGTACGGTGAATATTTTATAAGTTCAGTATTTCGTAAATGAAAAAATATCAAAGTATAATCATTAAAGTACTTCACTGTTATTCGATGACCTGAAAATATATAAAAACAGCATTTTTAGGGAGTTTTATTTTAATCATAACTTTGGTGCAATATTTTATATTTAGTAAACGACAAATGAGACACCGAAAATAAAAATGTCTACTCTAGAGTATTTTGTTTCCTTTTAAAATATGCACTGTGAATAATTCATTTCAACAAATAATTTTCTCAAAACAGTATAATGTAAAAAATATAGACATTTTAGTGCAATATTTATTTATGTTCAAAAAACGCTTGGCATTGGTATTTATTTACATAATAAAAAATCTATGTGAAATACACAAACACAGTAAAACTGATCCTTTGATCTGTCTATTACTTATTTGCAAATAAAATGTAAAATGTATCAACATATAGCGGTGGCATTATATCACGTCATTGATTTTTATAAAGATTTAATAAATCATCAAGACATTCAGTACGTTATGTAAGACATACGGGTAGTGTTTTATTTTTTTATTATTTTTTTTTAAAGCAATATTGTGTTATAATTTATTGATAACAATAAAATATTATTCGTCCCCTTTTCAAAGTAATGAAACAACTTAAGATAGGAAAAATTGTATTTTCTTAGGTTAAAATCTTTATCATATGATATATTTCCTAAATTTATTAATTTCCAAATAGTTTTTTAATAAAATACAAGAGTTTGACAAAAACATTCGTGTAATATCCATATTTTAAATGAACTTTTTGAATCAGATTCAATGCTTTAATAATTATTCATAATAATATAAATTAATTCCTTTATAAAACTCCTAATCTTTTGGTTGCTTTAGAAAAAAAATATTTTTTTGATCGTTGAATGTGCTTACTTAATTATACACCATTCATGAAAATAGTATACATTTAATATTTATAAAAAATATTTGTTTATTTAATTACACATGAAATACATATTTATACCGTATACAATGTAAAAAATTAAATATTTATATACATTTCGCTAAACTTACTATTATATTTATTTTAAATCTCTTCACTTATATAAACAATAATATACTATAGGTAAACATACAAATTTACTTCTACCTAAAATTATAAACAACCATGGTTAAGAATTGTGTTTTTTAACATTGATGAATCTAATGATTCAATAATAATATTAGGTTATTTAAAAGGTAAAGTTACAAACAATGATAATCTTCTTCAAATACAATAGCGATGGTGGTAGAGGAATATTTAAAATGTTGTGATTTGCATATTTAATGACACTAACCACTTAACAGATGCGGGCAGTAACTGTGAACAAACTTGTCGTCAGTTGAATTATGTTTTAACACAACGTATCTTACGTATTTAAAATCATTTAAGAATAATAAATATCTTAGTATGTAGCTGATATAAATTCAAACTTAACATTTTACTGATCATTAAAATCCTGATTACCTGAATCCCTTACAAGAAAAAGCCATTGGAATATAATCTGTACATATAAAAGCAACATAATTTAAGAATCAAGTGCACGACTTTTTTTTTAATTAATGTACATTTATGAAAATATTAATAAATTTCACTAACTGCGTAATGGAAAGTTATTATATCGAATTATTTATAACTAGCTATATTTTTTGTAGTTTTCCTCCATAAATTTGCTAATGATATTTGGCTTAAAAAAGTGTAATAAAATTAATTTCAGATTCAATGTTTTGTATTTAAGAAAGTAATATTAATAATAATTAAATATGAATAATAATAAATTGTAAGTTGATGAATTTAGATATTTTAAAAACTTAAAAGTATTTTTTTTATCCCGAATGATATTATTTAAAATATGGTATGATGATTAATTTGTTGACATATAAAAATAAACTGTAAACAAAAACAATTTAAAAATATTTATATTAAATTATTTATGTATAAATTGCAAATTAATTTAAAAAATTATATATTGTACAACGATGATTTTTAATTCAGTGATAGCATCCACTGATAGCTATATACGGTTTAATTTTTATTCGGACCTATCATATTTGTATTGATATTTGAGGAAAAATTAAATTATTATAAAATAAATCATAGAGAAAATGTGGTATAGAAAGATATACAATATACATATTATATTATTTCTAACCGATTTTTGGTTTCCGAAGCAAAATAGATTTTTCCTGTTTAATTGACTTTAATACTAGAAATTCTTTATAGTATGATTATTGTATATATTCAAAAAACATTTCTATATTTTCTATAATATGTATACTATATATACCTACCTAATATATTATGATTCGATTTCAAGCGTTTTTGACGATTTTTTTTTTTTTTTGTCATCAACTGGTGATTTATATTTACGAACTCTAAACATCTAAATACCTTAAACGCCTTAAATAATCAAATTTAAGAGATTAATCTGCATACGCAATAGAGGTCGTTTAAAGTTTTATATTATGACATGCAAGACACAAAATAATATTATCTACTTTTCTCGTCAGTGTAGTTTATGATAAAAGTAACTTTTTAACTACAGGTATCACTTATCATTGACCATTATAGATTACTTTATTTCAAATTAAAATTATGCTTTTCAGTCAGCAAATGTCCAACAAACTATCTACCTCTATAATATACTAATAACAACGATTTCACCGACATTTTTATACCCAATTTAATGTACACTTGTCTATAATGCGTATCATTTAGGTATTATTCGAATCCTTTGATTATTTCTAAAGTAATGTATTAAATAATTAAAATTATTACGCTTGTGCTTGATAAATGTTTTAGACTGAAACGAAACTGCCTTTTATAGTAATTATGAGAATATTATGGCTTCATACTTCAATTGAAATTAAAGTCGATGTAATACAACTTAAATACGTTCCTATAATATTCCATTTATGCTATTTGACATGGTTTTGTGTATTTTGATAAAATAAAATCAAAAATAAATTTAATTTATTATTTAAATTATGTCACGAGATGTTTTTTATATTTTTTCAATATTTATAAGAAGTAGTAACGACTATAAATAAAATCATATTTACTACTCATGATATAATAATTAATTTGAAAATATTTATGAAATAATAACAGCATTATTTTTTTCAATACTTTTGTACTTCATAATCAGTAATTGGTGAATGAGTTAGCTAATATTTAAGATAAAACAATTATGTAAAAAAGAATTTGTACAAATATTGGTGTAGTTATACGTATTTATTAGACGCCAGCTTATACAAAAAAAAAAATCGTCAACAGTTCATTTTAAACGTTATTTTTAGAAATCGGATCAATGTTTATAATATATTATACAATATGTAAATAATAGAAATGTATTAAAAAAAATGCAATTACCATGTAAAAATAATTCAATGAATTA
This sequence comes from Aphis gossypii, assembly GCF_020184175.1. NCBI lineage: Eukaryota > Metazoa > Arthropoda > Insecta > Hemiptera > Aphididae > Aphis > Aphis gossypii. The sequence continues at coordinate 11,326,197 of NC_065531.1, read as the reverse complement.
TAATCAATTATTAGATTGGACGATTTTGCATATTATACAAGCTTTAGACACATACATCTGTGATTGTTTATAATTACTAATATCTGTGAATCTGTAATAATTTTTGTTTACAGTGTGCAATGTTATTCGGATAGTTTTTCCAATACAGATAATAGGTACAAACAAAACTAAAATATTTTCCATAAATGGGATCTATTTAATCGTGATTTGTGAAATATGTTTCGAAATGTCATCTGCGTTTATGTTCTTGTAGAATTTCAGGAACAGACCAACTACCGCAACTGCAACAGCTTAGGAAAGTTTACAAACTACATGATCTGAGATGAGATGGGTACATCACAACAACTTCTCAAGTAACTGTTTCAATGAGAATATAACGGAACTTATACTGAAACAAAAGTATTTAGTTCAGTAGTACTGATGTATAACGATCTGACTTTGAGGTTTGAAGGGCATTTTATCGTCAACGTTATTGAAATTCGCAAGTAAATTAAAAGTTTATGGTTTTGGTAATATCTTGAAGCTTAAGTATAAGATAATAGCTATCTATAGTAAACACTTTATTTCGTAAAAGAATAGTCAGATGACTCAAATGGAGTTCAATTGGTTAAATAGTATATTATTTGCATAATATTTTAAGTCAGAAATATGAAATAGTTTTAAACTTTCAGCGTAAATCGTGAAATTTTATATTTTAATTATAATTTATAAGACTTACTAACCATTTAAAACAAAAATATGAAATATTATAAGATTACCGACCGTTTAAAATAAGAATATGAAAAATATTTAAAACAAATATAAATTGAAAGTTATTTAAAACATATTTACTAATCAAAGCTTAGATTTTAGTTAAAAACAAATGTATCTATTATACTTATATTATTATTATTATATAGTTAAATAATGAAGAACAATGTATCAAAATTTAACATTATATATAATTAACAGACAGTTAGTTAAACATAATGTTTAATTTTTGTTAGTTGTATCATGATGTGATTTTTATAATAATAATAAAATAATTGAATGAATATTGTTTTTTCATTAATAAGCATAAGAAGGTCTATAGAAATTCAAGTAGTTAAAATATAAATCCTTTTACATAATAATAAATAAATATAATAAAATAAATACATTATATATTATTATAGTTATACTACAATAGTGAAAACGACGAAAAATATTATTTGTATAATTGTATCTACCTAACGAAATATTAATTAAAATTATGATAAAACTTATGAATTATGAATACCGTAGAACAATATAAAAAGAAAATATATTTTAAAATTTTTGAACTAATAAAAAGTTAGGATGATTTAGATGTTAGATTCACCTTTTCGTTTTTAACATTTATAATTACAAATATGTCAATTTCAAATCTTTAAGAAAGAAATAAGAAATATACTAACAAATTCGTCGTATCAAATACATAATATTGAAATTTGTAAATTTGTAATCAATGTTTTGATTAATAAAATATAATTTTATGTAGCTTTTATATTTTATCGATAACATATAATACAACAATTAGCAATATGTTTTAAAAAATAATTTTAAAATATTTTATTAAGTCTAAAAAAAAATAATTACGTATAAAATATAACATAATATTCAATTTCATGATAATAAATTGATCATTCTAGTATTACGAATATCTATTGGTGTGTGATCGCAGACAATTGACAGCAGGGGTACTGATGTGTAACCACTATTTAGAATATTTTAAGTGCATTTTAATTGACATTGTTTTTGTAACTTTGTATTGCCTCTGCTTTAGGTTGTGTATAAAATCACTAATGATTAAATTCTATACATACCTACTAGCTATAATATGGAGCCAACTGGTTATAAGACTTAACTGTCTATACAAGGTAAGTTTTATTTTATTTTGGGGTCTATAAAAATAATTCCGTTTGAGTTTTATATTATTACTTTATTATTGTTGTTGTTGTTTGTATAAATGTTTGTTCGTTCATTATATATAATGGCTTTTTTATGTTATAGTCAATTTTGATATTATTAAGTCGAACATAAAAATAAAAAAAAATATTCAAATAATATTATAATTAATCGTATTAACTAAATTTTTAGATTTTACCAGTATTATGAAGTTACTTTACTAAACGGCGTCTGGTTAAATTGTTGAATATTATTTTTAAGATAACAGTAATAATGGTCTATAAGATAAATCGTTATTATTTTATAAATTCAATAAACGTATTTAGATTGATGTAATAAAACGTATACATTATAGCTTGATCGATGTAAGTTTTAGATAAGTATAAATTATTTTACGTTAATTATTATTCAAATTACAGATATAAATGTATTAGCGTTCAAAATATATTGAGTTTATCAAATAACCTAACCGTACATATTATGTAATATGCATTTTTCCTAATCAATTCTATAATAAGCTAATCGGGATGTTCAGGTATTAGAGCCTTAGTCATAATATTATAAATTACACCTCTCTCTATTTTAAATTCCTTTGTTCACTGCCCATTATCGTTCACCACTCGTACCCGCAAGTCACAACCAACCATGGTGAAGATTGAAAGTTGGCACGAGAACGGAATGGGTCATTTTAATCCAATCGAGTGCGTTTGATCGGATTTTAATTAATAATCTACGTGTAAAACCATATAATACTATATATTTGACGTTATACGTAATAATATTGTAGTTAACCGCAGGCATGAAAACCCGTCGTCTAGTCCTAGTCTGTTTTTCTTCCATTATCAGTTTGTATCGATAGCCGGAATACCTACACGATTATCATTATTTCTAATATTAAAGAGTGAAGACTATGATATTATAGCATTTCCTCGTCCGATTCTACCATGGATAGGATAGCATCTATCTATAAATCAAAAACAATCGTAAGCCAGCAATTTTTAATTAGTGAATACGTTAATGTGTTGTAATAAAAAAATATCTTCATTACAAAATTACATGTACTCATATATTTCTATAGAACCGTTTACAGGTCTTCTTCAATATATAAAAAAAAATCTCGTGTATTGAAAACAAATTTTATGCATATAATAGTATGCATATTTATGTATTTTGTTATTTGATTGAAGTGAGTTTAATTTGTACGTAAACAATGTTTACCAATCAAAAATACATTCGATTAACCGTTATATTAATATAATTAAGTGTATAGTTGAACACATCATACAACAAACATAGGCACTGTATGTATACTCAATAAAAGTTTGAAAAAAAAACAATATTATTAATTATTATTATTGTTCTGATACTGCGTCCTGAAGCTAACCGAATTCCCAATAGTAACAAGATAGTTGGTATGTAAAGTGAGTAAGTTCACTACAGTTTATTTATACAGAGAACACATGATAATATGATATTTTTCCTCATTTAAAAATTAAATAAATAATACCTACAGCGTTTTAATAAAACGTATCTTGTTATATGCAGCTTTAAATTATCTCCATTTTTTTTTCATTAAATAATGTTATTATTTGTGTAAAAAAATAATACCTGCAGGCTTAAAAAATAAATTTAAATTTCAAAATTTATTTTTTTAATGTATTAAAAATAAGTATTTTTTTCCATTTTCACATGTTCTAAATTAAAATTATGGTTAGAAATTATAGCAACAACTTGTCATATAATTTCTTTTTTTTTTTAATTAAAAAATAAAACTATATAGATTAGGTTACATATTATTAAATAATAGTAAATTGTAATTTAGTAAAATGTAACAAGTAAAACATTTTCGTATTTATAGTGTTTTTTTATAACTGACGTTTTGATAAGACACTACATCGTACAAATAGAATAAATTTAAAAAAAATTTGCCTTCATCTTAAGTTATAAAAAAATTAAAATACAATGATTTGTGATTATTTTTTGCAACATTTTTTGTCTATACAAATTAATTTAATTAGTAAGTGTGATTTAAAAATAAACAAATTTAAATTTTCTGGTTGTTTTAAATATAATAAACCAAGTGTAAAATAGTAAAATTAAAAATTAGTTTTAAAAAATGTGACCACCACGGTGCTCTATTATGGTAAATACCTATACTATTATAATAATATAATCGTGCATATAAATTATAACACTATGTGATTTATTTCACAAACAGTTCAAAATATAAATTTTCTTTAAATGTTCTTCCTATCTTACAGAGTTGTTGACGCTATATTGACTTGCATACAATAATCGCGATTGATTTTAACCACGCCAACCCTATAACACTAATCACCAACACCATTACATTTTTATCAATTATGAAAATTCCCATTGGATTTTGGCACTGAGATGTGATAAAACGTCTCAATTTTAATAAAAATAAATGTTTGTATAATGTATTTAATACTATTTATATTGTATATTATACATTTTATAATATATTATGTGACTTTTACGTACCCTTCGTGATATTTATCGTTACATTTTACAACTGTTGCAGTGAACATACATAGGTACACTAAATAATAATCACGGGTTATGGATACTGTTCCCCCGATGGTTGTAGGCAGTATACGTATAATAATAATAATAATAAGTAGTTAACTGATGTGACTATAATGTGTGCAGAGTAAAGTAATATAATTATAAATATACGTTGCCATTATGCATAATTTTAACGATTTCTTGTGTTTAAACAAGTACCTAATAATTTGCATGAATAATTTTATAATGTTGAATAATTTACGAACAAATTAAATGAGTAAAAAATTAATGTTAAATACCTGGCAAAAATACCTACCTAATATTACTCGAAGAATCATGGTTAATGGTTTCACGATTAAAAGATTACTTTCTAACATTTTTTTTAATGTTTAAATATTGCGATATTAAAATTAAAATTATAAAAAAATCTTTAATTTAATAGAAAAACAGACCGAGTAATCGACATGGTGACATTCAAAAAGATAGTTTTTGGGTTCAAATTTCTCATAAAATTGTTTACATTCTGAGATTTTTTATCTTTTTTTTTTTTTTTTTGTGAACAGTGTTTTAGATAAATAGAATAGCTTAAAAGCCTTATATTGTACAAACAAAGTGGCGAGAGTGGAACTTTAAAGGGGTTGTTTTACAATTTGTAGTGTTTTAATCAATATAAGTATGTTAAAGAATATTTACAAAAATTGTAAGCTAAAATATACCAGATTCTGCTGGATATTATTAAATCATTACTTTAAATATTATACAGTATTTTACACTACAGTAAAACCTCGATTATCCGTCTATACAGGACCAAGATGGACAATGGTGACGGAAATCGAATTAAATGAATAAAATAAAATAAATATTTTCATATTAAGTATTAATATATACCTATTATACCTATAATAGTTATTATATATTAGTTTTTATTGTATTAGATATGTTTTTATTATTATCTAGGTATTATACATATTTGATGATTAAATACAATTATTTTAAAAATTAGTTATTTTTGTTTGTTTATATGAATCATAGACTTTTTTATAAATAAGTTTTACGTTGCACTTACGCATTTTGTTAGTATTTATTTAATTTTTCCAAGTCAATAGGCAAAAGTTTTCGCCTTTCAGACATTGTATTTTACGAAAAACACACACAAATATCCAGTACCTACGACAAAAACACAAAAACAATTAAGTACCGATCGTGAAGTGTATAAAGTATTCATTTGTTAAGGTATATAATATATTCATAATATAAATGATGATATGTTGCATTAAATACGATACAACTTATTTATAAGTTACTTAAAAGCGCTTATTTACTGTATAGTATATATTATACCCATAATACGGACGTTCAATAATCTATTTATGATTGTTATTATTGTATTATTCTCACGATACCATTATGGCGGTGAGTTACGTTTAGTGCACTAATAATTAATTCATCTGGTTTTAAAATATTATAACTTTTAGTTTTGTTTATTGATAGGTATATATATATCATTCCTAACCTTTCATTTAAACGGATTTTTATAAATATATTATATTAAAAAATTATATTGAAAATGTTAAATCTTGATGTATAAAAGCAATTTACAAATTATACTAATATTTATTTCAATGATTATTATACTGATAGAGAGTAGTCGTTTATTTATAATGTTTAATAATATATATTATTATGTTATAACAATACATATTTTTTTTTAATAATCTTCAATAAATAAATATATTTTACCAAAGATCGGAATAAGGAAATGGGGTTATGAGTACATAAGTATATACGGTCATTAAACTCTTATCAAAAAAAGTAATTAAATCGTTTTTTTTTTTTTTTTGATAATTGAATATTGGTCACACATTTTTTTCTCGACCTTCAAATTTTGTCCTGTAATAATTGGGTTACATATTGTGTATTCTCGTTCGATATATATTTTTAAATCCGCATTAATTATAAATTAATGAGTTTGCGTGCTTATTAGGTAACTATATTATTCTAAGTAATGATATGAACATTTTTCGACACGTGCTCTACAGAAGGGTATTAAGAATTGAGGTTAAGAAATTGTTTAGCTATTCATGGAAATGTTAAATTATATTCTCTAGTCTACGAAAACATCGAACAAGTCAAATCGTTAGTTAAAATGCTTATAAAGTTTTGAGGAAGCGATACGATCAGTTACGAGTTTAATACGGTTAACCGACCGGAATACCTACTCAAAACACAGCGGTGAGAAAATACGTGGCTGAGCATTACGAACTTCTCATTATTTAGGTAATGTATAGCTATGATTACGACAACTTTTTAAGCTCACAGTCGTTCGTGTCCTCTCCTAGTTGTTTACTACTTTAGCGTTATATATATATTTTTAGTATTTACAAGGCAATGATTACTGATTACGTCATTTTTTTTTATTGCATATTATTTATTGCAGTTTGTTCTCGAAAACACATGATGTACAAAATAAATATGTTATTTACGATATGTTTTCTACACGCGAATTACAAATCCCCGAATCATACCTCGGGTCATTAACATAATATACACACCGAATTTGACACAAATAACCCACGTAATCTTTCAATTTGTATTTACCCTAATTCAAAGCATATCGCTAAGTATTTAAGTAACGCTGCACGTCTTAGGGGTAGGTTAGGTGTTGGACCTGGTGATATGGTGCAGGCGATGAAAGCGTAACACGACTACAAACGGCGGTAAACAGCTATAAAATTCCAAAGGCGACGACATCGCGCGTCGAGTCGTTGCGTGACAACCGAGTAGGTATAGCAAAGCAATTGTACAACATAATAATAGCAGTGGCATTTTATTAAGTTCAGACAGTTTTATTCTTCATTGTCTAACAAATTCTCTAGCGCGTTTTTTGTTTTTGTTTTTACTATTATCGCCTATCGGTCTGGCCATGAAGACTGTCGTTAAAATAAAAGAAAAAATACTTACTTTAGAGATCAAAAACTCTCGAACGGGCCAATGAGCTGACCGCTATTTAATAAATACATACTGTTCGGGTGGTAAAAACGGGATATTTTGTGATAAATCTAAACTAACGGTTTCTGCTGAAATAGCATGCCCTAGCCGAAGTAATAGTAACGTAGTGTGGTACGTCTTCATTTGATTATAACTATACACGGCAGTTTCAACAAAAGTCAATAAATTACATGGTGTTTTCCCCCCTCTCTCACTAACATTACTGTTAATTTAGTACACCTTTAGATAACTCCGTGGCATTGTGTACGTTTAGCCCTTAGCACTTTTAGATATTTATACCTCCGGAAAACTGCCGGTAGAGACGAATTCGCTTGTGAGGCGAAACAAAAGGGAAAAAAGTAACAAGTTGTTGTTGTTTTATATTGCACACACAAGCCCACTTGAACCAGTGTATAGGAAACGAGACTGGGTAGTAGTAATAATAATAATAATAGTAATAATCGTAATCATAATAATAGCGACCCAGAGTAGTCTTGACGTTTCTTCATTACTATATACTCCACCACTGCTGCTGCTGCAGCTTTCACTATATAAAATATACACCAATGCATCCTATTGTAAATGAAAATTTTAATTAAGACTCCAAGATATCAGTGTTCGGGGTCGGCTGGATCAGCTAACCTTTAACACGCACACAGATATATAATGTTATTTATATTTATGAACCTACCTCTCACAGTTACTCCCTATAGTTGGTAATTTTTTTTAGCATTTGAACATTGACTTTTAGACCTGGTATTTTTTAAAAAAACATTAATGTTTTGTAAACGATTTAATTCACTTAAAAAGATCTCAATGTAGAAAAAAAGAAAATGACTAGGAATCTAGATTTTTGCACGTATTCGTTATGCTCTCTACAATAATGGATGATGAAAAACCATTATAATATTAGTTTCAAAAAATATAAATTTAAAATAATCTGTTTAAAATAACGTAAATATACATTTTCATGCATACAATTATTATAGATATTATATACCGTTTTTAAAATAATTTGTAATATAAGTACGAGATAACCGATGTATATATATATAATATATATATATATATACATGTGTGTGTGTGTGTGTGTGTAATAATAGTGATAAATGGATATTAATATATTATGCTAATCACTATAACTAATAAGTAATAATTTAATATAAAGCATTGTAACTTTTAGCAGATAGCTACAGCAATTTATCGAAAGGAATTAAACTATCAATAAAAAAAAACTTTTTTGTATAAGTGTAGCACAGTATGTAAATTAAGCTAAAACGAGTAATAAATTAATTTTTATTTTTAAAGTTGTGTACATAATTTCATTTTATTTTTCAAATTATATATAAATCAATAATAGATTAGTAAGGCGCATAGATAGATAATTAACAAAATAAAACACTACAACAATGTATAAAGGTAATTCCTCGACGAATAAAATATTTTGAATGTATTTAATATATTATATAACGGTGGCCACAACACTATGTAATATATACATATTATATACATGTATATTGCATATAAGTTTATAATATAGCGACCAATGTAAATATATATAATAAACTACGTTAGACCTAGATAACAATATTAGTTGCCACGAGCCGTATTGGCACCAATCACGATGGTCTATCGTTTGCGTTTATATTATAGTATATATATTATTATTATTATTATTATTACAATCATTATTGTAGGTTCATCGAATAATTAACGATATAATCGAGGAGCTAAAGGCCAGATAAATTTATGGAACGTCCTGATCGATCGCCAATCGACTAATATTTACACGTTGGCTAATATGATTTCCGGATCTCTAATTTATACTAAACATGCATGATTATTATAATTATGTTATCGTCGTAATATTATGTATTATACGTACTTATCAGTTGCATGTATAATGTACAAACACGAAATATGTATGTACATACATGCAGGTTCTTTAATAATTTATTATTTTTTTAAAACATTATTTGACTTAATTTGACATTTTGCCTTCGGGTATTATAATATTATTTACACTGTACTTATTTGTTCCCTGTTATGGCGTGTTTGTTTCTATACCACCATTATCTTTTGATTTTTAAACGGTAAGCTATATTTTTTTTTAATTTCACAATCTAAAGTCAAATAACACTCTATAATAACGATTTTGATACATAGATAAATATTAAATAATATATAGCATGTAACAAATAATGAATAAGAAGTGAACTAGATAATCCTCGTGTATCAAATATTTATAATCTATTGGTAAATCATTTTTCTAACTAATCGACTAATCTTTGAGTTCCTATAAACAAATAAAGCAACAATTCAATTCCTACGTAATAATTTAATATTTATACAAAAGTATTTTTTTTTTAATGATGATGGTTCGATAAACAAAAAAGTGAAAACAGTACAAATGTCAGTATAATAGATGCGTGTATCTTATTTATTCTAACACAAAATTTCGTAAAAGTTAATATTTTTCAAAACAATAAGGATTTGTTATAATAAAAAATACTCTTTATTTATATACAAAACAGCAGTACAAACAGATAAACACTGATGTAAGAGAATAGAAATGGTAAATAGACAGGCTATATATTATCATTATAAATTATAATAAGTTAATATTATTATACATAATATTATATTATACATCTCGTCCCTACAAATCGAGTATATTTTTAAATTTCGATCGGAGAGCAGTGAAGTGCAGCGGTGCACGGTTAGCCCTTTGGAGACCCGGATAACCAGAAAACGTCGTTGGTCCTGTATAATAATAATGACTCCCCTGTGCAATTTACCTAACATCTCTCGAACCACCACCGCCGCGACCACAAACACACGTTGAGAGCCGTCCGGCCGGTCGGTCATTATTTCGGATGCGAAAGTTTAATCCGAATTTTCTGAAATGTTTATCCGCCCGTGTAACGTTTCGCCGCTGGCAATAAAATTCAAAAGCCGTAATGTTGTGTTAAATTACATATATAAAAAATGAACGGCCGTCGTTCGGTGACTAGAATTATTACGTTTTGAATGCTTAATTGACACATTAACCTACAAACAATAATACTAACTATCTATGTTATGTTACACTGCTGTACAAAGTAAGTAATAAACATAATGCATAAGATGTAAATAACAATAACTTGTTATAGTGTATTTTGTTAAGATAGAAAAAGAGAGAGAGATGAAGAATCTCGAGCAGTACCTACAGCATGCAGTAACGCTGATAAGGAAAGTTTAACATAGTAGGTACATCGACCACAGTCAACACAAGATACAAAATGGATCTACAATAAATATATTTTTTAAAAGACATACAATGACAATGCACCAATAATAATACAAAAATTGTACAACTACTCAGAAATACTCAACTAGATATTATTTACACTGTATAGTACGTTGAAAATAACAAACTCCCAGAGGAATTAAACAATAGCAGTAAAGTAGCAGTATTACAAGTTTGGCGATTACTTGAACTTTTTATGCTTAAAAAATTAAATTGTATGAAACGCATAATCTGAAAGATGGACAATAATATCATATGATGTTTAACAAAGACAAAGTAATTAGTAAAATATGAAAAATCATTTTTAATGAATTTATTCGAAATTACGCATGGTGAAGAATCTAAACAAAAGTCCATTAAGCTATGGACTATATAAGGAAATAAATCAATAACTGTGTACGTAAATAAAACTGAAATATTAAACTATTTAAAAGTTTTTTTTGATACTTACTAAAATCATTCTTAAATATTATTGAATAAAGTCTATCATACAGTTAGGGAGGAGTTTGACAATATAAGATATTTTATAGAAGTTAAAATAATTTATGTGCTTTAATAAAAATAAGTAACTTTGTAAATATTTGGATTTGGATTTTCATGTACAAAAAATTTCAGAAAATTTATTATATAACATATTAGTTATTTTTCTTATTTATTTAAATAATTGGTCGAACCATTACATTGAGATATATATCCAAATAAATATTCATCGAAACAATGCCGTCAATGTTTTTGTTATTTAACATTTACAGTATAAACAATTGTATAAATATACAAGTTTTTTATATTGTTTGTTAAAACTTATTTTTTGCAATTATTTAAAACCTTTGAATAATCTGGTTTTAAACCTTTTGATTTATTGGCTTTTATTGGTTTTTGACTTGTTGAGCTATCTATTTTACAAAATTACTTTTTTAATTTAAACAAACCAATATAAACAGTATATATATATACATATAAAGCTGGTTTTAAGTTCAATATTAGTTCGATGATTGAAGTTAAACTATTAAAAGGGTATTTCGGACAAACAATTATTAGCAACATAAAATAATAACGTACTTTAAATAACAAAGAAGATAACTACTTGTTTGTAAATACCACATTGTTTTTGATAAATGTAGCATTTTATACTAGGTAGGTATACTATAATAAACAAATAATATTATGCTGTAAATTTATCATTAAAATTTAAGTACAGTTATATTATATTCTAAATAAAATCTTTTGATTTTATAGATCTGTCAATTTACGTTGTTTTTAATGAAAAAACTTCACTACAGTCAATAAACATTACATAATACTATTTAATATTTACAAATATATAGTTACTAATAAGTTGGTAATAATCGATTTTTTACAACGAATAGTTTCGCAATAATAGTTAAATAGTATTAAATTCAAAATTCGTTTAATCAATCATGTGTTTGGTTTGTAGACCAACAATTATGATATACTATTTAAAATGTACTAAATGATTTATCGTAAGTAGAATACAAATGTATTGATTCTTAGAAAAACATAATAGGTATAAAGGCTATTGTAGTAAACGATGCCTTACAATGTCGTCAGCATTTAAGACCAATAATTGCTTTTTATAATGGTAAATATATATTTTGCACCAATAGTCTGTATTAATACCATAATAGTATAGATAATCTTAAGAACATAATACAGAACAATTTAATATACAAAAGCATTTTCATAAATGGATCATTGAACAATAATCGTTTAGTAGAGCGGAATTGATGAGAATCTTATAATAATTGTACAAATATTGATGTTGGATATATTACACTTTTGTATTTTAATTTGAATATATTATAGCTATAATAAATTGTATTACCTACACAATGGATATATAATACTAAATATACTGAAAAATAGTACTGAACAATAAAACATGAACATTAATAATAATTGCGTACAATGTTTCGTTGAAATAGGCTATCTATTGTTACTCTATTTGTTCTTATTTAGCTGTCTCAAGTTATTACTGAAGTTTATTTACTAAGACATTAACTCTGGTGTGAAATGTCCTGGTCAAACTAAAATAAACGCAAACCACGAAAAATGGCTGCAAATAAAAAGGAAAAAGAAAATAATCGAAGTCTTAGGTTTTTTCTTTTCAAATATTTCTTAATAATATATCTATGATATTAAGGAATATTTGCAACCATTGCAATATTTTACAACTGACATCACTGATAAAACTAATAAAAATAAATAAAAAACAATTTACTAATAAACTTTACTGTAGTTTCTACAATAAATATTTCAATTTAATTATAGCTCCAACTTTTTAACCATCGTGGACCTAAATGTTTATAGGATATTTATAGGCTTTATTTAAAAATTGATTGTAAATAACGAAGTTGAATTGATAAAAAAATTGAGCGATATACCAATAGTATTGGGAGTGGTAAAAATACCTATAGATGGATTTTAAACCACATATGTTTAATACTGTTTGGGGCTATACAAACAAAATTGCTTTGTATAAAGTCAATTCCCGGTAAAAAGAATCAAAGGACAATGAAAAAAGTAACTATTATTGAGGGTTTAAGGAAACGACTTTATTATTAAATATATATACACACAATTTATCAGTGTAGCATTTTGGTTTGCCACGAGGGGGAGCATTTTTAAAGAACACAAAATACTCTAATACTTAGTGCGCTCGAGGATAAATCGAAGGGCCTGTTAACTGCAAACATTTTCTTATTATTTCCCCAAGGATCTGGTGGGGACCCTTGTTGATTTTTACTGCAGTCAGACAAAAACAGTTCCCTTGCCCCCACCAACCGTATGCGTTCTGCAGACGAACTGTTATGCACTGGGCTAGGGTTTTTAACCCCCTCACTCTTCTTCATTTTTGTTCATTTATTTTCATTTACAGGGCCCCAGGAGTAAAACATCCGACGATGGTCTGTCTTGAAATAATTAAACTAGAGCGAAATTATGTTCTTTTATTAATTATTTTTCTTAAACAGATTCTTATCCAAAAAATTAATGGTTCTCTAGCTTATTTTACAATTTTAAAATAATTATAAATTCTTTAACAACTAATCTTCTTAGTATATATTGTAGCATAGTACATTTTAACTAAATGTCTTAAGCTACTATCCAAGAAAAAATTAATTTTAATTATAAACTTATAAATAATACATAATTGTATGAATCATATATGTATTCGCCCACGTATAAACTAATAATGCATAAATATATGTGTATACTGTATAAAGTATACGAGTTAGAACAGAAGGTCATACACATAAATTATAATTAACTACACATGACAAAAAAAATTATCTACGTATTTATAGGGGCCTTAAATCAGAAAACAATAAAGATTTGAATTGCATCTTAGAATATTTCTTTTTTAGAAACTTAAATTTATGGAATAAATTGATTCTATTTAGTATTTATATAGGTACAAAAAATACCCATCGAAAAAATTAACATAGTTTTATAGAAAAAAATGTCACAGTACTAAAACTTAAAACACAATCAAAAAGATATTAGATGAAATAATAAAATAATATATATATATTACCTATACACATACCTACCTTATTTATAATTCTTACTATTTCAACTAGCCATGTATTATATTTTTATTACCTAAACCTAATAATAGTGTTGAACTAAAATTATTAGTGTCTAATATTATATTATTAATGACATTATAAAAAATGTTATCATAAATTATAATGTCTTGTATGTGTCATATGCATTTGGTACTTTGAGTTATATTTTTTATTTTGGTCACAGCATTCTGCAGTATTCTCATTTCAGAACAATAGTTGTATATAACAACAAATTATAATCTACGTGTACCACTGGGCACTAATTGCCCACATAAATTATTAGCTTAAATACCTTTCAAAAAATATTATTACCATTACCTATACGTAATCTGTAATTATAATGAAAACTTGATAACAATAATATTTTAATTATAATTTTTAAGACATAGTATATTTTTATTTTCTGTCGATTTATTAACTTAAAAACAAAAAAATGATTTGTTGTTTGAACAAAAAAATATTTATAGTATTTTTATAGTCGAAATACAGTGAATATAAATATCTGTACCCATAGATAACAGTTTTTGTAGTTACACTGAATTGTGTATGCATTTACATAATATTATGTTTTTAAAGTGATGAAAGTACACTTCACATGTCACGTAGTTCATTTAATCATCAAGTGTCTGCAAAACCATTTCCGAAAAAACTACTTAAAATATAGATTTAAATACCTTTCAACACTTTTTAAAATTATAATTAAAATATTTTAATTAAAAATATTAACTATAATAAAGAGTAACTCAACAATATTGTTGAGTTTATATTAATAAATATCATTGAATCTATTATTTAGACAATCATAATAATATTTTAATAATATAATACAATTATTAATAATGCGGTATTCTGTATTATTTATTATACAAAAACCATTTCTTAACTTGCTATAATATTTATAATATTATATTGCTCTAAATTGTACCTATATGCGATAAGTTATAATATAAAATATATTGACAAGCACGTTGATAATTATTGCGTTGTGACAAGTCATGTTACATGATTGACGATAATTAATTATTATCTGGTCTTTAGGGTTATCCTTAGGGGTTATAATTTTTTCTAAATATTTTTATGAAATAACTAGATGCTGTTGACATTTAAATATACATATATACTTAAATGTTTTAAGCATGATAGGATTGAATGTTGGATTTGAAAGATGAATCATATCTGTATTGTACAGGTTAGAAGTTTCCTTTGTAATTATAAAGAATAATAAGGTAGTACGAAAACAATAATGATCATTCAAGATAAAATTTAACTGAAAAATATTTAACTATTGTTTTCTTTTAAAACCTCCATGGAAAAAAGCAGCTCTTAAAAACGTCGTTGTCTTTTATGAGCCAAACTAACGCTGCGTGTGGGTCTATCGTAAATCAGAGAGCTTTACGGTCTTCACGGAGATCATTAGATATTGAAATGAAAATAAAACTATAAGCGCAGCGAAGGATCAGCGGCCGATTAAACTGCGAACAGTTTTACACATAATATTATAACGCAATAAACATACTATAGGCTTGGCGCGGTGCTTTAAGTTCGTTTTATATATTTTTTACGACAACAATAATTTAGAGATTCCTCTCCGGGATAGTGGTTTTAATTCGAAAGAAAACGCTAAAAGGGGAAGGGTGTGGAATAGCTATAAAAGACGGATGACAGCCGTTGTCTCGGGAAATTAACGGCCATCAATCATCGCATACGTACACTAACTTAGGTACTGTAAGTGACGCACGTTGCTCCCCTATAACTTTCGCGCGTGGAATTACTGGAATTGACGACGACGTCAACGCGACTGTTGCGGTGGTGGCGGCGGTGGAGATGACATAGTGTTCGCTTTATGCATAATATTCTTACTTAAAATCATAATGCCACACTATCATTAACCCATCAACTTGACAGTGAACCGATTATATGTTATGATGCAACAAAAGATAAAAAACACGAAATGACTAAATATCATACTATAGATCAAATTTCTTATTTTCTTTTTTTTCCGGTTTTATTGTTACAAAAAAATAAACCGGATTTTGTAGGTTTTTACTTTTTTTGCTCCCGAAAAAGACAACTTCGGAACACATTCGCACATCTTTTTTTGAAAATAATTAATATTTATTACTTGTCAACATCGTGCAATGAACTAAATATCGTAATAATAATTACGATCTTAAAATGTGTGTATATTGTAAAAATTGTACAGCGAGGGGGTATATAATATAATATAGTCTCTAATATAATACTTTGCTGGATAGGAAAACAAACGTAAAACTAAGATAAAAAGTTTAAAAATTAAGTATTTAATATTTTAATCTATATTATAATTTTCACGTACGGTTACTTACAATTGTATAACAATATAGTTATACCTTCCAAACTGATTATGTATTTAGCTATGTGTACGATCAGATTATATAACTTACATATAAGCACAACCACCCCAGCACCGTTTTCACATTACTACGAGATGGTAACAATGTTGGCAATCCTAATTCCTAGGGGCATTGGGCCAAATCGAATTATCCGAATCCAAAGAGCCAACATGACTGTTAGCTGGCTGCACCGAACCGAAAAAAATCTAGGACAGAAATCTCATAGGATCAGATATCGAAACAATAATGTTATTGCATAGTTTTTCAAGTTAAATCCTAATCTTGATAAACTGCTTCCGGAGGATAATTTACAGATCATATTCTATTATATGTGGCATACTAATAATACCGGAGTACACTGTTTGGGTGAAAAAATAACAACTTAAAAACAACATAGGAGAGTCAATGAAAAGCGTATAGGCGTGATACACTCGGCATGTGTTCGTTTATTTTTTCAATTGAATCCTTGCTAAAGGGGAGACGTGTTTATTCTCTGATTTCCAGGAATCGTAGAGATAACATTAATGCTACTCAAGTTATGAGTTTAGGTTTATGTAAACTAATCCATGCACGAAACAGCGCGTATGGTCCCATAAATCGTGTCAGTGGACTCCCGCGTGCATTCTCATTTCGCCGTAGACAGACATCGCGCTTGATATATTTTTCCACCTGCTCCAGTAGAAAAAAAAATGATACTTCATTTTGTACATAAACCGAATGACGTTAAAAAATGCTATACAACGTGCTCCAAATTGGCTGGCACGTATATATTATTATTACGAGTGTACATAATATAATAACGTCATTCTACAACGGAGATACCAGGTTAGGTTAGAACGGAGAATCGTGGTACCCGTATATGTGCTTATGTATACAGCACACTTAAACGGAAAATATAATAACATTTGCAATTTATTTATAGAACGCAATAAATAACACTCTGCTAAATTTTACAGAAAACCAACTGACCAATACAGTTTATACAAAATATTGTTTTTCCAAACCACGTTTTATCGTACTTCGTATAATACAGTCTTACCGTTAAGTGACTCGTGACAGTGACATTTATAAAAATCATAATGAATCGAATAGTTAAATATTTTTTTGATACAGATTTAATTACCATTATGCTTTTGTAATATTTAAAAACGAGAGTTTCGATATTATTCTTAATATAGATACGCGTTTCTTTGAAGTAAAAATAGTTACAAACGTTTTAATTTTCTTAACATGTTATTTTTTAACGAACTTTGGTTAAATTATTGGTCGTCCATTACAATATTTACTTATAAAATATTGTAGCAAAAACTAAAAAACGTTTGGAAATCAATTCTGGTGGTGTGGTAAGTGGGTGCGCGCACCACGTCACATGTACGTTTCTAACAGAATAACGACTTCGGGTCTATAATCAGGCTATAAAAATACAGACGTATAATCCATAGGAAAATAATAATTATAATAATATATGGTACGGTGTTTCGAACGTACCGTACATACTTAACGCGTCTGTATAACGGACATTGGCTAAGCGTAATAGCCGGAGATGGCGTTACGGTACGTCGTAACCGACGGGCTAATGCTTTTGACCATAATATATAATATGAATCCATTTAAATGAGAGAGGTGGTCGAAAACCCATTTTCAATAAACCGACAAAAAAAAAAACGTCTTCGTCGGTCGTGGCACACTTCGACGGAGTGTGCGTAATGATAGCACAATATTATTATATTATTATAATAACTACGCCGAGTGTGCCACCGTACCGCGGTCGGTTCACGGTCCGGCGCGGCTGCAAGTTCTCTCGCCGCCGAGGAAACGACGAGTCGGGGCTAGTTGCGCCGTTATTTTTAATGGGTAAGTTCTAAGTACTAAGTGCTTATTTCTACAATATAATGACGTATCGATGGAAATCACTAGCGTGTGTGGGTAAATACATCGAAAAGTGTGTGTACACGTGCTTGTGTACATACATTTTAACGATATACGGATATAAAATATAATATACGGATATAATGTGACCGCGAGTGGGTCGTATTCGTTCGGTGTTTCGAATATAGTTTGAATTTCCTACTCGGAAAGAGGAAATAATAATGATAATATCATATTATTTTAACGAGGATGAAAGAATATAATAACGTACGGTGGCTCGGCGGACCTTCATCTGTTCGGGTGTCAGATCTCGCGGTAAAGACTTCGAACACATATTATTATTATTATATAGCTATGGTATATACCAGATGTGGTTGACTTCACGTTGCCGCCGCCGCCGCCACCCGTGTTTAACGTCAGTGTGGTGTTTTCGTGATAATTACCCGTCGCCGACACCGGATCTCGTGGTGTTATTATTGTATAGAATGTATTTTTATTTTTTTTTTTATTCGAATATATATTTTATTTTTGGTACGTGTCGAGAACGATCAACTGAGACCACAATGGGTACACATTATACTGAGGTATTATTATATTCTATGCGAGTACTTAGTAAATCGTTACCGTATTTTTTTTTTCATTTATATATAATAAATATAATGGGTATGTGTGTGTATATAGGTACAACAGTGGGTGCACACCGAACAAAAACGATAAAAAAAAAAAACCGACGACAAATCTACACAACACAGGAAATCGTCCATGAAAACAAACACACAGACATTGTAGTCGGGCGACGGCGGTACCTACACCGTTCTTGTCGTCGTTCTTTATCTCTCGTCACTATGTACACGCGCAGGTACCTTAGACAAACACAATGTACAGTTTAACAGGCGTATATGTATATATATATATTCTTTACCGAAGGGGAGAGGAAGCCGTCTTCCTAATTGTAAGCATCGTTTTTTCTTTATTTTCCGAAAGACATCATAACGCTTCGAGAAACGTGATGACGATACGGGGAGGAGTCGAAGGGAATACTCGTCGTAATAAGCCTCGACGTCTCGGACGGGTTTTTATTATTTTTTTATTATTGTTTATTTACTTTTTTATTCGTCGCGCACACGTCGGCGGCCCGAAGGCCAACGGCCGGCGCGCCCGCTCGATCAGTGCTACTCAAACACTGGCAATCGTTTGATATACCTAATAAAAATACATATAATATCATATTATATTATTATACAGTACGCATATTTTATATATACATAGCATTAATAATAATTACCCGTATAACATCATAATCGTTACGATATTATTATACTATATTGCGAGGTATCGGTTACGCCGCATATATAAATCGTACGACCGTCGCACACGACCGTCGTAAATTATTATTCAACGCGTTGCAGCCCGCGCACACTAATCGGTTCTGCTCGAACAGATCGACGTGCAGCCGCGCACATTACAATAATAATAATATATAATAATATTATACGATATATACCTTGACGTGCAGCACGGGCTAGACGCAGACACAAGTATTGCGACCGCGTGTCGTGTGCTCGTCGGTATCGATATATATATATATACGTTTGGACTTGGCGAGCGGTAATCGCGTTTCGATCTCGGCGTTGTCGTCGCAGTCGTGTGCCCACAGCATCACGAAGTCGCCGCCGTCGCGTGGCGCCGCCGTCCGGTTTTTACCGCGTGCCGGCGTATCCGCAAGTATAGTACCTATATACCAATGTATATTGTTATTATTATTATTGTTATTATATTACAGATCCGATGTGTACGGGTATTATTGTGCGCACGCGTCGAATAGAGATTAAACAAGACGGAAAAAAAAACTTATAAGTGCATTTTTTAATTTTAAATAATATACGACTCCGCCTGTACCGGTTGCAATCCGACGGCATACGTCCAGACACGTGCAGGCGTAGACTTTGTTATACTTTAAGTCTGAATGTCGTTAAACAAGGGGTATCCAAAAAAAAAAAACTAATTTCTCTATGCTGGAAAAAATAAAAACAAAATAATAATAATAATTTACAGAAAATAGGTAGTTGTTTTATAGACTATGATTACGCGTAGTCACCGTTATTGTATGCGAGTATCTACATATTTTGGAAACGAGTGGTCCAAGTTTCTTCAAATCTATTTTGTAAAAAGGTATTAGGTAGAATCATTTTTGCGAAACCAGTGAATAATCTCGGCTGTAACTTCGATAATTTCACTTCTGAAAGATTTACCTCCCTGAAAAGTTTTTAATGGTAGAAGAAGCCAACTATACCTATATTATTTATTAAGTTTTTCCTTTTTTCTAGAGTTCGTTAAAAACTTTTTTGGGAATAGAATTGTTCAAAAGTGAAACTGAAGTTATCACCGAGGTTACCAACTGGTTCCGACACGCCTTTTAACTGACAAGATTTTGAATAACTTTCCACAATATCGAAAAAATATGAAAATGAAATTTTTCCTAGTGTAAAGAAACATTTGAAATACTTTTGAATATTTCTGGTATACATAATAATGTAAATACTGAATTGTAGATGGTGTATTATCTTGAAAAACCGATGATAACAATTATTATTACAAAGACAATAATAATAAAATTATATTAATAATAACTATCATATAAAATATGATAGGACGATGAGTTATACATATTATAGTGATGGTGTAGATCAGGAATTTAATACATAAACTCGAGGATAATATTAGAGACATCGCGTTGTTATTATCATGTATCGTTCTACTGCAATGAATATTTCTTGTTGTTCTGTTGATGTATATAAAAATAATTACCGAAAATACGTATGTATTTGACAAGAGGTTACTTACTAGGTGGTCCATTTCTAAATTTGGTGTAGCCCAAACTAAAATGAAATTATACATTTTAAGGTCAGCGAAAAAAAATTAATATTTTCCTGGTTTTATTATATTACGCAAGAGACAGAAAACTTACATTTATCAACGTCAAAATAACATCAAATCTTATACAATCTAATTAAAAATTAATATACATAATAATATTTTCAAAATATCATTTTACAAAGACCTCTATAATAAAAATATAAAATACGTATAAACAATGTGAATATTTTTTCGTAGGTACAATAAATAAAATTATAAAAATAAAACTCTACATTTATTATTACATGAATTGCATACATACTTGGTCGATACAGTAAAACCTATGGAAGTTATATAATAGTTTAAAAAAAATATATTATTATTACTTCTTAAGATTAAATGGGAACATTAAATAATAATTTAATAACCATAAAAACATTACGAAATTGCTATATTCTGTTGTAATTTCATATAGAATTATTATGACTAAATTTGAATCTGAGTTATTCGCATAAAAAAAAGAAAAAAACATTTTGAAAATTATTACTAATAATTAATTTTTATGAGCACTTAAATTTTGAAAATAACATAAAAACAATAATAAAAGGGAATTGTCTCTTATTATAATGTATTATGTGATAGTAATCGTTTCCAAATTTAAAACACTATTTTGCACACTGCACCAGTGAAGACAATACACAAAATCAAATATCCTGGTTTGATTATTTTGTTTTTATTTAAAAAAAAAAACATATATAATAAAATACAATATAATTATAATTTGACAAAATGTATAGAAATATAGTATAAATTGTATTATATTACACATTAGTAAATTATTCAATTTAAATATTAATATCTTAATTAAAATATAGCTCCATT
The DNA here is from genome assembly GCF_020184175.1 of Aphis gossypii. Classification (NCBI taxonomy): domain Eukaryota; kingdom Metazoa; phylum Arthropoda; class Insecta; order Hemiptera; family Aphididae; genus Aphis; species Aphis gossypii. The sequence goes on along the minus strand of NC_065531.1, from coordinate 11,303,920 downwards.
AATAATAAAAATAGTAAACAGTGTAAACTATATTATATAAAATACTGTATACGTTTTATTATCTAATTTAATATTCTTTTTACAACAATATTTTAAACATTTAAAGTAGGGGTATGGTCCTAGTGAGATTTTCCAGTTTTAAGAACACTTCTTATTCAGTAGATTTAGCTTCTATAACAAACAATAAAATAAAATGTTAACGTGAATATTATTTATCACAAACACATTGTTTTAAATAATTATGAGTTCGTATTTTATTATCTTCTTTCCTAATACGAATAAGCAATAATGTAGTACAATCTTTTGATCTTTGATAAAATACCATTCCACAATTTTGGTAAATATTTTAGACATTGTTTCTTGACTAAATGGATCTTTTATATAAAAAAAACTATAGTAGTCATAATATTATCAAACGAATTATAACATAATTTAAGCCCATATAATATGAAGTACGTATATTATAACATGTTTAAAACACACTGCTTAATAGTTGAAAATGAATTATTAAATAGTTAATTTTAAAATGACTACGTAAATTACGCAATTGAAATAAAAATTAAACATACATTACTATAATATTGATAATTAATTGTTTAATTTCATTCTCGCGTGAACATATCTATAATTGTAATTATTAAACGTAGGTAGACTTTTAATAACCACGTTTTTCTGTGTTTAGACATTAAACACTAAGTAAATTAGAGAATTATAAAATTGTAGTTATTTATAATTCATTTTATAGTTATGGTGCTGGTGTATATAATATATTGATTTATATATTTTTCCAAGTTAGTTTTGATTTTCCAGAATTTTTCTTGCTGTAAATAGATGCATAAAATTATTTTATTATTAATACCAGTACATCTAATAAAACATTTCAGAAGTTGCAATTTATCTATTTAAAAAAAAGTAATTTACTCAGATAAGACATGAGCGTGGTGTAACAGAACAGTATAAAATAGTAAATACTGACTCAATAAAATATAATAAAAGTTATGTAATAAATATTTTCGGAAACCAAAACAAACTATAATAAATTGAGACGTCTAGACACCATCCATATTATAATAATTACACTTAAAATACAACCAACTTGAGGTAAAATGAATAATTGTATTTCAATATCCATGGTAACTAGTTAATATTAATGAAACAAATGTAGAACTTATTCCACTAGAAATATGGTAAATTAATACTCTTCAAACTATTCTTTTTAGAACTTAATATTATACTTAAGTAGTATCTATAGTATGTATAGGTTATTATTCCATACAAAAACTATTCTTTATTTTCTGATAAACCTCTCTCTCTCTCTTTCTCTTTGATTTATCTAATTATGAACTACCGTCCTAGGTAGGTATATTATAATACGTTTTAAAATTATTGCATCGTCTAAAATAATTTAATCCTACCTAAATATCTAAATATGTAGAAAATATTGGTATAAATCAAGGAGGAGATATAAATGTCAATAATAAGATAAAATTGTTATTTTTAATTTTTTTTTTTTTTTGTATGTGTTTCTAATATAACAAGAATACGATACCTCCTCTGGGAGATATGATTTTTCTGCTAGAATTATTATTGCTTTTATTTTTAATTATTAGAATAAGTATACATTTATAATAATATTTAATATATTCATGTATTATTGTATTAAAATGTATAACATAAACATACATAGATAATTTAATGCTAGATGATTAGAACAGTGTCTTACTATCATTGATTATAAATAAACTAGAATTATTTTAGATCGTTGCATAATATAATATTTTGGAGATTATGTTTTATGGAATACATTAAAATAGGATAGTTCTATTTGAACAGTAGCATACCTGTACATATATTAAATAATATTATTTTCTAAATAATGAATGAATATTTATACGAATATATTGTACACATGGAGATGTAAATTTCATACGTGGGAAATATTTGTTGAACAATCCAACGAGTAAAATGCACGTATTCGACTATACCCCAGCAAATATTTTTATATTTGTTTGATTATTTTTATAGGTCAGACATAAATCAAATGACGACACGTGGTGTATGGACAAAACAATATCAGTATTTATTTATTTATTTTTTTTTAATGCGAGAGGAATACGATTTTAAATTTAGTACCAATCTAATATTATTATCTCATCAAAAAACCGTAGGGCTGTAGTGGGTCAGATAATGGATGTGTTAAATTTGAATTCAATAATATATCATTACTATATATGAAAATTGATTCTGAGAGTGAATGTTCTGTCAGCCTATAGGATATTTTATATTATGTGTTTTTCATTGATCATACAAGATTACACAATACATTTAAATTAAAATTTCTACAGTTAATACTTTATGAACTACAACAGTAAAACTAAAATCGTTTGATAAAAAAATAACTTTTGATGAACTTGATATTAAAATATGAGTATTAACTTTTACATATATGTGAAATAAATAAAATAAAATAAAATTGTATTAATTTTCAGCTATAAAATAATTTTAAATCAATTTTAATTCAAAACACAACCCAAGTAAGGTTAGTAAGTAAAGTATTATGACTAAGTAAGTATTTTTGATACTTTTTATTTAATATACGTGTGTATAAAAGCTTGTGGAAACTCCAAACTATCAGGCTTTTTTATCTAAATATATCGTAACATACATAAAACGAAAAAAGTTGAAAATTTAAAATGTCTATAAATAAAACAGGTACAATGTTAAACAATTTTAAAATGATTTTATGTATAGTAAATATTAATATAAATATTCAATAAAATTGTCAAGCCTTTACAGTTACATGTTCATTTTATTTTAAAGTTACGAAAAAAACGGAATTTATTTTATCAAAAACTAGTTTGCATAAATTCTAGTTATTCCTTAGTAATTAAATTTTGTTTATTTTTTCGGTAATTTTGAATATAATTTAATTTTTTTACTTTTCAACTTTTTTATGTTATTCATAAATTATAATAGATTATTATTATTATTTACCATGGACATATCACATATATACTCCAAATAGGTATTAACCGTTTCCTACAACCGTAACTAACAATTTTTAAGCCCTCATTTATATGCTAAGTATTTCAATCTCTTTATAAATTCTAATTTTTTAAGCATCATCATTAATTTCAGTGATTAATACAATTTTTTTTTCTACCTCTTTTGATCTCTATAATTTAGCCATACATAATAGTATAGGCTTAATTACTTAAATGCACATAATGATAAAAAAAAGTACAAATTATTTAAGAAAATCATTGTGAACAAACTATTATAACTACTTTTTAAACTAATATCGTACTTACATCATATATTTCTCGTTATATAAAAATATAAGCAAACGCCTCGTGTGTTAGAAAAAACAATCATTGTTTGCGCCAAATTATATGGTGTTGAAAGAGAATATTCTAAATATATATATTCCATACATATACATATTCATGTGTATGTTTTCGTGAAAAATACATTCGGTTACTTTGTGCGTGGGCTGAAGTTATACTTAAATAGAGTATATATTATATCAAGAGGGGTTTACTTTGTTTAATATTCTCTTTTGTCCGATCGCATTATATTCACGCGCTTTTTTTTTAAATCTCTCAGCATGCATTCACGTGTGTATATGCATGTAGCATTCATCTGAAATATATATATATATATATAATATAAGTATGAATAAATATTTGAATATTTTCTATATATAGCGGTCAATGCTCGTGAGGTAGGTAATGTTGAAATTTTGCGACAAAAATAATATTAATAAAAAAAATATATACATATATATAATATCATAAACGTGTGGTGCAGTATTTATAATGTTTACATACGACTCACTAAATAGGTACCTATTCCTGTATTATATTATTGTATATATTTGTATACAACACACACTGACGATCCTCACGGCGTACGTCAGACGTGAGAGGTGTTTATTTTGTTCTGTTGTTTTGTTTTGCTTTGTTTTTTTTTTTTTTTAATAATTAGCCATGGGAAAATGGACAATTTATGGTTGTACAATGTGTTTTTACCGTGTTTAACATACCGGCGGATGTTGCAATAGAAACAGCCGAAAAAAATACAACCGTATAAAGGAAGATTTTTTTAGCATAATATAGTTAGGTACCCACCGAGGAAACGCCATCGTCCTGTCACTTAAATCGAACATGAATGTTTCGTGTTGTTAAGTTTTGATTAGAAAATTATATGACTCTATAACTGAAAAAAAAATCAAGGTTTTTGGAAATAAAGCAAAACGGTTACTAAAGTAATTTTCTTACTTACTCGTGTGATGATCATTATTACTGTTATCATTATTATACACACAATATAATATATAATAAATAATACTTTTTAAGTATTTATTATATACATGAATTAAATATGAAATATTCATAATGGTTAGGTACTTCTTTATTCATTGCATTTCGAGTAGTTTAATAATTTAGCTGAATTCGTTCAAAGAGACCACTCGTTATGAACCAAATAGAAAAGTTACACCATTTTTTTTTTTTTTATTATTAAACTCTCCTTAAGTTCTATGAATCGCCTTTTATCTATTTTTTTCTTATCTACATATAATATTATATATGTTTTTTGTATTCGAGCTCCAATTAATAGACAAGCAATAGTGCATAATTAATTTTAACTATATTTAAACTTTTATTACTTTATATAAAAATTTTTTTTAAATTACATTATCGTTCAAAACAATCTACCATTATTGAATAAATTGATTTTAAAATAAATTATATACATTTTAGAATACTTTATCTTGTAATCATGACATAGAATCATTTAAAATAATAAAAGTTTTACCATTTTAACTTATTATAGAAAATATAATAATAATTAGTAACCTAATTTACCTTACCTACTTGTTATAAGTTGTATCACCATTTCTAGAGAAGTTAACGAAAAATGTATACGTATACCGAATGAATGACAATCTCTCAAACAGTTTTCATGCTTAAAATTATTTATAATATAATATAATAAATCATTTCAATATCTAATGACAAAAAATTGAATATCAATACAGTCAACAACCATAGAGAATATTTCCAATGCAAGGAAATAGAGAGCAAACAATTTCAAATGAGAAATTTGTAGGTAGTTAATTATCAAATTAATAATGAGTGAGATGATATAACAAATATTAATATTATTTAATTCAATAATGTTTATTTATTCATGTTTCAGTGTTGATAAAAAGATTTCGATTAAAATATGATATCAGTATAACCTTAATAACTGGATAGAAAGAAATAGGTATCGTACCTATTTAGAATTAAAATAATGTATGAATAAAAGTCAAATTATTTTTTTATGTGTGTAATATCCATCAGTAAATACTAAATATTATATTTATGTAAAAATTTAAAACAAATCTATTTTAAATAATTAAATAATCGGGTAATAATTAGTTATAAAAGCATATAACTATTAAATAATATTATTTACAACTAAGTAAAAATAGAGCATTATGTTATAGGTTAAATATTGTATATGGTGGATCTGTGTACAAATTAAAAATAATATTTGATGAATCTTAATTAAATCGTTCGTTCAAATTTGTTTGAATATATATTATATACTACAGGTATGGTTTCATTATTCGAGTGATACACAAATATTGAAATATGTTGTTACGTTTACAAGCGTTTTAAGAACTAATTATTTCATTATTTTATTAACAATATATAATATATTAAAATTACAATAACATTGAGTTATAAATCAGTAAATGATTTCATTTATTTAAACATTAGTTGTGCATAGGTAATCGTAAAATATCTAACAAGAATATTTATTATTTTTACATTTTTAAATTAAAAATAAATGAATAATTATACATTATAACTTATACATACTATTACTAATACCTACTATTTAACCTAACATATCTGTTAAAGTATTTTCTTTGATTATTTATCATTTTTAAAATATCAAAAGTCATTGTTGCAATACTATCTATTGAAATTTGAAAATATTGTAATCATAAACAAAACGAATTAAAATTATAGTTTGGTATAAATATAAGTAATTCTCAAGATATGTCCACTTTATTTAACTCAAAAACAACTTATCTTTAAGTATAAAAAATATTATATTATAATCATGATTAAAAAATATTTTGTTCATATTATTTTTCCAAACCAATATTTTTTCAATAATTTTTGAAGTATGAAAAACCATTCGGGTATTATTCTTTAGCATTCATACTACGCTCTGAATTGCTGTTAATACATATTCGTATTTGACATATTATTTGATGCTCCACATTGCAATCAAAAGTAGTATTGGTTCTGATGTTTACCGTGTGTTATTAAATAAACAAAGAGATAAAAGGTAAAAATCATAACCATAGAAAATCATTTGAACCTTCGTTCGTGAGTATTTACATATAATTCAAATAAATATTTGACATAATAACACTAAAAGGAAATTATTGTGTAGTTGTACATTGTCGTTGAGAAAACTGTCCCACTAGAAAGTGAATGGTAAATTTATAATTCACGAGAGAATTTTTTTTTTTCAATTAAGCCGTCATAGATACTTTCAAGTTAACACAAATAGATGTAACGTTATTATCTAATTCTGTCGACTGAATATAAATAAGTAATAATTAATAGTTAATGAGTTTTTCATTAGTGTCAACACTTTACAACTGTCTAATACGATTATTGCGCTGCTATATCTCTTACAACGTGAATAAATTAACATAATTAACAAATATGACAATATTATTGATGGTACAATGCACAGACCAGAATACACATCCATTAAAAAAGTACGCAAGTACTTAGTGCTATAGTAAGTACACTGTACTACTATTACTATCCATAGTATAGATATTATATTATAAGCACTATAAAGTCATTTTTTACAACTTATATACAATATACCTTACAAACACGGAGCCTACACGAATCAACTGAACTTGAAAACGCTTTCAAAAAACAGCTGATTAGTCACTACGTTTACGCATAAGGCAGGTGTAGTCATATCATAGATGGTATGGTTGAATGGTCAATTAATATAATATACCATATTATACAACGATCTCAGTCCGTGAAGCCGGTCAGTCGGGTGAGCGTGCCGGCTGTCGGTCGAATTTCGTTTTCGTTACATTCGCGTCGTCGGTGAATATAATATATATTATACTTTAAATTTAACGAGCTAACAAGCCTTTTTTATACACTAGTCACGCTAATGAACCATTTTCGTCTCTTTAGTACATGCTGTACCCGTTTCTTTTTCGGTCTTTGAATTATATTCATGTATATATGTGTGTGTATAATGCTCGTTATCGACCGGTATCACGGATCGACGGATCCTGTGTACCACACGCACCACATCGCCTCGCCATCTCTAATGATGCTCTTCGCGCATTTACAAATCATATTATACTATTATACATAATATACTAGACTATAATGTACTACATACCGAAACGTATATTGAGTATAATACAAGCACGGTCGTCTGCAGCAGTGTTCCGAGTAAGTGGTAAGACGAGAAGATCGTGTTCTATAGCATATGTGAAGGCACTATACTTATGTCATAAGGTCATCTTGAACTATTCGACAAGTCCTAAGTCCAATCTAATCGGCTACATATGTATATGGAAATATATAGAGATAGAGAGATTGTCGAGTGTTGGAGTATTCGTTTAATTTTCACGAAGGTATACACCGTCACTATTATACGGAAAGACTGTTGTTGTCGGTATATAAACCAAAATGCAGGCGTGGTCCAAGTGTGCGCATTAGAAGCGCTTTTTTAATACCATAATGCAACTGTCAGATAAGAATTAACGATATATTTACAATTTCAAATAATATATTCACGTACGAGTAGAAAAACAATTAACAGACAGGAGGGGTACAATTTCACACGACCCCTTAACTCATTTCATTTTCACTGAACAAAATATGTTAAGTTCTGTATAAATACCATTTTATTTATAAGTAATTATTGTTTAAGTTTTCATTCATTGATTTTGTAATAAATCATGCATAAATTTAAAAACAAATGAAAAGTACACACTAAATCGTGGAAAAATTAAATCATTAATAGAGAAAAAATATAATAAAAACAAAAATATCTTTTCTAGAACATAAATTGGATATTTACTACTTGTCGATTGAATATTACTGTTAAAAGATAACTTACTAAATATCAGACATATCTATATTTACTGGGAAAAATAAAAGAGGCAACTTTTTCCCATCAAAACGTTTTTTTATTTATGGTATCGATACCGAAGCTACGATGCGAAATCATCGGAGTAAAGAAAAAATTAATAAGTATAATATTTTACCATATCGTTTCTGTAGTATAGGTATTAAAGGATGCCTTTATAATTATTATTTCTTGAAGCACTGTACCGTTTTCAAGTTGAAATTTCAAAATATATATATATATATATATCGCTTAAAATTAATATTACTACCGAGTCGGTACATGTAAAACGATATTTACTAATAAATATTTAATCGTCAATAATTTAAATTACAATAACACTTTACTAGGTAGTTAATTTAACTTCTCCGCTCTAAAACACGCACGCGCAATATTTATCTATTATCCTACATTACACATCTATAACGGAAACAAAGTACCTTTTTATTGTTAATATGCTATTATTCCATTACTCTGCGATTTTTAATATTTTACTCGACTTAAATGTTGATGTGGTTTGTGGTTTAAGTGAAAAATAATATCTACGCATGACAGAAACTTGGCGGGCGAAACTCGTAAATCGTAACCGAAGTGCTATACTATAACTTGTAGCACACGTCGGCGATCCCCCTACGACGTCCGACAGTTATCACAGTCGTTTTCTATGTAGTAGGCCTATCCCACCTATTGGTCCCACGTGCTTAAGTGTCGTTAAAAAAAAAAATGACCGTTAAAGGGTGTTTATTGTGCGTGTATGTATAATATATAATGTCCATTATATAATATTAAATATGTATATATATATATATAGTGAATTGCACACCCACGTTGTCGTCTTTGTGCTTATATATGCACTATGCGCACTTTAACACAGACACGAACACACACATACACACGTCATATACATATACACTGACTATTTATTCAAAACAGTGTACACTCATTGATACGATGAGACTTCTTCACAATGTACGAGTGTCTGTGTACTCGCCCACCCCAATTTCCCAACACACCGTCCAACCACTTTTCCCGCGACAAGATGGCATTGATTGAAAACCTTCGTCATCGGCCTGCACTACGGTCGACGTCAAGCATCACTTATTATTATTATTTTAACGGTCACGTGTGTTTGTGTGAGTGTGAGTGTTAAGATAATGACGATATCAATTTTGACGTGTAGTGCGGGGCACGTGCCCCGTACACACACACACACATATATATATATATATATATATACGCGCAGAGTGAAAAACAAATAGCGGAAAACAAATAATCATCGTCGGCCAACTATATATTACCTATGCAATATACACATGTACATATGGTATTGAAGAAAGGGTCGTCGTGGGTACGGACAGCACTAAACCCTTTGGTTGTTAAATAGGTACTCCGTTCAGCTGGACTAATGACGTTCGGAATATTTTAGACCCAAAATGCGAATTCTGTAAGGTTGTTGACCCATCGCCGTTCAGTGTTTTAGCGAAAATGCCGTTTTAAAGAGCCCGCTAAGAGGAATAAATCAGACGATAAATCTTCCGGACGTTGACTGTGCCGCCACCGCCTACCTGAAATTCAATCGTTTTAATTGCTATCGCTTATTTATTTCGTGAGTATGGTCATTTAAATTAGCCAACATCGTGATAGGTACAATAGTAACATAAAAATTAAAAACTAAAATAAAATACACCAAAATCTTTATTCATCACTTATTGATGTTATATACTATTTAATGTATGTATGACTATTTTTGTATGTTCTATGTATATATGTATAACATAATACAATGAATTATAACTTTAAGTCATTGTTATTATTAAATTACATTATACATTCTACTATGTATACAATTCACTGTGGATATTCGATTCGAAGAAAAAGTTAGTTAATAATAATACGTAAGTACAAATTCAATTGCAGAAATTCGAAATTCATGTAGAATTGGCACTTTGGCAGTATTAATTTCTAACGCTTATTAATTTTTAATTTGTGAGTGTTTTTTCAAGTATGATAATATAAATAAAATATTATTAAATTATTAAATGATTTAATAATTATATTACGCAAATCAGCTTAAAGTGGTTGGAATTTATTTAGTTAAATATACACGGTAATTTTGAAGACAAGCAATTAAGAACATCCAAAAAACTAAAGTAGGTATATATTGCATTAAAAGTTAAATAAATAATTTTTTTATTTTTATAAAATCGTGAAATGCAGAACAACAAATAACTACTATATTATTGCTAATGGACAGTTTCTTCCGCACATCTAGACCATGATATCAAAACAAGTACCTACTTAACGTTACAATCAAACTGTGTACCTGCATTATAACGTTTAAATTTTTGAGTTTTCCTGGAAAAAGTATTTTTATCAACAAATATACTAATTAAATATTTAAAATTGTAAGTCTTCATAAAATAATAAATTCTATAAAGACATTATTAAATCTTTATATAAAATTTAGTTATTCGATTTTTAATGGACGAAAACTCGATAATTTAGCAAACAATAGGACCTATATTAATTTTATTTATGGATCGTTAGAAAAAAAAAAATAGAAAATGTGACTAAAATAATTATTGTAATCAATATGTGTAATTTAAGAGATGTCTCGAGGATATATACGAAATGTTAAGTTTCTATAGTCTAGGTGATAGTATTCTATAATATTATCCCAGATAATGTGTTCCATATATTTGGTAAATGGTAAAACACTGATTAATGTTTATAACTTCAGTAAGCAAAGCAGCGTGCACATAGTTTATATTATATTGTATATACATATATACTGAAACTGTTTATAAATTGTTTGGTTGATTTCGCACCGTATACGACGATCGCCAACCCAAGAAGACAAATGGGTGACCCAAATTTGAACTAATCTCCTATAATATACGTACCTTAGTCGTCTACAAGTCACATCAATTATCACCATTTTAGCTTAATGTTACCGCGAACAACGTTAATACCATAAAATACTATAAAGAATATGGAATTATGTCACTATTATAATATAGTACTATCAGTGAAGAATCTTATACATTTGTAACTAATAGTCTTCAATGTAAAAATAAAAAGATTTAAATAATAAATTCTTAGAATAATAATTATTTGAGAAGCACATTTGTTATAAAAAAAAATCTACATTATGACCAACGGAGTAATTATATTTTGACAACAATGAATCCAGCAGCAGTGGGTGAGTGTTAAAAATAATAAACGTCATCATCGTCATCGTTATCTAGTGAATATTATAGTTGTTATTCTCGAAAACGAAAAAAATGAATTACAATTTATAAACAAATCAAAACAGTAATTTCTCAAGTTTAACCCGACATTTTTCGTCTTATACTCTTTTTTATAGTTTAACAAAATATGTAGGCATGATAAAAATTCAATATGAATCTAAATCTAAATTACTTAAGTTTTTTAAACAAACAACACGTTTTATAGATTATAACGCTAATGCAACAATCCCCTACGTTAAAAAAAAACAAACATTTGAATATACCTACATACTTGTATGTTATGGTTAAGTAATTTTATAAATGTCAAGTTTTATGCGGTAAAAAAATCACTGCGTATAATACATACAAACATTGTGTATATCCAAATAAATATATTTACTAAATTCTCATATACATGCCAAATTCTTACTACAAATACTATTGTTTTAAAAAAAAAGATATTGAATACCGAATTTCTAAATTTTAGAAAACTTTTCAGAATATTAAATATAGCAGCCTTCGTCTAAGTTCATAAACAATTCCGTGGATGCTTGCTTCTACACAATGTATTATACATCTATAAAATTATATAGCAATGGGGTAAAAAAGTAAGATAAAACATGTATTATCTAATGGGAGTAGTATGATAATAGCAAGGCCGTAACTGAGGGTCCAAGGGTTCGGACCCCCCCCCCCCCGAATTTTTTAAAAGTAGAAATATTAAATTTAAATTATAGATATAAATGAAAAACGTTCAGTATCTAGATTTTAGATATTTAAAAAAATATGGTACCATATTTTTCAGTTACGGCCTTGGATAATAGTAATACATCATACATGGTTAATTAAATTATACTTTTAATATTTATGAATGTTGTAATATATAATGTATATTATATACCTAAATAAAATAATTCAAACCGAAAAGGTTTTATTACATAATATATTGATATATTGATAATTAAATAATCTAAATGGTCTAAAACTACGGTAGACAATTTTTAAAAAACGTATGATCAATTAATTAGAACTATAACATCATATTTTACTTTTAACTCTACACTCATATTCTAACATTATGTAAGTGATTTTGGACTTAATTTCTTTCTAATAACTAATTTTAAATTTAGTTAAAATTTAATTTTAAAATTATTAAACTTAAAATAATTTTTATTTTTATAGCTTATATATTTTTAATAACTAACTATTCTTATTCAGTTTTCCTCAGCTTAACAACTTCACTCAACCTAACCCAACCATCTAAATATTTTTAAAATATAATATCGATTTATGTATGCAGTAATTAAAATTAAAAATAAATATTAAATAAGCTATTGTTAAACAATTGATTTTCAAAAATATTTGAAAAATTGAAAATGTTTGTTTTTTGATTTTTAGTGCCTATACCTACTTATTATTAATAAATCGGTTTGTAAGTCTTAAAAACATTAGTTTTTACGATTTTTACCATTATTAATTTTCTCTGTTCTATATTATGCACTTATTGCAAGAAATACTACCTAGGAATTTATCCTTTTCATTCAATTTGTCCTCAATATATACATTATAATTTATAAATTTAATTAGTTTTAACGTTTTATAATCAAATTTGATTTAATGCTACGATATTAATTACCTATTTTATATCATATTATTATTATTTTATTATGTTTTATATTATTATGCTTTATAACCTTCAAGACTATTACTTCAACTATGTATTTAATTTTACGAATTGTAATAATATCTTGTGAGCTGTTCAATCTTCTTGTCATCTTTTATATTGTTGAGCTATCGTAGTTTTATACTAGTAGCTAATAACAATAATAATAAAATAAAACCATTATCAATTATTTTTATGTATTTTTTATTCATTTTTCTAGAGATTATTTGTTTTAATAAGAAAATATTTGACAACAAAATGTGCATGATATAGCCACTACATTCTAATGGGCAATTAGAATTTAAAACACTGCACAAACTAATTTTTTTAGTATATTATATTTTATTTCTGTTTGTTAATACATTTATAAGTATGTTAAGTATTTACAAGCAAAGTAATTTTTGAAACATAGTCTAAATAAAATATATGTTATGTATCCATACTATTTGTCTATTTTTTACCAATATATACATTACACATACACTACATGATTATGTCTTAAACTGCCGAGCAATTACAGTACCATTATATTTTCAACTATTGCACTGGTAATAAACCACCTTTTTCACTCACGAATCACGTGGTCTGATGAAAAGGATATAGTCGTAGTTGCGATTGAACTGACTACGTCTAACTGTAGCTTGGAAAATGCATGTTATAATATTATAATCCTTGTTACATGGTATTTTAAACTATAATAATTAATGAATAATTATGCATGATGTTCACTGCATAAAAGTTTGTTATTCAATTCGAACTTCTGTACTGTTAAGTGAAGATAATTTGCACCGTGCTTTTCAAAATAGGATAGCAAGTAGTGTCCTAACTGAATTTGGTACTCAAGTACCAATAGATTATCAATTACATACATTTTCAATATTGGTGTTATTTTGAGTGCATATTTTCATTTTACATAGTAGTAAGTAGTAACAATTAATATCTATACAATCTAATAAAAACTATAATAAAATGAAATAAACGCGCTGTTTAAAATAAACCTAACCTTTTCATTTTGTTAAATCATGATTTTATTTCGGTTTACTACCGAACTTTTAATCCACAACATATAATATTATTATTGCTATTATGTAACTAGATCGCTTAGTTTGAATCATGTTTTATAATGAATGTGATGATTTAAAAAAAAAATTAATATTACCCAATAATTATACCTCAGTATTGTAGTACTCAATGAATTTTGATACGTACTTTATGAAGTCGTAGTATATTATGTCGAGATTATTTTTTTCGCGATTATATATTTATACGGGTAACGATTAAATGAACAACTCACTGTTTTGAAGTATAATAACGGCCAACCAATCAACAACATTATATTACCTAAACGTCTTTAACCGCCTGTTGTTAATCAGTCTTAACGATTGAAGCCCGACCAAAAATAGCATGTCTTGCTTAGATTATTATTTTTTTTTTCGGAAATCAAAAGCAAGACAACAATATTTACTACTTTCATGTAAATAAGATGAAAAAAAATATTACTGACATTGGCCGAATACCGTTTTTGACTGAGCAAACAATACCTAACAAATCGTAATTTATTATGAACATTTCCTCACTTTAAAAAATAAATAAATAAAAATAGAATAATATATTACGTTTTTTTTATTCAACATTGAAGAAAATCTACACATTTGTAAGCTATAGACGAAACTAATTTATACAAAAGAACATATATGGAAAATAAAAGTGAAAACTCATAAATAACGGTCTACATTAGACATTTTATTTCTAAACCTATGTTAATAATATTATTGTACCACAGAGTGATTTAAATTTTAAATGTAGAAAATCTGAAAGTAGTTATACGTGGCGCGCCAGTGGGTAGCGTTCATTATACTATTTTAAATATTCCTCGGGTATCTATACAAGCTAATTGAAAATGTTGGATTTATAATATAGGTGTCTATTACATAAGTAGAACGTAACATTGGTTATGTTGAAAAAGTTGAAATTTTTGAAATTAAAATTATCGTATCAATATAATAACATAAATAAAATTGTCTTTTGTACTCTAATTCTACACAGGTACTTAAAAATAGTATTTAATAAAAAAACTTTTAACTTTTATTTAATTGTTGACTTATCATATTATAGTTTTATACTAGTAACTAATAAAAATAAAAATAAAACTATAAAATGTTTTCAAACAAATAATAAGTTTTAACTGACATTTTTATTTAAGTATGTGACTTTAAGCACACCAAACGCTATAGTGAGCATCATTCTATATAAATAAAATAAATAAGTGTACGCTTTTTAAGCGATGACTTAGATGGGGTAATGAGAATCCTAGAAGAGCCCTTTTAACCATTTTCTAAATATTATTTAATACTGTAGAAAGCATCTATATAATTATTATAGTAACAAAATATCGCGTATATCTTGTTGAGTATGTTTATAGTTTTTTTTAAATTAATGAATGTATTTTTTTAAATAAGTAATAATCAAATTAAAAAAAAAAACACAGTTCCTTTATATAATCTACAAATCTATTACTTTTCTATAAAGAGTTATTTCGTCCGATTATTTAAAATAGTTATTATGGTTGATTATGAACAGTTATTTATTTATAATACTCTTTTAACTAAAACTTGATCTTAAATAAAATATTAATTCAAATCAAACAAGTTTAATAGAACTTTAATTATATATTATTTATTAAAAAGAAATTAAATATTGAAAATTTTACTAATAAACATGGCATAACTTATACGTAATAAATTCCTGATAATATAAATAATTGATTTATAAACAAACATTTTACATATTGATCTAAAGTAGTAATGATTTTAAAAATTAGTTAATCACTATGTTGTATTTATTTGTATGTAAGTAATTATATTTAATATACACAGTTAAAAAAATGAAATGAATTTATTCTATGTCCGATGAAATAAAAAATTCCCAAGCTTATTTAAATTAATTATGTCTTTGAACGTTAGTTTATATTTTCTATATCCTCGTAGTAAAATACAAATATTATACATTTTCTAAATCTAAATAATTAACTAAACTAAACGAATAAAATGAGTACTTATATACTATAATATAGAGCGATACAAATGTGAAATAGGTTATCGGAGTTGAAAACAAGTTGTTTAATCCAAGCGATTAACTAAATTTGTACTATTCAGATAATTTTATGAATTCATAGTTTATTTTTTTTTTACTTTTAAGTTTATTAGATAATTATATAATAATTTTATTTTTCAAATGTAGTAATACAATAAGATGAATTTATACACATATAAACATATTACAAATAATATACATATACCATATTGTTATAATATATGTGTTTATATATTGTGTATAAATTTGATTCAAAACAAAACTCAACAAACATTTTAAGTAATTGTTTTTTATGCAGATTCAGTGAAAGTGAAATTTTTTTTTGAAATAACCAAAAAGTTTTTTTCTTTTACAATAATATTAAAATTATACTAAATAAATTAAAATATAATATACTTAATTAAATGCATGGAAATAAAGAATACTTAAAAAATAATTAACATATTGAATTAATATTTTTGTTATATTTACGCAGTAATAAAATAATAAAAGTATTTAGTACAATTAATGTATTGCCTCATATAGTTTTATACTTTAGCCAAATTATTTAAACATATTCTTAATTTAATTTAAACTAAGATACCTATTAGGTCTTCATGTATTTAAAAACTAATACAACGAACATTTTTTTAACATAATATTCTATGCTATATTATATTCTTGTGCAAATTTTAATTCAAAAATTAATTGGATGCGGTAACGGGGCGAACAATTCAATTTTTATCCGAGAAATTTTTCTGACAAATAGTATTAAATTTTATTTTTTATATATAATTATATTAATATAAATTATGGGAGAAAAAATTGTTTTTGTATAGATTTCATAAATAAATACAAATATATATAGTAAAGTTCTGTGTTGTTTTTGATTGAAAAGCATGACACCAATGCATAAGTGCATAGGTATTTATATATATAGTTTATCAAGTGGTGAATGACATTCGTTTCAATAAAATGCTTTTAGGAAAACCTATTGACCGCATACGTCTTTAGAAATAGGTAATATATAGTGTGACGTATTTTGGTAGTATATATTCCTCTTTCATACAGTTCATAATAACTTATTTAAAATGAAGCATTGAAAAGGCTGACACAAACAGACAGTTCAATAAGCAATCGATCGATTATTGAACTTTCAAACGGTCTACCTTTAGTGACCAAGGATTTTATGGTAAAAAAGATTTTTCTTATTTTTCTATTTATTTCACTTTCTGAAAATCAATTAGGACTTAGGAGTATGCCAATGAACTGGTAAAACTATTTTATTTATTTATTATTTTTTTTTTTTTCATTGCGTTTTAAAATCATTTAGTATAATATATTATATGTACCATAAACATTTTAGTACATAAGTAAAACTTTATATTTTAACACTGTAGTTTTAGTTATAAATCTTAATTCACAAAAAGGAAACAATTTATGCAAATATAATTCAAGAGATAATATTATTTATGTACATAAAACTTTAATAACAAATTCTACACAACTTTTTTGGATTAATATTATTAAAGTTGAATTTTATAAATATTTCATTTCAGATTTTGCAAGATTTCTAATATTAAATTCAAACGCTGAATAATATGATTTATCAGCTCTGAACATCTAGGCATATATTATGTATAAAATATAAACCTTGGTATTTATACTGAGATATGTGAAATTTTATGATTTAATAAATTATTCAAACGATTAAAATTTATAATTCGTTTGAATGTCTGCTATAACTTTAAATTTTAATATACAATTTAATAGCTAATTCATTTTAAAATGTCCTACCAGCCGTTAAAGTCTCTTTATTGTATATTGCATTTGTTTTATTATATTCTATGGACTACGATTTTAGTTTCGATTATATTTTGGACACGTTCATATGATAATACTATAAACCATCAGTCGTTATTTTAAAGAGCGTAAAAACTTTTCCACAGATTAGAATGCAAGCAGTCGATAAGATAGATTGTGTGTTCACACACGAATTCTAAAACGCGACTCGTTTAAAGTCTTTCGTCGCGACAGATAGACTGGACCGGAAGGAAGACAATCATTCTTCTTCACAAAAGCTAAAAGATGAATCTATATCAATTCTTTGTTGTGCGTCTAATGTCAATTTCACAGTCAACTCACTCTCGTTATTACACTTCGTGTGATACATTCGATTCACAATCATTGATAAAAACAATCTAAAAACATTGAAAAGTATATGACAGTGTTTGTCTAAAAGATATCTCTAAAATAAATCAATATTAATAATAAAAAGAAAAATATGTTATTTAAATACTCACACAGATTTGAATAAATTTTATATATTTTAAATATTTAAAAAAAAAGGTTGGTCAAGTGGGTGTAATACAGTAGTTTATCGAGAAGACCTCGGATATAGAGTAGGTCACTATAATGGGTGAGTTAAATTTTAATGAAATGATAAGTAACATTGTATACAAAAAACGATTCTGAACGGAGATGATTTGTTAACCTAGAATATATATTTTCCCCTAGGTAGTGTAAAAGGTGGATTATGTTTTAATGAACTGAATACCCTAAAATTAAATCATGTATAGAAAATGAATGTCAAATATTAATTAACTGGTGTATGTTTCAAGTTTCTACAACTAGTAATTTTTTATCATAAAAAACATCTAAAATTATATGACTCAGAAAAAAAATTATATCAATATTAATTATAAAATAAAAACGTCTATTTCAAATGCCTATAATTAACTCAAAACAGCCATAATATTTTGAACATTTTACTGTGTATAGATAACACTAATTTAAACATTCGGTGAAATTTTCATGTATTTACAGTGATGCATTTTTGAATGACAATTATATAGGTAAGAAAATCGATTTTTTTTTAAAACTACTAGAAACTTCTTACTTTTTACCTCTATAATACACCAAGGATATTCACTTTGTCATTATAAACTATCCCTAAAGTTGTAAATTAAAGCATTATTTTGACAAGTTATGGTGTACATAGATAGAAAAACAAAAAAAAAATACATTATTATAAAATCAATATATTCATCGCTCGGCTCAAAAACTAAAATATATAAATTTAATATAAGATTATATTAATATACAAAAATAAATAAATACATTTGTTTTTAATTTAGAAATCGTATATTTAAGTAATTAAAATTACCTACATAAAGATTAAACAAAAAGTAAAGAAATTAATTATTTTTTTAATCAAAACATATAACTAAATTGTCTCAAATAACTATTAAAAAATGTAAGAACAAATGTATTATGATATAATATTAAAAATAAACTAGGTGATTTTATTTATGACTTATTATTGTAAAGTGTTGTAAAATATTAACATCTAACGAACTATTTTAATTTGGAATAATAGTAGGTATCCCAATTACTTTAGTCTTTAGTATTATTAGGAGATATATTATATTATATGGATTTACTATAAATATCTTTTTTTATTCATACATAGGTATATATATTATATAATATATATATATATAACATGTACTAAATAATGAACAGATTTTCAATGATACCTAATCTGATTTGTGGATATTCTATAATATCTATTATTTACCAGTATATTTTAATATAATAAAATAATATTACCTATTGATATTTCAAAAACAAAAATGTATAAAAGGTTAAGATTTATTTTGAAATAAATGTTAATAATTAAGAGTATATGGTTATAAACCTCGTCCAATTGATTTTTAAACTTTTAAGATTAAGCTTTTATTTTATAGCAAATAATGTAAATAAATACAAGTGAGAGTATACTACAATGGTTTTTTTATATATATAATATATTACTATATATAAGTCGTATTTATATAACCAATAACCAATATTTATGCATGTTTCGAGAGATATGAAGTTGAACTTTCAAGTTAAATGTATATTTTATTATTTATACTGTATGGCTATGGTACCTTTTGGATGGATTTGTGATTCTCCGAAGTACTTCAATACCCAATTTGAGAACTGCTACTTAAAAATAATATACCGTACTAAAAATATACTAAATAAATAATAGGTACCTATGATTAGATATAGAACCGAATGAGTCCCAAATATATTTATTAAACTCTATATACAATTTACATTTTAGCTTATTGTTTAGTATTCTATTTTGTAATTATAACATTTAAATACTTAATATATAATATATATATGTATATGTTATATACTCATTATCGTATTTTTCCGAATAACTTATTCGACAACATTTTTAAGATTTTTAATTTTTTTTTTTTATGTATTTTAATGTGTATTTATTGTTATTAAAACTATTAAACTGAATTTACCACGCAAAGGTTAAATAGAATTTTAATACATTATTTAAATCAATCAAATAAACACGTCAACATTATGATACTGATACTTTGAAAATAAACAAATTAATTAAAACGAATTAACAATTTCAAAATAACACAATTTAAATTAAATATCTTAGTGTAAACTTAAGTCATTAAATGTATAATAATTATTAGTCTGTATATTTTACTAGAAGTATAATTTAATTTTGTTTTTTAAAACAAAATAAAAATGATTAATAAACTTTCTATGTTTAATATTAATTTGTTCCTTACTCTCAATAATAAAACGAACTGTTAAAGGAAAATAATACATTTTTTTTCCACTAATTAACTCTTACGTTTATCCAAATAAAATTTAGTTTCAATTCAAAATATTAGAATTTTATATCATTGTTAAACCAACTATTTTTATTCTATAAGTCACAATTTTATTTCATTAATAAACATTATTATCAAATTAAACATTAGATTGATTATGAAATTTATAATATTTGTCTATGGTTGTTTATTGTACCTTTCGCCTGTTATCTCCAAGTTTAATCTTAACAGACTTCAAATAACATCGTAATTATCATAAATATGAGTTATTCCAACTTTCAAATGACCAAAGAACAATAAAATTAAAAAAGTACAATTCTACTAATTGAAATTTAATAACTTAACTGTATATACAATAAGATTCACCTACAAGCTGATGTAGCTATAATAATGTACTAACAATATTGTATATTTGTATTCAATGTTGTTTAAATAATTTAGTACTTTGTATATCAAAAAACCAATGTGAAATTCTTGGCAATGATGTCACGTACCAAATCCCATAACAATATTTTTTTTTACTCATTTATAATTTGACATTAGAAGGGAAAATGATAAATAAGGTAAAACGTACTTATTATTAAATGGTAACGGTCGCAGTGTCCTGCACGATGATCACTACAGCAATAATCATCATACGACATACAGGGTGTATCATACAAGTTTAGATATAAAATATAGATAAAGGTAAACAAAATATTATATACTTTTATAGACACCTATTAATTATTAAAATATGGTTATAGAATTTTGAGTTAGATAAACTATCCATTTGATTCTATTTGTGCTATGGGGTTAATTGAGACAATAAAATTATACAAAAATCATAATATTATAACAAACATCAATTGATTTTCATTATAATATTGAATAATTTACATTGACTATGCAACAAATCAAATGATATCAGAAACTTGAGTATACTTTCTTATTACAATTTACATTATGTTACACTATACTATTATGACGATAAATTACAACCAAAAGGTCAGTATAAATAAGTATTTGTATGATTTTGTAAACAAATGTATTATTTTAATAAAACTCAATAATATAATATTAAGTAGTAGGTTATTGAACAAATTGATCCAGAATAAAACATTTATAAGTCTTACAAGTAAACAATTTTTTAAAAAGTATAGGAAATATCCCAATAGAATAGAAAAGTTAATACATTATAATCTATTTTGGTTTTTATTGTTTTCATTATTGTAATTTAATATAAGAAAACCAAAATTAATTACATAATAATTTAAGATAGATAATTATTCATAAGTAGTTTTGTTTGCTAATACTTAATGTGCAAATATGTAATAAAATAAATATTACTGTTATTATATAATGTTATTATTTGTATATAATATATATATTATAGTATGTTATATTATTGTATTTCATATTTTTTCATTTTAGAAAATCACTTAAAATACCCTTTCATAGCTTAAAATTACATTATTTCAGTTAAAATAAGAGACATGCATACTCGTATAGTATATTTTTAAAAAAATAAATATTTACTATGTATTCACTGTAATTTAAAAATAAGTATAAAGTCTTAAAATTATTATTTATGATAGGTAGTCATTGGTATTGATTTATGTTCAAAATTGGCAAATAGTGATATAAAATATGCCATATTTTAGAGTAATTATTTTAATCATAGTTAAATATAATTAGCGTTACAATATATTATAATAATAATAAAGTAATTAATTTTAGTTTTGTTTTTATCAGATCCCTGTATTTGCTGATTAGTAAGTATATAATTAATAATTATTAATTACTATAATTAATATTTTTAGCGTGATGATAATATGATATATGTGTCAAATTTATAATAACTTTATATGGTTACAAACTTAGTATTCAAAGTATTATCAAATAATCTTTAATTTCAAAAGCTATTAATTTATAATTGAAAGTCATCACTAGTAATTTATTATAATATACCAGATATACCAGGAATTTTCATATTCTTAAAATTACAATCGATCATTATATTTATAAAACTACAATACAGTAAAAAAATGTTCTTATTATTTCTCTTTGTTATAGGTTTAAAGTTGTAAAGCATTAACTTGTGTGTGTAATATTTCTCAATGTATTATACGTAGTATAATAATATGTATACCTATATACATATTATATATATATTGATTTATTGAATTAAACAAAAATATGAAAGAGAATTTGTATTCATTAAAATAATTGTTGAGGTAAAATCCCTTTTTTAAGATTATCATGAAAGAATACTATATTATAAAATTATAGTTCTTATTACTGTATAGTTACCAGAGTGGTAAAGTATCTAGAGTACCTACCTAATTTGATGTGAAATAATTCAAAATTAATAATAATTAGCATAAATAGTATTAGTATGATTGTATCGATAAAGAAAGAAATTGTGTTAAATTATACGTGATACTTCCAAGTTCCAATATAGTTAGATTACAATTAGTATTTTTTACTGTTAAACTGAAGATCGTTAGTTCTATTATTTACTAATTTAAACATAAGTAGAACAAAAGCAAAAACACGCAGACCGTAATAAAAAACCGAAATGGTGTAATTACATGGGTAAAAGGACAGTTGACCCCGATCACAATCTACTACCGCAATTGGATAAAATCACCCGAAAAAAATAAATATAATTAATAACATAATAATATTAGCAAATGGCCGTGAACATATTTTTAAAATAATATGTTCGTAGTACATTTAAAAGCTCATACAAATATTATTGTATGGAATTGAGTTTGATCAAATAAGTAGTTGAAAATAATTATACCAATAGCTTTCTATATTTATGTATACAGATATTAAATATATACTGTACAAAAATAAACTAACATGCATTATTTTTTTATTCTTTAATTCTTAAATTTTTTAGTGTTTTCTATGTAACGTTAAGAATCGCATTTTGAATAATCAATACATAAAGTGATTAAGACGTGTTTCAATATGTACTAATTTTCATTATTTTATTGTTATTGTTATATATAATTGTATAATTTGTTCGATATGTTTTTAAAATAAAAATAAAATACCAGTGATCCACGTAATTATGGTTCACTCGTTATTTATTTTTCTTTATTAAAAGTTATAACATTGTGAAAGTCAAATTAATCGATGCATTTTTAATTTCTACTTAATTACGATTCAAATATATATATATTTTATAGAAAACATAAATACAAATAGCTTTTGATTAAATGTTCTATAATAATTTATTGGCAAAATAATACCATTTATCATTTTGATTTTGATTTCAAAGTTTTATCTTCTTTATACAGCGAAGCATAATATTCACAGATTTTTTCCTATATAACTTGCCTTAGACCAAAGTAATATCCTTTGATACTGACGTAAGACTGAAATACGTATTAAATATAAGCCTCGATAAAATCTCGTTCAAAATCAATTATTTATTTATTCATGATGTAAAAGTGTAAGAATTATATGTTTAAATTAATTCGTTTTTTTTTTTTTTTTTTAAGTAATAAGCAAACGTTAGAAATCATAATTAATATTTTCAATACAACACTATGAAAATAACATGCTTTATTTTACTTTTTTTAATATGCACTTATGGAATTATTGTGTTACAATTTACCAGTTTCCAAAGGTCTAAAATCGATTGATTATTTTGATTTAAACATTTTAGTATTTTCAAAAATCAAATTTTAGTACGATTTCTCGTCTGTCTATATCGGTATCAAGATTTTCATAGAGTAACACTATTACTGTCTACTGATGATTATCACTTTTATTCGTAAAATCGATTATATTTAGCATTACATTCAGAAAATCACTGGTCACTTCAGATTCGATGAACTATCGAATTAGTTTCAATATTTTATTTCAGTTAACGTATAGCTTACAACACAAGATAAACGTAAATATTGCGTAATAGGTAACAAAATAAATTCACATGCGCATAACCCACAAGAGTTTGGTATTATCATTTAGGTCTAACCTGTTTTGTACATATTACATCCGTATCGACGACGACGAAGGCACTGTCCGTCGGTACAGTTGAATCCGGAAAACTAACTCATCGTGATCGTCTCGGATCATATATATCCGGCCGACTACCGTAGCTGCAGTGCACGGTCGTTCTGTAACATACGCCAAATGCAATATAACACGATATTGTCAATCACACCCGCCCCCGCGATATAATTATGACCTATCGTATTTCGCCTAGAAACACGCCGAGCGTGGCCCACAACGACGACGGGATTTGTAGTTCGTATATTATTGTGTAGACAGTCCGCGACATCGGCGCGCCCTTTATCGTAACGACTTGTTCGCCCCTGGGATAACGCGGGGGGGTTGAGGACGAAGAAGAAGGTTACAAGACTTTTGCGGTGTATACAATCCATCAAACCGATAAAGCCTCAGCCCTTCCGCGGGTTTTGATCTTTCCGATATATATATATATAATATATATATATAATACTATAGACGTGACACCGACGGCAGAGGAAACGACTGCGGTGGCACGTATGTAACATAGAAACATATTACTTATATGTTAATACAACGCGTAGTGTTCCTGCCTATTCATAGGCGTGTATTATACATATATATATCATTATACAAATGTGTGTGGGTGTATGGTTGCTGCTTGTGTAATGATCGCGTACACTGCAGTTGACAGTGGTGGAGAGGTAGTAAAGTATAAACAAGCATAAAGGTCTCAATTTCGAAGTTTGCCACTCCACCACCACCGAATAACCCTTTGCGCACACTTGTTGCGGGGACCGTGGAAGAAGCATCAAGCCAACATACATTATCACGATCATAACGCATACGTGTATATTATATTATATATTTTACGTACATATATGAGCCATGTGACAAAAGCACGCGATTCGCTGAACATCCGTTCGCGTACACTTCTCTCTCTCTGTATATATATATATATATATAATATATAGGTATATATTATGTCTATATCTACCGTTTCGGGAAGAGAGCTGTCGACGTGCTTTAATAAAGCTCCATCCACCACCCGTGCTATACCCCGAAGACGCGACGTCCCGTCGTCTTTATGTATATTTCGCCCGCGTATATTATATCCGTTTATTACATAAATCACGTTTTACCTAATCTGTACGGCGTACGCATAATAATATATCACACATATCATCATGGAAATAAAACTTCACGTTTACTTGTATATCGTGTATATATAATATTACATTATGAAGAAACAGGTGGGTGAGCGGCAACTGTGCTCTCGGGTAGGCATTGGGTCAGCTGCAGATTTCGCGCGTTTCGCAACCGACCGATTTTGGGCCCCTGAACGCGAGAATGGCTGATTCACGTAGATACGTATTTTGATATGTAAAATTGTCTAAACAAAAAAACGCGGTTTTAAACTTGGTTTGAATAAACCACAAATCGTATTAAAAGAAATAAGTTATCTATATGACGGCAGTCACACAATATGTATGACATATGCTGCGTTAATATGCAAATCACGCAATAATAAATATATGCTATTTTAAATATTGAGACTTGGAACGCGATTTTTGTCAAACTATACCGAATTCAGAGATAAACTAAATCTGTTGACTGTTTCACGAATTCACGATAAATATTATAATATGATATATTGTGGCATTATGTAGTATGATTGAATTTTCATCCATCCATCCTCAATTATTGTTATCGTCAAAATATATTTTTACACAAACGATTTCGATGAACTCAACCTATGTTAAAGTTCTTTTGATTCAAACCACGTCTGTACTTCGATGATAATTCCAAACGTATATTGTTTTTGTGAATACAGCATGCCGCTGGCTGGCTAAGTTATACTTATAATAAATAATTTGGTCCTACATAACATAAATAAGGTACGTAAAAATGTACTGAAACTTTAAGAAACATGTTACAAGTAGAAATACAGCAGCAAAACCCAGAAGTTACTGAATAATAATGATAAGCGTAAAAAAAAGTTAATTAATTGTATCAGTGTACTACAGCGTACTATTACTTTATTAGACAATGGGTATAAATAAAATGAAACATTAAAACTAACTGTAGTAAAAACGAATAGAAATATTTTATTTCATTTAGAATAAAATTAAAAATAAAGAAAATTTGTCTCTGAATACACGTCAATTAAAAAGTAAATAAGCTTAATATATAAAAATGGATAATATTAATTTACTATAAATTAAAAAAAAAACATAGGAACTAATATACTCACTACATATTGTTAAATTTAATTTATTATAACTAATAAGTAGCTAACTAAATGTTATTGTTCTAATAGAATAGTATAGTATTTTACGAGAGTATTCTTTACGAATATAAACAATTGTTTTTAAAATTAAATTAATATAGAATATAATTAATAATATGTAACAATGCAATCATACTAGATTGTTGTTTATTAACTTTGCAACGTATACTCGTTAAACTAATTTATATTATAACTGTCACATCTGTAAAAATTACACTATGCAATATTGAGTTAAATTATTAATATTATTTCATAAATGTTCAATATAACTTGTATATAAGATTGATAATAAGATAACTAATATTAAACTAATATGTCTATGAACTATAAATTTAAAAAACTTATATGTAATCATAAACAATACAGTAATTATAAGATTTTAGATAATAAATAGAAAATATCTAATATGTACATGTTATTAGGTTAAGTTAAATTTAACCACATCCGCATTTTGAATTGAAATTGTTATCATTCATCAAGAGATAATATAATTTTCAAAATACATTGACTGTTGTTATATTTATAAACAATTTAAATTGTAGATTTTTATTAATTTTTAGATACAAGATGTCAATGCTTTTCTTTTCAAGTCAAAATACTTGAAAATGTTATATTGAATTCTATATAAATTATTCTTGTGAGTTGTGACAATTAAAGCATAGCGAAAATAAGTATACATAGTTTTTGTTCATAAGTAATTTAAACTCAAATTTTGATAAAATTTGTCAAAATTACAACGATTTGGAATTTTTTTTTTTGAAATGCCATAGTGTTTTCAATTTGTACTACAACGTTCCTCATACAACAACTATGGATTTCAGTAGATAACGATCTATAAAATGTGTCTGTAAAAATACCAACTTTTAATTTTAGTCAATCCTTACTGTTTACAAATTAATACTATTTTTTTTAATAATACTTTTTACCATAAATAAATAAAACAAAAAAAAATTAATTTAATAATTGTGGCTGAATAATAAACTGGATAATAATTTTACAAAACCATACTTTAAAATAATATATTATATAGGTAAATTTACTTCTACCATTTTAATAAATAATAATAAAAAAAAGTCGAGGGAAAAAACAATCAAATAAAGGATATAAAATGTAGTTAGTAATTTGAATGTGAATAAAATTATAAAATGTAAATGCATTAAAATCCACTACCTTTATAATATTATATTGCACAAAAATAATTAAATTAACTTTAATAATTTATAAAAAAAAAAATTAATTAAATTTAAATAAAGCACTAGGAACCCAGCTTTATATTAAAATAACCATATAACCATATGTTTGTCATAGGTAAATTATTAAAACAATGTTATAATAACGTTTAAAAGTATAATATTATTATAGTTGATACTAAACAACTCAAATCTTAATAAATCAAAGTTATTGATAATTTCAAGCTGTAGATTGTAAAATTTATTATATGGTTAATACTATGTATTATAATACAATGTACACTATTTGTTATATCCCTTTCGTAGCTGTTGTAAAGCGATAAGTGATAATCCAAATATTATATAGTATTGAACAAAGAAAGAAAATATTTAAATTTACATTTTTATACAGTAACATAACTTCTCAAGTTCTAACAGTCTATATAATATTATAGACATATATTATAACATTAATATAGTATTGTTTATTTTATGCTGCTATAAATGTTTCAAAATATTGTAAAAAATATTGACTACCGGTTAGTCTAAGCTAGGTAAGTATATATCAACACAAAAGTCAACAACTTAAAATAACTAGTTTTTATAACAAACTTCCGAACTCTAGAATTAATAATCATTAATAAGTTTATTGATTTGAATAGTTATTTTATGGCCACCTAAAACTTTTTAGTGTATAATAATAATATTTAGCTTATAACACATTCATTTTATTACAAAATTGAAATCATATTGTGTCTTCAAACGTAATTTTAATATATTAATATAGTATACCGATTTAGTATTAACTTGTATACATTATCTTTCTTCAGTTTAAAATTTGATTTACAAATCATTAATGATGTACAAACTATAAAGCCAAATAAAAAAAAAAATGTTTTTAAAAATACGAATCTAGATTCAATATAAATTATGAAATGACTTGTATAAATGTAATATTGCTACTTGATTTGAATTAAACTGTCATCTGTATATCACAATTCTTCGTTTCCATTAGTCAACTATTTTATTTAAAATATTATACTGTTCTTTTTATGTTATCTATTTGTCTGTTTGATGATTGATTTTATATTTTCAAGAATTTCATTAAGCTGGTCAAAATCAATTTATTTCTTTTGAAAATCGATAATGGCTATGGAGAGTTGAATTTATATAGTTAACTAAGTATCTAGTTACCAAAATATTAAAATTTTTTTTTGATAAAAAAAAATATCTATACCTATGTATATATTATATACACATAATAAATGATAATAATAACAACAAAAGCTTTTAAAAATATTTATTATTATTACTCCAATAGTATGATAATTGTTATATTTTCTGTTCTAAATAATATGTATTTTATTATAATCTATAAAAAAAGCCATTTTATTATTAGATATCAGTTCCTATAACCTAATATTATTTTTATATAATGATATCTTGCAAATACCACATTATTAATATTTTCAACAGATAATATGTACCAACCTCAATTCTTTAATATAATAGTATTATACCATTGTAAAATGCGTAATATTTTTTGTAAATTATACACAAACTACGAAATTAAAATAATCATTATCATCGGTATCATGTAATGATAGTTACGATTATGATAGTTTGATAGTCAAATTATCACATTATATTTTAAATTTTTAAGCAGAGCAGTGAATTGTTTTTTAAAATGTTTTTTTTTTTACATCAGTCCTAAACTCCTTCTTTCCATTTAGCTTGGTTAAGAGCAGTAAAAATAGTTCAATCTTGCACTTTGAGGGAAGATTTTCCTTTCTGGCTGCAAATTGGTGTTGTTGGTACTTTAGGAGTCAACATTTCTCATTACTTTTTTAATTTATTTGGAAAAAACAAATTTAGAAAACCGAGAATATTCATGTTAAACCAGATTACATCAAAATTATCAATATGTTTTTTCTTTTTTAATACAGAATCAAATAACTATACAAAATATTAGTGTTAGAATTATCATGATAATACTTCCAAAACTATTTTGGCTCATTTTATGCTATATTTCGCATCTATATAATATTTAATATGTCATAGTCACTTTATGAAATCGATGTTTTCATGAAATTTTGTCGATTTCATAAAGTGAAAATGACTTTTTCATGCTTAGCGATATACAAAAATATCTCACGAAACGATCACTGTTTTATGAAATTGTTATTCCAGTGTGATGTACGTAGTCAGTATAATTTTTTTCCACTATGAGCTATTCTACTTTGTGAATTAAAATTTTTACCATATCATACAATTATTATTAGGTGTTAGTTATAAGTAGAGTTAAGAACTTCTTGCATTTTCCGGTTTTTGAGTTGTGAGTTATTCTAAGTAATATAATACAACATATTTTATTTTATGAAAATTTAAATTAAATACAAAGTTTGACTGTTCAATGTTCATATTTCATTATATTTTATGATTACTTTATGTTTGATAGTTTATTATAACATTAATATGTATATATACCATACAGGTTTTTTATATGGATTTATTTTAAATGTTTTTATTTTTAAAAATGTAATATTGTTTGGATAACGTTTTAAAATAAATATTTTGGAAATAAATTATCTATACTCAAAAAGTATTTTTACTGAATAATAATTTAAAAATTAGAAACTTTATGATATTTATAGATTCTATATTTTATGAAAATTAAAGACAGTATGTGTTAGTGTGTATTATAGTGATTATTATTTCGTATACTAGTCCGATGCAAAGGGTGAAAACTATGTATCCTATTCGTAAAAGCCTGTTAATAAAAAAAGTAAATTTTATAAAGTGGCTATTACATTCACATGTCAGTATTTATTTTATTTTTTATGTATGATTAAATTTTGGTTGCTATTAAAAAAGATTGAAGAGGTAATACAAAGTTCCTCGTGAGATTTTCTTACCATAATTTAAAATATCAAAAATACATATTGACATTTTTTTATGTAAGTGTTTGAAGATTAAATTTTTATTATAGAAATCATAAAATGTTTGGTTCAAAATATATAAAAATTTTAATTTTGATAGTTAAAGCGCCTCACCTTACTATATATTAGTATTTACTTATACGTTAATAATGGCTATTAATATTATATAAATTAGTGATATAAATATAATTATTCTAGGTAGTATACTTATGTATGATATATTTTTGAAAAATATTTGTTCAATCAACGAGTACTATTCTAATTTCTAATAGCATTATGGGTATATGATGAAATATCATTATAAATATCGACAGACTGTTTACGTTCCAAATCAATTTTTCTATGAAATGATTTATTATTTAATTCAAATTTAACACACGTCCATTACAACATTAAAATGCATAATTCAATACTCGATGACATGGTAGTTCTGAAAACTATACTATACGACAAAACGACTACTTAACCAATTTTATTTTAATTTTGTAGGTATCCTGATAAAATTATTATAAGTTATTTATTTATGTCGCAAGATAAAAATTATAAATTTGTAAGTAATTGTAGTTTTTTAACGGTAATCAGTGGTAAGTACGACTGTTACACTACCACTATACTATACCATGTAAACAATCAATGTTTAGTATTTAAAAATAATATTCAAATACAGAATGTGCTGTTGTTTATAATTTTTATAACTAACAAGTAAAGAATTAAATATATTTTATAAAATGTTTATTTCTATATCTAATATTATTTTCCAAGAACTGATTTGTTTATTATTGTTTATTATTCATACATTTAATTATATAACAACAAACCTTCATTCTTCGAATTGTAAGTGTTTAATCTAAAGCTTTAAATGTGACAAACCGACAACCGTGTGTAAATTAAAGACCTGGATCAACGTAAATTGCTAGACATTCATCTAGGTATGTGTAAATTGTAGGAATATATAATGCAATTGGTATGATAAAAATTCAGTAGACTAGCTTTATATGACTAAATTCTTACAAACAACTGTAAGAAAAAAATGCAACATGAATGTTAAATTCTAAGTTTAGAAACGCCATTTATTTATTAAAAAAAAAAAAAAAAATACTATTAATACACTCATAATTGTGATATATTATAGTGTTGTAGAAAGAATAAAAATAGGATTAATTTACTTGCAACAAGCTTAAAAAAACATTTAAAGGTTTCCATATTAGATAATAACCTTTTAACGTAAATTAAACTGAACTAAAATCAAAATTTTGTATATTTATCAAAAAATACTAACATACCGAGCTTTTTAAATAATACATAACTATATTTTCATTCTGCGTCAAAATAATGTTACACCAAACAGATGTGCTGAATAATTTTAAGTAAAAGCGATCGTTCGACGAATTTTTAAATAAGACGAAATTATATTTCCAACCCAAGAAACTATTTTGAAAACATATTATATCATAACGACAATATCTTAGAATAACCAAAAGTCAATAAGTATGTTGAAAATCGAAAGTTAACATTACCGAAATTACATAGTAATGGACAGTGGTACTTAACTGGTTCTAAGAAAATCGAGTCAATGAAAAAATAAATAAAATAAGGTTTGGAATAGGCAAACGTTTCAAGTTAGGGTCGTGAAATATTCGTCACTCAGAAAGTCATGTCATATTACATTATGACGAACATATACGATTGCTCTATTTAGATAGCTAAGAAAAATACCGTTTTATGTGTCAACTATTGGTATCGATTTCCGAAGTTCTGTCCCGATCCACTCGTTGTAAGTTTTCGTTTTCGTCCATCGACGCCGCTCCGTTGTACGTATAAATACATACACCTTGATACCGTGTAATACACACGGGAGACGCGATGCGTGAACCCCTTTCCCGCTTTAGAATTTTTCGTCACACCTTTGTGATTGTAATGTGTTTGTACCTATTGTGTGTGTGTCTGTGTGTTGGTTTTTCTTTTCACTGTAATCTAAGCTCATTCGCGCGCGCGCGCGCGTGTGCGTGTGTGTAATTTATATTATGGATAAATAAATAATATAACAATATCGGACCTTCGCCTTTTGTACGAAGTGTTTGTTTACGGCGTAGAGCTCGAGCGTCGAAGGAAAAGCCGATTGGGCACGCACGTGCCGCCGGCGTGTAGGTTTTTCACCGACAGCCTCCGTCGACGCCGGTCGGGTGTCATCTCCGTCACGTGGACGTGATCCTATCAACGATCACTATATCTAGTCCAATATTATTATATACGTATATTGTTCGTATTATTGCTCGTTGTAGGTCTGTCGATAAAGAACGAGGGCGCGCGCACAATATAAAATACGTAATATAATCGCCGCTCAGGTATTATAATCGTCGAGCGGTGTAACGGACAGCGCATATACATAAGACCGCATTACGACCAAGACAAAATCAGTAGAAATAACAAACCGTCAAAGTAAAATAGACGAACAATAAATATAAAAAATAAAAAAAAGACTACCAATAACATTGTGTTCGGGGTGCCGCGATGTTCGGCGGCGGCGGCGGACGTGCTCGCGTTCCGGGCCACCGCGACGTCGGCTACTCCTCATTGTAATAAGTATAACACAATATTATATTATTTTCGTCTCGATCTTCTCCGATCAGCCGTGTTCACCGTGAAGACGACGTGTCCGACGAGACAAGGTCAAGTCATATCACGCGCGGACCCAATGCTACAGGTGGCATAGATTCTTGACTGTCTCTATACACAATACGTATAATATATACGTCTTATATTATGTATAACTGAATTGCCGCCGTGTCGTACGCGTATTACGTGCTATATAATACACAATATACCTCAGTAGAAATTACATTGGGCAAAGCTCGAATGTTTTTAGGATTTGTTCAGGACCAAAATACGTTATGCACCGGTTTTGTTACGATCAAAATGGACTACTCGATTTCGCGTATCCGTTTCGACACGAGTAAATAATATTCTATGCAGTGTCAACATTTAAACGATTAATATAATATATAATCGACATTTGCAGCCACTTACTCTATTAAAATGCAATTCTACAAATATTGAAGTAGTGAACTGGTTCGTTCAAACCGTCGTTTATTTGATATGCAATTCAACCCCTCGACGCTACATACATATACGCACCCACTACTGACCCCCTCTTATCAATGCACTTAAGGTTTAATTTCGATTTTGTGGCGATGAGTGGATATTGAGTGCTTGAAGACCCTTCATTAACGACGAATTTTGGAAATGAATATTCCACCATGCGTGATGTTTACGTATTTACCTGGCAGAGGTTCCAAGAACCAAACAGTAAATATTTTAGTTAAAATCTATGGGGTTTCGAGTAAACGTTCAACAATGGCAATGAGTACTGATTTTGAAATCGTACTCAAAGTTCTCGTAATAATAATTTTGTCTATATTTACAATCAATCGATAAACCTCTATTTGAACTTAATTAACATAATTTATAAACATAAAGATTTAAATATGTAAACATTAAGTATGCTTAATCAGTGCAATATTATTCAATTCGAACATTAATAATATTATGATTGTAATTTCAAGTCTATATGTAGATATACTTAAGTATTTCCTATACAATAATAATTATAAGTGGATAACAGTAATTGATTTTATATACCAAAGGAACTTTTTATCAAGTTAAGTGAATAAATCGAATCATAGAAATTATCAAGTTACACATAATATTATTTTTTAGAAAGATCATGAGAAATTAATTAATTACAATTTTTATTAAACTTGACAAATTAATACATAATAATAATAGGATCAATTATTATTTTATTTCTATTATTATCACATACCCGTGGTACACTTTGGTACGTTGTAAACTGATACATAAAATAATAATGAATACTAATGAAAATATTGATAATATTATATTAACCTCATTTTATCTGTAATTTTCAGAAAATATAATTTTTATTTTTAGTGGACTGCACAAAAACGATGTTTCAATAATACCATTGTTTAATAACATATAATAACATTGTTTTTCCGAAAAAAATATGTTGAGCATTACTGATTAAAGGGAACTATAGCGAAAATTAAAAATATAAAATAAATTACTTTTTTCATATAAGTAGTAACTAAGTTAAATTTCCAAGCTGAAAACGATCTACGTAAAACATTTTAAACACTCCTCGAAATAGATCGATATAAAAAACTAGAGAACACCTTCTAGAAAAACTATTGCTTTCCTTTTACGGCTCAGAATCTACAACGTTCAGCTCCAAATCGTATTTTTTTTATTATCTACATTATTTCTTTACTTTCTGAAAGAGGTACGTAATATTAGCTGCTATATCTACAAAATGAACAATTTTTTATTTATCATCAATATCAATCATAATTTATTAATCATACAATAAACGGTTATAAAAAAAGTGTGGTACGCAGGTAGATTACTCGATGAAATTGAACCATGGACTTTTGTCCGCCGTCTAGTTGAGTTATAGTGATTCGTTCAGATAGAAACTGAAACAAATTTTCTTAAAGTCTTTTGTTTATGTACAACGATAATAAGTAGATGTAGATATAATATGATATATATATATATATATCATACATAGTTTCATAAATTATACATAATACATAAAATATATTCTGTAGGTACGTCATACTCACGTAAATGGTAACGGTTGGTAATTTCGTTTATAATAATAATAACTTCTTTGTGATTATTTCCACCTTAGAACCTTACTGAATACCACGATCACGTATGATACGTCATTTTCAAAGACCATATGGCGCGTGCTTCGTATTTCAAGTCCAATCATCGTCGAGCGCTGAGGCCACAGAATCCGACACGGTGCATCTGTTCACATTAATTATGATTTCAATTTTTGTACAGCCTAAGCACGCGTACACATACGCGACCTAGTGATATATGATCCCAGTTGGTAAGTATAGGCTGCATTCGAAATTTAATTTTTCATTATTTTTATTAATTTATATGGTAGGTGGATACGCCATATTTTTCCAATTACCTATCCAGAATCATTTGATTTTTTATTATTATTATGCATCACGTATTTTTTTTATGCATTTCTATAGAGTGGGACTAGTTTGTGACATTATCGTTATCATAAATTTAGTATGTATGTTTGTTTTTATGTATTTTTATATTTAGATGTTTTGTCATATAAATTTTAGTTAGGTACCTTTCATCATTACTAATGATTCATTAGTACAATGTTATTTTTTGAAAACATCAAATCATTATTATATGTTATTGTGATCGAAATTAAATAAATGGGGTTAATGTAAAATATACTTCAATATTATGTTTATTATTATGATTTTATCTAAAAATAAAATTAACCAAATATCGTATTGATAACTCGTAAATCTTACCAAACAAATGTTTTTCTTGACCCCTAAAGTTAGGTAGGTATTTAAATTTTATAACTTATAAAACGACTAATATTAAATAAATTTTTATCCGCCTTCAATTATAAATTATCTATAATTGATTATTAAATAATTCTATAAATTAGGAACTTATTTTGTTAAATAATAATATAATTTGTTTATATTATAATATTATATTTAAATATATCGTATATTATCTTGAATTGAGATGGCTAACTTAATTAAACTGTAAATATTTATGGTAGCTGATATACATTTTTCTAAATTTAAAATTAATCATAAATAAATAATAATAATAATAAATAATATATTTTTCATAGTAAGTTATTAATATTTGGTTTTATAAATTATTATTTAATGGTTATTTGTTACTCATAATATATATATATATATATATATATATTGGATTCAGTATGTAGTTAGATTCACGTACATAAAGTGTAAAGAATAAGAGCTAATTATATAAAATGTATATTTTTATTAATATAGATTTGAATGAAATACAGATTTACAAGTAGGTATAGTTCATTTTTTATCATAGTTAAAATATTAATAATAATGTTCATTATTGCCTGAGTAAGGATTGTATCATTTAATCTCCTAATTCAATCCAAAACCTTACACCACTGCTTAAATTATGAAAACCTTTTTTTTTTTTTTTTTTAGATGGTGGAACTGACAACGTATAATATGTCTAACCTTGGATACGTAATTACATTGTTTTCAACCAGTGTTCAGAGTGTTTTTCCGTCACACAATTTCATATTTTCACTCCTGCAGTATAAAAGGACAGAAACATCTTGTACAGGGAAAATATGTTTAAGTGTACCTGATAAGCCTACTTCAAAGCTCTATATTCTTTTGTATTTATTCTACTATTGTACAGTTACCCCTTGCAATATACCAAGACCACACTCCCGAGTCCTTTTATCAATACGACTTTTACACAGTTACGTTTAATTATAATTATAGAAAAGTATACATTTTTATATATACTAATATTACTGAAGTATACATATAAGTGAATTAGTAAGAGAGTAACAATTTTACTGTGTTTATACTTATTATAGACTAATAGTATTTTATGTACGGTAATAATAACGAATACTTATTATTACGGTTTTGAAATATCTTTCAATTATTTAAACTTAATACATCAGAAAAATAGTAAATTCCTTAGAAAAAATACAATTCAATTTTTTTCTCTTTACAAAACTGTATAGTTTTACAAAAA
Organism: Aphis gossypii; assembly: GCF_020184175.1. Classification (NCBI taxonomy): domain Eukaryota; kingdom Metazoa; phylum Arthropoda; class Insecta; order Hemiptera; family Aphididae; genus Aphis; species Aphis gossypii. The sequence goes on along the minus strand of NC_065531.1, from coordinate 11,266,134 downwards.
TCACTACTTTTAAACACGAAAATTTATAAATTAGAAGGAATCTGTTTTCAATTTATATCAAAAAATAATAATATAAAATTTAAAATTTAGTGATATTTTCAAAACCATGACTAAAAATCTTATTTTATCTTCTTACAATATTAACATGCAGTCTTTTTTTATCCTTTATCGCCTTGAGCACACTCTTTTATTGGGTGATATTCAGTTATGTGAAATATCTACTTAAAATCACATCGTTGAGGGAATGTAAGATGTCGTTTGGTGGAAGTTTATATGGATACATGACATGTTAATTACATTTATATTACATGTATTTACACATTACACATTACATTTATAAATTTTGAATTTTTTTACCAAATTAATTACATTCTTTTTATTTTTGTTCCCTTCTACACTCAATATTCACATACTTGATTTAAACAAATTTCCGCACATCCTATTTATTAATTTAATATTATAATAATATCATACTTATAAGTAGTTATCAGTTGTCAATGTTTCGCAAGTTATAATTATTATTTGGTGCACGTAAACACAGATGTGTGTAGAGTATATAATCAGGTGCAGCATCTTAATAAACCGACTCGACATCTAATGAGATTATGAACTAGTTGAGTCGTAATTCACTAAATAAAAATTAAATTAAAAATTGATTCTTTGAAAAGTCTGAAAGTCAGTTTACTGGCTTACGTCCCACTTTGTGCACTATTTGAAAAAATGTATAATACACGTATCTGCAACATATTATATATTTCAAAAAAGGTAGACAAGTGGGCGCCGCTCTGAATTACATTATATATCGAGTGGGTCTCTATATGGGTGAGTAAAATTTGAATTTAATGATATACCATTGTATACGAAAAACGTTTTTGAGAGGAGACAATTAACCTATATTACTGAGTATATTTAGTGATATATTTTTTTGATAAAGTAGCTATTAAAGTAATTTATTTTACTTTAAGTATTATGGTAGATTGATGTATTTTTCCATAAATATATTATTTAATTATTATAATAATACATATATATTTATAGCATATTCTATCGACTTATATAAATTTAATATTATCTTTTTTGTAAATAATGTAAAACAGTAAAAATAGATTTATTGTATAAATATAGACAATAATGTATTAAAAGAAATTACAATTTTTATTGCGTATCTATAATAAAATACATAAAAAATTAAATTTACACGAAAAATGTTTTTAAATTAGTTTTTAAATTTCGTCCAAATTTGAACTTGAAATGTCTATAATAATTAAAAATGCCTTTTTACATTAAATACATTAAATTTTATAGTTTCAGTATCAATTTATTATTTATGAGGAAACTTGTGTAATTTCTTATCAACAATAATTTATAGAAAAGAATTATTATTTCTATATTTCTGTAATTTCTTTAAACTAGATATAAACTTAAATAATATAAGCTAATACTAATTTATTATAATAATTATAGGTTCTACAATTTTTATTAAATTTTATTGTACATCAGATATGTTTAACAGTGTTATTAGATTTTATACTTCAATGTGAAATTGACATATTTGAAAGTACTATACTTTATAGTGCATTGTGCATATAATTATAATTTATAAATATTCCATACCTAGTAGTATATAACCATACATTTTTTATATTTAGACTAATGTATAAATGTAAAATATACAAATATAAATTTTATAATTCATATGACGCACACATTCCAAGTTATCGGGTATGCAAACTATAAAATACACATTTTCAAAACAACTGAATAATTTAAATGATATAATGGCATATATTATTATTATTATAAACAGATCAGTTATATAGTCCACAGAGACATAAAGTTAAGTATGTTATAAAATATTAATACTTTGAAATTTAAATTTACTTTCAATTACGAGATAATAATATAAGGTAAATATAAAAAACAAGCTAGTATGAATCTATCTCTCCCCGCCACCAAACAAAAAAATTTTAAAAATGAAAAAATTTGTAAAGATGAGTTTATCACATTAAAAATGGACAAAAGTCTATATTATTTATTTATTTATTTTTTTATTTTTTGTTGGATATTGTACGTCATCTTCTCGTGCTTCTCGACGCCTACCTGCCACGTCTTTCTCGCACAACCAAACATAGCTCATGTTATACCTACACGCGTAAGACGTAATATGAACGCGAAATATTTCTAAGAATCTACGTCACGCGAATACGCCACAACTGCGTAAAAGCTGCTTTTAATGGTCCCGGAGGCTTAATATTTAAATATGCATGACGTCTCTATATTGATCTCGATACGCTCGCTTGTGGGTACCAATATGTTTTGCGTATACGTGCATTACTATTGATAATTTACACCGCGTCGTTATAATAATATTAACATGATGAACATTGACTCTGCATAACTCTTACAAACCATTTAATTATTTCTTGTCAGTCAACACACCACACAAATCCAGATGAAATGCAAATAATTTATGGTACTTAAGATAAAACAATATTTGTTTGCATTATCGATTGCATTTGCTTGATGAACATTCAGTGACTACTAAACCGTAGACCATGTATATCATGAACTGAACTCTTTGATATTTAATGTATAGCTTGATACCTAAAACATAATATTATCATACGGATATTATTTTGATGCTCAATATTAATATTTAGGCGTTATTTATTAGGATGTGTTTATTTAAAACAAAAAAAAAAAAAAAAATGAAATTAATATACGCAAATAATACAATTATTTTATCCTAACAACAAAATACTGAATCAAAATCTATATTCAAATTAAATTTATTGCTTTTTTTTAGAACAGAATATTTTGATTAATAATTGGTGATTTTGGCTAATCGAGTTGTCTCAATAATTAGGATTTTTTTCAAGGGTTGCAATAAATTTAAATAAGTACCTATGTACTTATATGTATACAATCACTAAGATTCAAAATCAAGTTCTCTACGTTTTATTGTGTGTAATCAATAATTAATCAATAACTGTTTATTGTGACAAATAGGTTTCTCCGACGTATATTTTGCTGCACTTAATAATGGCTGCAGTATGAAATATATATAATTATATTAAGATAGCTTTCTAAAAATTATTTTTGACGTAAATAAACATTTTTGCTAGGATAGACTTCCATAAATTTTTTTATCGTCATTGAATAACTATAATTGTTAAGAAACATATAAGGCGAGTGGCCCTAAAAATAAATTCTAACATGATCGACTTTGAAATTGTCCGCGATCGACTGTTTGATCACCCCTGAATTTTAATGCATTATTATTATTAATTAACGCCAAAATTCAACTGTAAAATTATTAATCTATATGGATGGATTATGAAAATGTTCATTGTATCATATACTTTTGATATTTTTTCAACAGGTATAAAATAACACACAAGGAACCTTGTATTGAACATTTAAACTTGTTGACAAAGAAACAAAAAATGTTATTAAAAATATATGGTAAAAATACTGCGATATCTTGCATAATACGATGTGTGTAATAAATCTCACTGAGTATTTGGTTTCATACGTTGTAATTTCCACTTGCAAATAAAAAAAACATAATAGCAGGCACATTTATCCAGCAACAACCTTCCAATTTTGATATTGAATCACTTAAAAAGAAATGAAAGCTTAATAATGTGCTTTAGCTCTACAAGTTACTTAATTCACTAAACGACTATCTTGAGTTATTAAGTTAAATACCCCTGAATGTCTCCCTACTGATACATTATTGCGTCACAAAAATGCCATACATCTACAGTCTACCTAACTCCAAAATTATAGTCCGTTTGCTTCAATTAATAGAATGTTAACTACAGGCATTTCAAAAAAAAAAACAAAATATTATTATTTAGATACAACATTTAAAAATTGAATATTAATTGTATTTTTTATCGTTCGTGATAGAGTTCCATCGTAGCGTCATTATAATATAATAAATCGTATATTAAAATAACGTAATATTAAAAATAAAATGCCTGTTTTATTTTATACTTACCTGCGTAGTTTTACTCGTGACATTTTTCTAAAAATGTATAATTCTTATAAAATGTAATTAAAAAATCACACGTCCAAAATTTGACCTTTATAGAACATAGTACTCAAACTACAATAAGAACTGCTACGAAATATAAAAATATGAAATTAAAAATATAGTCGTATGTTGTTATTCCAAAGAGTGAAAAGGTAGGCAAGTGGTACCACTTTACTGTACACTAAGTGTCGAGCGTATCACTATAATGGATGTTTTAAATTTGAATTCAATGATATATCATTGTATATGAAAAACAGTTCAAAGCAGATGTTAACTGTCAGTCTATATCATAATTACATTTTATGAAATGTTTTTTAATATATCTACTAAATTTATTTATTTTAATATTTTTATTACCATAGATTGGTTTAAATTTTATCAAATATATTGCGTTTATTATATTATTAGTATTTAATAATATTTTAATAAAATATACCTATGTGTACCATATAAAATTATTTATTGTTATCAACATTGTAGTCAATAGAATTTTATTGTGAAATATTATAAAAATAATTGTGTTGATATATTTTTTGATTATTTGGTTTCAATATAAACTACTTATTATGAATCGTACGTTAAATTTTAAATCTTAATTATAAAAATAAACCATTTTTATGAATTTCTACCTACAAAATAGTTAGCAAAATAACTATACGAATTTAGTAAACATTTTAAATATTTGAATTTCAAAAAATGCTTATAAATAAGAACTGCGTCTATATATCTTTAATATTTTCAAGTACCTATAAAAAAACCTATAAGGATCCTAAATTTGAATTTTCAACCATTTTAGACCCAGCAAATAATTTTGTATTAAACATTTACAGACTAAAATTTAAAATTTTTAAATCTTTATAAATAGTTAAAATAGAGCCAAAAATTATACCATGTGCAGGAAATTATAATATGGTGGGTGATTCTTTTATCGAATAAGACACATAAATAAATGATTTTAAAAATATATTTTTTTAGATAATTTCCAGTCAAAATAAAAGGACATTAAAAAAATAAAAAAATAATTAATATAATATTATATTTTATAGATAAATTTAGATGTTTTGTTTGATTTATAAACTAATAACAATAAACATGATAACAAAATGATAAACCTACACGAATAATATAGTGATTATTTATGAAAATATTATACGTATCATAAAAATCAAAGTGTATAGCTACATTTTGGTTACTAAAGTAGTTTTGGGAATTCGTATTTTGTCAATGGTAACATGACAAAAACTATAACGAATTACACATACTAATGTTCATTTACTACTCACGCATCAATACAGCCTAAATTTTTGTGTCATATTAATCACCTAACTATTACTTCTTGGGACATACTAAGCTTCAGTCATCTTTGTTATAGTCAAAGTTTTTTTAACAGCACCTACTTTTGCCTCTAAGACTTCAATAAAAATAAGTAGAAAGTATTAAACAAAGTCACATCAAAGTCAAGACCCTAAACTACACTATTTTCCGTGTGTTAAAATATAATATTATACGTGATAATAAGCCTGATCGCTATTTTCCGGGTAGGTTTTTCAACATATTATGGGATATTAGTGTATTATAAGTTCATACCATGCCATCTCTGCTGCATCGCTAGTCGTCGAAACGTCGTTGGACCGACGTAGAAGTTGAGACGTCTTCAGGTTAGATAAATTATATAATGCTAAAATATTAATATATTAATACTAGTACACTAGTAGAACTCTAGTTGTACCTCATACCTATACCTACTCTTGTCGTTGTCGTATTTGTGGGAACCAAGCCATGACAAATCGACCAAAGTTTTATTGTTTTTCTCCCGCAACGACATTAGCAGCCGGCGAGGACCATTACCGTGCACGTCGACGGCGATGCATTAATACGTACAGACAAACATATAATATACGAGGTATTATTATTATATATATGTGTGTGTATATTTTTCCACCCCAACAAAAGCGTAACCGTCCCCGCAGCAACAATGCAGAAACGACGACGCGGGGACTTTGCAAAGGCACAGGGTTATCCAAGACTTACACTATATATAGATCACGTATATATATTATATATACGACGCTCACACTTCACTTTGCACAACTTTTTCCCCCGAAAACGAAAATCCGCCGCAGATGTGTAGTATACACATAATATATACGTATAAATATATATAGATGTGTATATACATATATGCACGCAAGACGTTGTATGTGCGTACACGAACACCGGAAACGCCAGATAATGGACAACGATTAATATCTTTGGGTCGCCCTTCATTCGTACAAACAGAGCTGAAACGATAGTTTCTTCTATTTTCCTCTTTCTTTTTTTTTTTTTTTTGATAGCGATGGCAGTGTGCATGTCGGTCAGAACGGATGTCCGGGGGGATCCGACACGTCCGAAAAATATTCGCACTCCCCGGTGGCAACCACAACGCGAGCACAAATCTCCGCTGTCGCCAAGACACGGTGCTGTTTTTGGGGTGAATAATAATAATAATAATAATATATAACTATGCGGCACATAAATGGTACCAGAAAAGGATGTATGCATGAAAAACGGGCCAAATTTTAGTCGGTGATATTAAAAATAATACTACCTCCGGGGTTACCGGAAGTGACTCACTATTATACTGCACTGGTAGGTAGATATTTCAATGCACCTGATTTCCGTCTTTTATTAAGCAAAACATTCTAAAAATACATTATATTGGTTTATGAAGAAACAAAAACAAAAAAAAAACTAAAATTTCTCTTCAAGAGTCCTTATTATAATAATACAATAATTTATCTATCTACATATCGTAAAATATTATTATTAATTATTAAAAAGTAAAGTAATATTAGTAACAAACTAAAGAAAGCATATTTTATAAAAAAATAAATAAGTATAACAGTTATTTACCGAACAACATTCATTCCGTGATGAATGATATATTGATATTATCTATGACAAATAGCCAATTTTCTACAAACGATAGACACGTCACACAATTACTTACTATAGTAAACCTTGCACTCGTACATCGAATCCATAATATAGGATATTGTTGACTGTTTTAACTATGATTTACTATACATTAAATAATGTACAATATAATTACGTATATTTGTCAGCCACTTGTCACTTATAAAAGAGCATCTATTTCGTCTCACGAAATTTAAAAAACAGACTAATCTATAAATTAAAAATAATGAAACTCCGTTGATGTTTATTAATATAAGACTACACCAAAATAATCGATTTTTTTAATAAACTAGAACGTAGTAATGCTGTCTATTTTAAATTTTCCTTATCGTTTTTTTTTACGTTAATAAATCATAATTTACTTCTTGATAAATAATTGTTTAAAACATTGTAGATGAAACCTTAAAGTTTTTGTAAACTTATATATTTATTAAAAAATGGTAAAGTAAGTAACCACTCTAGTAGATGTCAAGTGTACCTCAACATTGAGTAGTAAGTCACTAACATTTTGTAAAAATTTCAAGTGCCTATCTATGGTTATTCGTTTTTGAATTGCAACAAAATAAAAAAAATCGTTTCATGATAAATCATATAAATATTCGATTTTATACGAATTTAAATTTCAGATACTTAAAAAAAATATTTGTAGATTTACTCTACCAATTTTTCATTTTAGATATGAATATTAAAAAAATATTATTGTATTATTAATTTTATAAATATTTCCAATAAAATACATTTTTAAAATAGTGGGTTTAAACGCTCTTTGAACGTATGTTAATTTTTAAGTCTCTGTACACTGTTTATCTAACTATATTCTTTTAATAATTATCAATTATAATAATAAATATTTTACCATCAATACCTACTATTAAAACTGAGAACTGGATTTAATATAATGGATAAAATTTACAAAGGGATGAATACAACAACACAAACCAATTTTATAGACACTCGAATACAATATTAGACATTTATCAATTTTTTGAACGGCGAAACAATGCAATGAAATATAATGATTCCTATAAACATCTAAAACTAAATTTCTTTTTATAAATTATAGCAATGACTATATATTGGCATGCAAATAATATTTATTAATAGTAATAGTTTATGCGTTTTTATAAAAAATCTTTAATTAAATTAAATAATAATGTCATGAATACTTAGCTATGAATGTGTTACAATTTGAATGATTAGATTCTTAATTTTTTTTTTTCAACACAACGAATAATAATCAATAAAATGTGTTCAAAAAATATGTTAATAAAAAAATAAATAATACATTAAATAGTTTGAACTCTTATAAAAATCGCAACTTAAATGTTAAAACCGTATTGCAGTAGAAGCCTAAAGTCTAATCAAAATTGGCGTACTCGGTATGTTTTTGAAATTAGATTTTTGTTTTCAGTAAGAAGCTTTGTTGATTGACATTGTAAATATGTGGTCAATTTACTATTTTTGAGTCACTAAATCGATAAATCACTTTATAAAATATATACATACAATATACTACAATATACATATATACGTAAAAAACCATATTATTATTGTTTTATTTTATTTTTTCGTTTCCAATAACCGTACGTGTGCGTTTTTACTGAAAGTTCATAAACCCTTTGGGATCACTTGGAATTCCAGACACGACTGACGTCCATAAAAACTGGACGGTTTATCGGGCTTGGTTAAATGTTTTTTAGAAACGGCAAACGACATTCGGGCACGATCGCTAATTCGAAGATATATTTCCAAACATTCGCGTTTCCCGAGCCCTAGCTACAGAACCCCGGTGGACCTTTACGCACACCCGCGCCGCACAACAGCGCGATGGCACTAAAGTATATTATATATATTTCATATGGACGTCGAAATTGATCCATCATAAAAATACATAAAACTGCGTTCATCTCCGGTCGGGCTATCGGAGAAGGGTGAAAAGCCATTGTCATGCACTGCAGCGCATGTATATGTATAATAATGTCCAACTGCTGTCGAGCGTCGGTAGTCGAGGGGTGAATGGAAGGGAGTAGAGTGCAATAACTGCGTCTCGTACGGTGGTGTATTCGAATGACGATTTACAAGGGAGAGAGAAGTCTGCAAATTAAGCCACGTTCGATTATTATTGCGCTTTTTTTCCCTCGCCACGCCGTCCCCTTTCGGCTAGAATATCGCATTTTACCACCGACAATAGTAATATAATAACTGGACCGGGCAGTTTTTAATAGACGTCCTATAATATTTATCGTGAGGAAATACATCAACGACAATTTCGTTTACCCACATACGTTACAAAATATTTTAATTAGCCGAATAAAAACATCATATACTTATTCAATATAACATACGTTATAACGGTGAGCCTTATTTGAGCATTTCATACGAGCCATGTTTATTGCAGTATACACAGAGACTGTTATAATATTATTATTATCTAAAAAACTACAAAGTTATGTATACAAATCGAATTTGTTAGATTTCATTAATTAAATAATTATGCCAGCTTTGATGGACGTTTAGATTTTTAAATTTTAAATCTCTTAAACTATTCAAATTAGTTCGAAAGCAATTCGGGATATTTTTAGAGTAAATATAGTTAGGTGTAAATTGACTAATTTTTGTTTGATTATTTATTCACTAAGATTTAAATCAATACAGAAATATCCTAATATTTATATATTTTTAAATATTTGTTTTAGTCTATAATTCCAATTATGATAGTACATGTTACATATTTATTATTTATTTAAATCTATTTGTTTTAATTAGGAAGTCTGTAAAAACCAACAAAATAATTTATAATGTCTGCTTATGTGCAAAAGAGCTCAGCCCGTACATTTTAAAATAAAAAATAAAAATAAAATAATATCAATTATAATATAATATTCTGCAAATAATTAGGTATTATGATTAACTATATACGAGTTTGTAGGTGTACTTATTTTTTATTTTCTTCATTTTCATTTATTAACTTATTATTAATATAAAAAATAAATATCTTTTGATAATTATAACTGACTTGTGCTAAAAATATTTTTTATGTACAATTATTAGCCATGACTTTATATTATAAAATCATAGTATTCCACCACTATCCATTGGATCGAGATGAGTAAAGCGACACGAGTACCCTAAATTCGGGCTTTATATCTTATCCAGCTCTTTCGATTCTATATCTGTAATAAAATAAATATTCATTTTAAATAGATATTTAAAAAATAATTTGGGTGATTATAAATCAAAAATAGGTAGTATATGATAAAAAAAATCATAGGTTTACAACTAATTATCATATTTATAGTGATATTCTTGAATGTGAAAAATCGATATTTAAATCTTGTATATTTGTTTTTGGGTTCTTATAAATGTAATAATAATTAATTTCTTTTATTATTATACACATAAAAATTAAACCGTGTACATAATAAACAAAGTAAGGAAAAACATATTTTTGCATAATAAATATTTTTTCAGGCTTGAATGTTCATAGAAAAATAAAAATTTTAATTTATGTATAAGATAAATAAAAAATAATGAACTATTCTTTGCGTTTGGAAATCTTTATTTAATTCAAGAAAATTATATTTATTCTAAGAGTATTAAAAAATGATATCACGCTTATAAAAGTCAGAGCCGTTCATGGTATATTATTTTGGAATTTCAAACAATGACTAACAGTAAGTAATGGGTATTAAAAGCTCAGAGTGTCTTATTTACGGGACGATTAATAGTATAACTAGTAATCACATATAATAAGAAATAAAAGCGAAATATAACAACAAATACAAAATTAGCTGATACTGAACAGTAACGAACGCAGTTTAATTAATCATAACCGCTTGAAAAATTTTATTTTGTGTATCATGAAAAAATAACATCTTTTAAAAACAAGTTTTCCTTTTGATGTCACGTTTCAGTATAAAACTTGAAAATGTTAAAATTAAATATTTTAATGTCCTTTATACTAGCACTCCTTTTTTAATAGTAATATTTATCCAATATTTATTCCGTCGCCATCTTTTCTGACACCTCATCATAATATATCAATAGCAAAATTATAAAAAACACACATTCTGGGTTTTATAACTATATTCTTTATAACTATATTTTGCATGCCATAAAAATTCTTAGTCAAAAAAGAAAAATGCAACGGACATAAAATTACTTTTACAACAAAAAATTAACTATCGCGGCTATGCTGAAATGTTGGTAGATTGTTCATTTTCCGTGACGATCGTTTAATCATTGGCGAACAAAAAAGCTTTCTAGTGTATTTCACACTTAGACGAATAAAATAACAAAAAACAGCAATGTCGACGACAACAAAAACAACCATTAACATATACTAGCCATTAATGTATTCATTGCGCTGCTATATGTAGGTAGTAGATACCTAAACTCGACAGTATAACAAATCAAAGATAGAAGTGCCTATATAATATGGTGTATACCTATACGTAGGTATATATTATTATGATTATAATGTCGTTTCCCGGAACGTTTCGGCATAAAATCTCGATAAACTATCGTGACTTATATCGTGGCACGTGTAAATAGGTAGCAGCTAAATCGTTTCCGGTTCAACATTACTATACTACACCACCGCATAATAGTGTCTACTTATATACACGTATACACGCACTATATATCGTACTCGTATATACCTGCACATATTATATTATGTGCGTATATAGATTTTAGTATGCGAAACCCCCTTGTGGTTTCCAAATTAAAATACTCCACTCCAGACAATGCGTATATTGTTTTCCCGGCTATTGATCTATGTACGTCGTGAGACTGTGCGCGCGCGTTCTCGGGTGAGTGGCTGGGGAAAGAACTGCATACGTTGCTCGTTAAATCGCCGATTTATGTAAACTTAGGTACCTACATACGCGGTACAAACGCCGACTCACGGCGACTTTATTTATATACGCTCGTACAAATCGCTAATGTTAGAATTATTCGCGATACTGCGGTATAAAAAACATATAAACAGAAAGCGATTATTGAAATTCCGTAAGTATGGCAATCGTCCATCAAGAATTCGATGACTTTTGGGCAGCTCTTATAATTTAAATTTGATTCAAAAACTCACCATAAGAGGAAATTATTCTTAGTTATTTCTCAGTCTACCTAAGTCGAATTTAGTAGTATACAAGGGTTGATTGTATTGAAAGAACGCGCTAACGAAGTAAATAAAACTCAACGTTTCACACTTCTTGAAGTACCTTATTAGTTAGGTACTCAGGTTTCCAAACTAAATTAGTTATTATAAAAAATATGTTTAAAAGCCATCAATTCGAGTGTATCGTTGTGAATTAGAAATGAAATAAATTACAATAAACATTCTAAGTTTGAATAGGACTAACGATAATCATTGTAATTATAGCTTATTTATATAAATAATAAACAGTTACTATGGATTTTCAAATGAATCTAGATTCTATGTATTATAATATATTATTATATTGAAGAACCATGCTGTTGGTCTAAATGAGGTAAAAATATGAAAATGAAATCGGTTAAGCCTTTTGGAAAATCGGCACCCTAAAGCGTTGAACAGTATTTTTTTCATATCTGTCGGCACGTCGTCGTCCGCCCACAACATGTTTCCGAGGGATCTTCGTCCTGTAGCACTGCAGTGTAGGGATTAGATGATTTTACAACGTTTTCCCTTCGAATAAATCCTTTGTTTATTTATGACCGGTTGTCGTGGGGTATGTAATATATATACATATTATATATGTATGTCTATAGGGAGCCAAGCGGCAAGCAGGGGAGGCCACAGCAGCGGCAGTCCAAGTTAATTGTGGCTGAGTCACCCTTGTCGCTGCGAAATGAAATATGGCGTTTTTTCAAACGTTATAAAAAGTCCATATATTTGAACGACGAGAGATCCCACCTACTTTATATATCATCTTTTTTTAAGTACTTTCCCAATACAACCACAAGACTTTTGAGTTCCGATGGCAATAAAAACATCGTCAACCTTTTATTGCCCTGGAGACATTACATTGAGAGAAGGTGGGTGAGTGTATCATGAAACCCTCTCTATACACACACATATTATTATATCCACGTTCTGTGTCGTCTGGGAGGGTTCATATTTATTTTAACATTGGAAAATGGTAATGGAAGGATTTTCTCCGTCAACTACAGAGTTATTGTATGTATGGATATTGGATACGTAGTGTAGATACCTACAATGAAACTTTGTTTGACTTAGGAATGGTTATAGAGTTATCCGCATTATTATTTTCAAAATAAATGTTTTTAGTACATTCTGTCAATCTTCAAAAACCATTTGATCTTTGAATAACAATATATTTGAATAAATTGAACGTATTTTACTATAATTCAAAGTTAATAATAATAAATATTATTTTAGGTACAGTATGTAAATCATAAATATATTACCAAATTGGCATGTTTCAAATTGTTATAAAATAAGGAAATTATACCAAATTGTACTTTTTTTCCCATTCGATAAACATAACAATATTTGATTTATCAAAATGTTCTATAAACTACTAGAAAGTGGCATCAAAGCAAAACAATTTAGTTATAAAACTTAATGAATATCATATTTTAGAAGTCATCTTGCAGCTTTTTTCTAAACTATAGTACGCTATTATAAAATCTAATTTAATCTAAGCATTAATTTAAAAAAAAATGTCAACAAATAATTTATACTGTAAGATAAAATATTTAATATAGTAATAAAACTTAACGAGATTCCTTCCAAAATATTACTGTGATTAATTTCTTTAATGTATGTTAACTTTTGAATAATTTAAGGTTTTAAAAATATTCTTATTTTTATACTACTTATCTATAGTGTTTCAATGCTTATATTATTCTATTGACTGTCAAATTAAACCACTTGAATAAATCATCATATAGGTACCTACATCAAACAAATTGATCTTAAAACGCAAATTACCAGATAATATTTTTATCAAAAATCGTATTAAAATTCAATGATTATCTACGATAAAAAGTACATTTTCTGCATATGTTTTTTTTTTTAGCTTTGTGGGACTTGGGAAAATATTATAGAATAAAAAAAACAATACACCTATGAATAATATCTTGTATGCTATTGTATATGAATCATTATTTTGATTCGTTGATCCATTTTAAATAAGTTTCGTCTTCCTTTTAAAACGACCATGTATACAATCATACAATTGCACACGGATTATATACGTAAAAAAGTAATGAAAAGCAACTGCTCACAGATAAAAATCTTGCCATAGTGTACAACAATACAATATAATCAAAAAATAAAAATTTAAGATCTGTAAAAATATTCTATAGTTCTATTTCTATATAACAATAATAAATTCAAAATTTAAATACTCATGACAGGAGACCGATTTGATCGTATCTTTTACTATATGCCACAATTGATGGCTTAATAATAATAATATACAAACATTAGAAACATATTATTTTTGATGTTGGCTTACTATTTAAAACCTTCATGATGTTTAATATACTTACATTAAAATAATAACCAAACAATATTATGATTTAACAAAAATACTAAGTAAATCTAGTTATAAATATATATATATATATATATATATATATATATATAAATCTACTTTTTCTATTTCGTATATTAATTAAAATTTGTTGTATTGAAAAAAAAATCAAATGCAACCTGCACATTCTTTTTTTTTTTAACTTAACACAAAATAAATGTAAGTAATGAATATTACTATTAATTTCGACATCCAAATGATATATTCTTGAAACTCATGCTTAACACGTGATATAAAATCGAAATAAACAATATTTAGCTTACCCTCTGGCCTTTATTAATAACCTCGTGTGTATGTACAACATACATATAAGATTATTTATTAATATAATACTCAGTACCTATAGGTATACATTTTAAATGAATATTAATTAATCATTTATTTCAATTTTATTATAAAGCAGAAAAACAGATAGTTTCTTTTACATTATTTAACTTATTTTATATTAGTTAATGGATATAGTTAATACCTATATCAAATAATACATGAGACGTCGTTTTAAGTTAATGTTATTCAGCGTGCTTCGTTATTGTTGTCCGATGCTACCGTCCGATTTGGGCGTTACTATATACTTCAGTTCTTCGAAACTCATTTAAAAAAAGTAATAATAATAACGTTGGTCGAATATAATTATACAGCATGGGACCGGTGGTATAATGATAAAACATGCGTGAAGATCTACCGAACAAGGCCTATAATAGACTGTTGTTGGAATTTAATAATATAATGAACTCCGACGCAGTGATTGCCCGTGTGTACAGGTGAATTATTCGAGGGATACGCGTAACTAGCTACTACTACCGTCCACAGCCACTGTCGACATACAGTATAAAAATTTAATAATGATTCTATTGCTTCTCGGAAATATCACACGAAACACATGCCGTCTCCGTTTGGAATTCGATTAAAAACTTTCTACTGATCAACGTGTCCGACAACTCAAAAAAATAACTCATATAAAACAAAATATTTGTGTGGTAAATTTTCGTGTGCACTATCGGTTATACATAATAAGCTTCATTGTACCAAGTAAAATAGTATGGTGAAAAATAAAACGCCGTTTGCGTGATAACTGTCAAAACTAAAATGCGTTGACACGAACGACGTGTTTTTTTTTTTTAATTAAGAAAAAAAATTAAATAAAATTTACAATAAATATAAAAGTAAAAACACTAAACACACGATAACATTTAACTGAATAGGTGGCATATACGTTTTGAGAATTAATAAGGTTACTTTTATGCAAAAATGAATAACTTCAAATCAATTATAAGTACCCCTCTTGGCGTAATGCTTTTATAATATGATATTATTATAAATTAATAAATTGCGTGTTCCTATAATCATGTACCTATTTGAAATGTATAATAAATTAAATGAAAATAAAGACGAAACAAACAACTAGTTATCAAACACCAAATAATATACAAATAATCTAATGATAATGAGATTTATTCCTTCAGAAGATAACCCATATAATATAATATATAAATAACTTTTATTAATATGTATATATATATATATTAGAATTTCATAGAGATTTCTACAAAAAAGTTATTAGTTTGACATGTGTACATCATTAAGCTGTCATGGTTCAAAACTTCATTAATAAGAAACTGTAGTTTTTGAAAACCAAACAGTAAAAACATCAGATCTCTTTGGACGTGTTGTCAAATAAATCGTAGTATTACATTATATGCAAAAAAAATTTGCTGAAATGTATGTTTAAATAATTTCTATCCAGTTTAATGTAAAAATGTATCGTACTTTTCGTACCCTTTCCTATTTTTTCTTTTATATACAAAAAGATAAAATATTATGCAAGCTGTTGTTCACGGTTCGCAAATTTTTTGAGATGATAAAATGATAATACATATTTATATAGGAGTTTCAGCTACCAGATTCAATTCCGTAAACACAAGGGGTAAACTGCAAAAGAAACCATCTAGTTTGATATTTAATTTGAAAAAGACGATGTTTTTCGCCAGGGGCAAATGAGAATTGGTTGAAAACATCACCCTCTTTTTTCACTTCAGTGAATTCGTCATTATTTATTTATTTTTGGACGAAATAGTACATCAAAAGTCACGTTAACTTAATATTCTAGTTTTCCATATAATACAGAGGTTACCTCAATTTCATCCGTTTTGACTAAACATAAATCACGCAAATACTTTATTGTATGTCTCGAATAGCTCGATAACACATACAAAATCACTAACATTATAACTTATAAAGAAGGTCGGGTATTCTGTAGAACTCATTTTCCTTTTGACTAAAATAGTTGAATCAATAGATTTTAGGGTTTTACTGTTTCGACAAAACCAACTTGCCTTTGTACTTTTTTGTTTTTATTATTATTTCCAAAGACAAAGTGGTATTCGAATTCAAAAATGCCAGAAGGTGAAAATCTGCATTAGGCACTTGTTACATATTTACAATACAGTAAACTATGGATATTAGAAAGGTTTCCAATTTTATTTTGTTTGCTGACTTTGATCAAGATTATAAACTTCTATCGCCTCAGTACCCTAAACACTTTTGTTTCATCAAATACAATATAATTCAGCACGATAACAGTATCTCAAAATGCAAATTAAATTATCAAATTATTCTCTAAGTTGTTACTGTTTACTTATACATAAACTTTGACACGTAGTAATTACTTTCATACTAAAATTAACAAAAGTAATTTGCCAATTATACGAAATACCAATTTAAATTTAAAAAAATATATTTAATAAGTAATAATAATGTTTATATTAATTAATATCAGTGAAAAATTGGCCATTTTTTATGTTGGGTACCTACTCAAAATATATGAAGATTAAAAAAAAATCTTACATGAATACATAATTTTACGCGATCATAATTTAAATATAAATACCAACTCCATTTGTAAAACAAATACGATAATTTATTCATCTATTTAAAAAATTATACATTCAATTTATACTCTTAACATTAAATACTTACATAACATTAAATGCTTTCAAGATGAAGTAGTGTTACTGGACGCTACCTTCATCAAGCTGACAAGCTCTGTAAATTGTATCATGTATATAAATACATATTAATATTATCGTATTTTTTCGTGCAGATTTTAAATATTCGTTTTAAAATAAAATAATAAAAAACAAACATTATATACATGGAATAATGAATAATATATGATAAAACTTTTTAAATAAAGAATTAATAAGAATTAAAAATGTGCATGAAAATAAATCATGTTTTATTTTTTTTTTTATTACCTAACGAAGTTAATTAATTATTAGATATAATGATGACAACTCTAGATAACTCTTGGTGGACACATTTTTTAACAATCGCAATTATTTCATCAAAAAAGTATATCAGCATAATATGAATAAATAAAACATAATTCACTAATAATCATTGATAATTAGTTTGTCGTTAAATAACATAATTATGTAATTTTAACTGTTGTTAAACAAAGTTACTCAACCTCTACAAACTATACCAGGTATACCTGTTATAATGGTAAACTTTAAGTGTTTTAATATAAATCAAATATTTTCTACACACTGATTATAGTTTTGCATTGAATTTTAAATAATTATATAGATTATTGAAAATTAGTAGTAGAACTACCCCGTATTCCCCCACCTCATCATAATTTTCCATCGTAGTTTATATGAGTGTGTGCAAGTGTTTGTATCATATAGTATATGTTTGCCTGCGTATGTATTTATCCATACATAAATAAATGTTAATGTATATTGCAGTAATTTTACTCTTTGATTAGTCTCGAAAACAAACAAAAGCATCGTCCTCGCAGTAACTGGTAGCTCGAGTTGTTTGTGTTTTCGGGACGCCCCGGGGAAGCCCCCTACAGTGATCTCCTTTTGCGGGGGGAGAAGATTAAAAGTATCACCCACAAATGTGAAACACATACATTTTTGAGCCCAGATCCATTATCATAATTGCCCCCACAAGCGCGTTGTGTGTTTAAATTGATTCAGAAAAATACCTAATTCGGTTTATTCAAAATGTGTAGTATCTAATATAATATAGGGACACGCCCAACGTGTTTTTCAGCAGTTGTTTATCCGTAGAAATGAAAACAGTTGATACAAAAATATAATCAATTCTCGTTGAATTGACCGATAATAATAATATTTCGATAACAATAGCAATGGTCAGTGTGTAACTAAAATTTAAATTGCCAATAATCATACATTTATAACACACCCCATCACACTTGTAGTTTGGCACTACGATTATTTTGATCACGCCGAGTTAATGATGATATTGATGATCTAATTATACTTCTAAAATTTAGACAATATAAAAGGTATAAAATAATTCTCTGCATGGCTACATAAGATACTGTCACGTATAAAACTAATAAATTATAAATACAAACAATTAGGAGAATTTAAGACTTAAATTATACGTTAGTTGGTATGTATACATATATTATAACAAACTATTATGTTTATGTGTGTATTGTAGTATCTATAATTTGTTATATTAAAAGATATTAAGAAATTAATTTTAATATTACTTGCATTACAAGTCAGAACATACTACATAGATATTATTCAATCGGAATAATAATGACCAGTTTTCTACATTCGCCTCTAAGCAAAATGTTAGTTCGTTTAGTGTTTGAATCAATTGGTTGTTTATGAATCTTTTATAATAATATATAATATTTGTATATATTATATATTATTATATATATAATATTTATATATCTTCTACAGATAATAATTTATTCAATATTAAAATACTTCGCTCATTTATTTGTTTTTTACCGTTTTCAATAAATAAATGTGAAATACTATTTAAAAGCACAAAGACGTAGGGTTGGTGAAAGATACAAAAACGGATACCAAAAATACGCGAGCACGGATACGCGAAAGAATGGATTACTTTTTCCTTTTCACTGTTATCCATCAAGCCTTATTATTGAACTGCTTTCCTCTTTTCTCCTCGTATATTTTCTCATGACTTTATCAATGAAGACAAATTACTTTTTCGATGTGGCTAACAACCAGCAAAATGTTAAATCATATCGTCAAGGAAAAATAATAATGATTAAGTTTCACACAAGGCTACAATCACTGTCAATAAGATTATAATAATAATTGTACTACGCATTTTACACCGAATAACTAACTCAAAACCTACAGAGTTTATATTTCTTACACCTACTCACATTTTATGAAGTGTTAATGTTAGAAAGGAGTATAAAATAACTTTTGTTCGATAACTCTATATACATACCTATATTAAACTATATTAGCGTTACAAATATTTTTTCATCTACCTATAGGTAAATCGAAAACTTATATCTATAGAATATAGAAGTAGATTTTGTAATTCACCGTTTCTAAAATCAAAGGTATAAAATAAAATATTGTTTCTATAAACTTCTAAACGATAACTTTTAATTTTACCACTAAATAAAAATGAATAATAATATTGATAATTAATTAAAACTCAGTACTTGTCTTATTAAATAGATGTAACATTTATTATACAGTTGACAATGACAAAATGATAAACGTCGAGTAAAACAGTTGTTGATTTGTATTTTTTTGGTACCTAACTATGTTACTCATGCGAATAACACAGTAAAAGCCAGGGACTACTCATTTATAACCAACCTATTTTATTATTTACGGAAGTTATAATAATATATTTTTAAAGGGTTGTTCACAATTCACTCGTGTCATATAGTTTTGTGTTACTTGAATTTACAAAATATAAGTGCCTACTTAATATTATCTTAGATGTAAAAAAAATTGAAAATAAATCGTTTTTACGACTACTTGATGAGTTTTGAATAATTTGTTTATTGTGTAGGTGAATTTTAGTCCTATCTTGTAAGGATCAATACCGCTATATTCTGCTACAGATAATTCTTAAAATATTAAAACTCATTATTGAAATAAATATTCCCATTAAATTTAATATTAATGAACTCCATTCAATGTTAATAAACAATAATTAATAATAACTTTTGTTCCACATTATTGTTTTAATATGTATTATTTATTTTTCCTCAAGTATTTACCTTGTAGAATAATTTGTATGGTTTTATTTATAAATATATTATTCTATAAAGATTAATAAATTAATAATGATTGTTTTCTTTTTAATTTAAAATTAAATTATTATTTATCTGCTACTTAACACTTACACAAAAATTGAAGAAATAACTTTAATTAATAACAACATTATATTATAATGTCTGCCAAAATAATACTTAGGTTACAAACTTTGGCATATTGGACAACAATGATTCTGTAAATATAATAACTAGTAATTGTGCAGAATCTTTTCACATCACACTCTTAGTTTACGGAAAGTTATTTTCAGCGGTTGAGTTTACATAGGTTAGATTAAGTTAGATAGCTGTTTTTCGTTATCGGTAGAGTTTACATGTATCAAAATATGACTTAGATACAACTATACAAGCCAGGGGAAATTATATTATATATCTCTAGCTATTACATTTTTCGAATGTAAATATTACGTTTTTTATGGGTTATAAATATTTAAATTATATACGATCGCGTTCGAAATACTCAACCCAATAGATTTATCTAAAAGTCATAAAAAATGTTTTAATTGTGTGTACTTTAAACGAAGAATGCATTCACTGTGTCATCACTTCCGCACACCCACACAACTAACTGGAGACGAAACGAAACGATAATATATTACTTTGAGAAGTGCATAACATACTTTAGGGGTAACAGGGTGTTTTAGTAACTGGGAACTGAGCATTCTGCGCAACACAAAATATGGGATGTACAGCAATAGGGTTTCATTAAACATAACATCGTTACATTCTAAACATTTAATGAAAATTGTAATTAAGAACAATAGGATCAAATGGGGT
Source organism: Aphis gossypii (assembly GCF_020184175.1). Lineage (NCBI taxonomy): Eukaryota > Metazoa > Arthropoda > Insecta > Hemiptera > Aphididae > Aphis > Aphis gossypii. The sequence goes on along the minus strand of NC_065531.1, from coordinate 11,244,707 downwards.
ATACAATCATAAGATTTTTAATATTAATAATCTATTAAAAAATCCGGTTTATTTTGATAATTTTTTTGTAGTGCAATGAATTACATTTTCTTTACAAAGTTTAATTTGTATATAAAAAATATAAAATACTGTAATTGAAGAATTGTTAAGTGTAGTCGTAAATATTGATTATACATTGTATACATAATTTATTAAGACCTATTTGAGTAATTATATAATTTAATATCACACAATTTAACGTTTTTATTTATTTAATGAAAAATTTAAATTTTTATTTTAAAAAGACGTGAATATAGCTTCAAATCTTTAATACTTAACGTAATAAAGTAATATATTATGTGTTTATTTTTATTTTTATCAGTTATAAATTATAATACGCTTTTAAAATTTTTACATATAGAATCTAAGAGATCAGTGAAATGTATGATAAAGTAATAACTAGATGATATTATACATTCATGGTAAATTTAATCTTTCTATTATTAAAATATATAAATAAATAAAAATATTTTTTAAATAAGTATTATATTTTTATATACTTAACTACTTTGTTTATTGTATGTTAATATTTTCAGCAAAAATCAACTATATATACATACATAGGTACTATTGTTACTAATAAATTACTGGGAAAATAAAATAAAGTTTAGAATTGCTTAAAAATTAAATATTATATTTAAATATTTTATATTTTTAATTCAAATAAATCACTAAAATTTTAAATATGACATATATTAACGTGGGTGATAAACAACATAATCATAGTAGTGGGTTCATTGTTTATTTTGTCACTAAAAAAATAAACAATAAAATATCGACTGAATCTATGTATATTGCAAAATAATTCACAGTTTAAGTTATGGATAAATACAAAAAAAAAACCATACCGAAAAAATTGAAATCAACCCACAACTACAAAAAAATGTAAATACAAATCTGGTTAAAAAAAAATACTGCATACCTAATCCATTTTATTTTTTAGATTATTTATGTTTGAATCATTCATCGAAATACTAAAAGTTTATTTCACTACACATTAAAATAAACACCAATAATAGTAAAATTAATTTTTTTATGTAACAAACAATAATTCTTACGAGCTACGACCTACTTTTATGTTTTATTATTGTATGATATAACACGAGTGTTAATTATATACAATAGTGTAGTTCTACAATTATTAATATTATTTAATAAAACAATAAAATTCTTATTAATTTATCATATGGTGTATGTACCACAATCACTCATCAATAAACAACAAGAATTAACTTAAGAGTTAACAATTATTTCTAGAATTAATTATGATTTACACTTACCCATAAGTTATAAATTTATAATCTATAAGCTTATAACATTAAATTTGCTTAGGAATTAGGAAGATACAAGTTTAATGAACTCAAATTGTCTTAAAGGAACGTTTTTTTTTTCATAGTTTTTATAATTTATGACATCACATTATTTGTTCATTGGACTTATAATTTATGACAGATTTTTAATTTTTATATACAAGTTTTAAAACAATTGTTGTTGCATTGTGACATTTTTCATTGTATATTAGTGTAAGTGTATTGTGTACATCATAATTTTACTGGTAAATTCGTTAAATCACGTAGGTCTGAAACTCCACCAAAAGTATATTATAAAAAACCTGCAATCGTGTAATAAATAATAATAACAATTGTTACATAAAAACAAAATGTGAGGATATATTTTGTCTGGTAGGCAGGTATAATATATAATAAAACATATACATATCATAGTAAACACATACCTATACTATATTATAGTTCCAGTTTTTTTTTCATCTTCGACCATACATAGGCATGTGTCCAGGTAATTTTCAGCCTGCAGCCGTGTTCTTGTCTCCTCCTTGCCCCCCTCCATCACCTACACAACAGCCAAACACTATCAGACTATCTATATTATACCTGTCTGCCTGCCTACTTGTTGATGCGCGCATGGGGGCTATAATTTATTTTTAGATTAAAAATAAGATAATTACAAAACCCAAGCCCAAATGATTCCAGCATCAGTCTACCCCGACGATAGGGCGGCAACGGCTGCATTATGTTTAGCACGTTCCAATTGCACCCACCAAAAACGAACTATTAATTTACAGTGTAACCGACCATGTTTCTGTCTCTAAAACATATATTAAGTGTATTATGAACCTGATACGTACATATAATGAGTTTAAAAATTATGATGAAGGCGTAGGTAAAAATGTCGAAAATTCCCAATGGATATATACCGACAATTTCGTCGAACACTCGCCATTACTGCTATTAATTAGACGAGTGTAGCTTGCAGCTGGATACCTACTAAACACTAATACAACACCCTTCTTTTTCTTTTTTTTTTTTTAACGGAATTCGCAATTCGACACAGAAGGGTCGGTGAAATATTTCTGAACTGCACCATCACGCAGTTAACAGCTATACACCGTATGCTCCATTAATTGTACTCCACTCAAATAATTGTCGTACGGATATAATATATAATACTCATATACTGATAATTTATAAAAAAAATGTATAAATACAAGGTATCAAAAATAAACACAAAATATTCAAATTTTAGATATAAAATATATTCTCGAATATTTTATATAATATATTTAATATGCCTCAACTGCTAAGGTTATTAACATTTCTGAACTATATTACATCTTAAAGGTTTATATAAAATATTTTAATAATGATACATGAAAGCCGAGGGGTTTTGAAGGTATAGTCTATGTGTAGCATTCTCTAGATCGCATTCGACTCTTTGAGGATTTAAAGAAGAATCAATATCGTCTCCAGGTTGGCTTTAAATCAATTATTTATACATATTTTAAAAACTTTTAAGTTTTAAGGAATGCAATTAAAAAATAATAATTAAAAAATAGAGCATTCTAGATAGCTAAACTTTATTATAGCTCATCGTAAACACATATATTTTGGATAATTATTGGGAAAAAATTGAAATATTAAAGCAATACTAGATGTATCTTATAATATTGAATATAGATAAATAATTTCTGTTTACCAAACACATGATGTAAATTTTGTAGAAACAACAACTTACCTAATGATAATTATGTACCTATACTATTTGATATCAGTAAGCAATTTTAAATGCAATAATATTGCATACTGTTAATATTATACTCTACACTAATAACTATATCAAAATAACCTTTTCAATCACTAATTGATTCTTACAAACCTGAAATTCCATATATGTATTTACAACTTTAAATATGATTTAAACGGATTTTAATAATATTGCTTCTCAATTTAAATAGAAACTTAAGATACTAATATTTGAATTTTAATATAAAAACATAAAAATTAAACAATAAAAATGTACAGCCCACAAGTTTACTTTTATGCATACTAGCCACTAGGTATATTAAATTTTTAAACACTACTAAAAACGATTTTCTAGAACACATACATCATACATTCTTGCGCTCGCGTTGAGTGTAAAATTATAAAAATTTAATCAACTGTATGTAAATTAATTTTATTCAATGTACATTTTTATGATATCATTTTTTTATATCTACTTCAATTTTTAAAATTTAACTATTCAATAATACATATTTTATATAATGTCACACTTTTATATATCATTCAATTTGAATTCAATACTCAACAGATTGAATTTGGCAATACCTACACTATATCTGTCTATAATACAAACAAAAAATAACATGTGTTATTATAGTCCTATTTGTGCACAATAAAATAATTGTAAATAATGTACATGCAAATTTAATAATGTTTTGATTATGTTTTTGATAATTGATCATTGATTTAACCAATTTGTTCCTATGACATGATATTAAATAAAAATTATTATTACCTAAAAAATTTAAAAATATTCTTATTTTATTTTCGGTTCCATAAGATGTTATTATGAAATGTATAACTCTATCAACGCTCAGAATTCAAAAATTATAAATTAGACCTACCAACCTAATTTGTACTTATTACTGTCATAATTGGCTAACTTATTAAAATCGATTTGGATTTCAAAATATAAAAACCCTGTAACGGCGCAAGATTACAATAAAACGGCTTTTATCAAAACCATACATATTATTGAATAAAACAGGACATGATGACAAATGAAAACAACATCGTTTTAGACTAGGAAAACAAATACCTAATGCATACATATCATTTTTGAAATAATGTAATATTTTCATTTAATATACATTACCTTGGGTACCAATAAAAAATATCGTTAAACGTCAAACAGTTATAATTATAATATCACCACTGATATATAAAAAAAATAGTAATAATAACTAGCTGAAATTCAGCTAAAGGAAAATTACTTTTTTAATAATTTTTTCTCTCAAATATAACTAATATAATTAGTAACCTAATTCCACAATCAAATTAAATTATTAAATTAATATTGTAGATAAATAATTATTGATAGATTTTAAAACTTAAATTGTTCATTATTTGTGTGAAATTTTTGTATTTTTATATATTTTGTTCCTCCGTTATCTCATATTATGATGTTATCTATAAACATTGTGTGTTATAGTTAGTATTTTGAGAAGTAGGAATTTAATTTAAAAAATATATAATAATTATCTGCTATTACAATAAAATCTTCTAACGAAATGTTGTGCTTCTATTGCTTCCAAGAACTGAACCAAAAGAACGTTTGAGCTTTTAAAATTATAAGATATCTTAGAAATAAGAACACTACGATAAATCAATTTATGTTAATTGAACAATATATTTTTGACTAAATTGTTAATAAAAAAATATTCTACATAAACAATTTAGTACAGCATAATCATTTTTATTTATTAAACACATAATTGTCTATTGGTAACTTTTTTAAAACATCATTTCAACTAAGTGATTGAAATTACTGAGGAGAGAGAGGACTAAGTTCATATTCCTGATAAGTTTTTTTTTTATTTTATTTATTTATTGGCTTATTTGCTACTATAAAGAAAACTCGCAAATTGAATGTGATTATTTATTATTAAATAAATATGCATTTTACTAATTAAATTACCTATCTATGTAATTTTAACTGTTAAGTATTTGATTCAGTTTAGATTTATAAATCATGTAGGTACAATAGCTGCTGAATATGCTAGCAAGTACTAATCCGAGTAATTTTCGTGCTGTATACTGCGAACGTGTATACAAGTTTTATTATTAATTTAAAATGGTTGATATGTTATAGAAAAAAAAAATTATTAAAATACGTGGTAGTTATGAAAATTACCAAAGAAAATATATTTATCAAAATTCGACGATTCTTAAGTATCACTGTCGGGGCTATGGTAATAAAACTTTGAATTCTTGTCTCTTTTTATAATAAACCATCTCTGATTTTTATATACTAATAATATTAAAATTCAAAACAAATATTTTTATTTCAAAATAATGTTTGAACATTTGAAATAGAATAAATATAATCAAAAGAGAAAAAATACTACTTCAATCGGACTGAGTCTCCTAATAAATGAGTCACCATCGTAACTGCGAAACCAAAAAAGTGAACGTCGAAAAAGCGCCGGTAAAATAGATAAGAATAAAATAACTAAAGAATAATAGCGAATGTTCAAAACAGCTAAAGTATATTATTTTAAAATTTTGATTATTATACGGATTTAATAATACTCCAATCATTAGAACTTAAAAAAATTAAAAAATTAAATATAAAACAAATATTGTACTATTATTTTATTATACTTGTAGTGATAAACTATAGGCTACACCTTTTAAATAATTTCCAATGCTGTTTTTGAGTTTCTAAAATTGTTTATTCTTATATATGTGTGTTAGTATCTTATCCATCCATTTTATTATTATTATATCTCACCCGTGTCCGTCCAAAATATTCGTTAATCCACTGGGACAACTCAGCTATAAAACTAATTATGATTATATCTATCTATATAATTTATAAGTAACACTTTTAGTAAGAAAATGACTTTTGATTAAATAATAATAATAAAAATTTTAAAATAATATACTTAAGCTGTTTTGGACATTCGCTATTGTGGGTTTCGTGGTTTTGATACGATACCATAGTATATACTTTTGTAATGTTTAAATATACATTGTAATAATGCGTTATTATTAAAAGTTTAAATGTTAGTTATGTTCGTTATTTTAATTTTAAAAATATAATCAAGTTGCAAAACCTTATCAAAAAATTAAAATCACATTTTGGTTAAATATGTATAATCCTAACCTAAACCTAAATCTAACATAACTCATTAATTTCTATCAAGATCATATTCAAGCAATTAAATATTTTTTTTCTATTTTTAGTAATAACACTCGAGTTATATTTTTATTTAAGTGATTACAAATAACTCAAGAATTAGCTCTGTCTCAAAGCATTATATGTCTTGATTATCAGGCCAATACTAGAGTATTGTTCAATACTAAGGAATCCGTTGAAAATAAGTTTATTCGTATTACTTAGCGTGTTCAGAGAATATTTTTACATTCTGTTGGCTAAAATCGACAGTTAAGAGACCTTTTTCTTTTATTTTCTATGCCTCTAAAAACAGTTTAAGAGCATCTCCACTTGGAATGCATGTATACTAGACGTCGATTTAATGACATTTACTTCATGTCTTAACTTTTAATTGGAACAATATCTTATCTATAGTTTTAAGAACTAGTATATTTACAATATTTACATGTCTTGTTTCTGTACCACCTTCTCTATAAAAAGTCAACGAACATCATATGGATATAATTATTAATAACCCAATAAATAATATTGAGTAATCATAATAAAGTCATAAATGGATATGGAATATGAATAGTGTAGCACGTCGCATGCACAATGTACATAAAAAATAGCCATAAATAGGAATACTTTAATAAAAAATTACAAAAAATTAGAAAAAATTATGAAAAACCGTAAACCATATTTAATAAGTTACTGGACAAGTGAATTGTATCCATAAAATATATAATAGCTTAAAATATCGAAACTCAGCTGTTTATTTCAAGAACACGTTTGAACTAGAAATATATAAGTAATTATTTGCTATATATATTATTTTTTAATTTTTATTATTAGTCTAGTTTTTATTAATTTTATTTAGACATCTAAAAAAAAAAAAAATCACTATACATAATATTTTATTCGAATTTTGCTTACTTTATTTCAAAATTATAAAGACTTTTACATTAGAAACTTGAAGTAATTTTTAAAATATGTAAAGATTTTTTATTGAATTAGGTTAGGTATTTGATATTTGAATTAAGTTACATAAAAATATTTATTACAAGTTAGATAAAATATTAAAAATAAACTCATCTCATAATAATATTGTCAGTTATTGTACAAACCATTTATTGAAATAATATCAAAAAGCAACTAATCAATTTTCTATAAAAATAAATAAGTACCTAACATTGTTATATTAATTTTAAATTATATTTTGATTTAAAAAATATGAATAATAAATAATTTTTTAATCTGAACTGTTTATCACTTTTGAAATGTCTCCAATGCTTACTAAGCAAATATCGAATAGATAATAATATTATCTATAATATAATAGGTGCATACTATGTACTTATTGGCTATTATACCAAGTAGCTACTCAGTAGACTACAAAATATTTATTAATAATAATGGATATAACAAATTTCAGTTTGTGCACGATTACCTTTGGGACTTAGGTGACAGGTATTTTATAGTTATAACTACTTATAACCAGGGTTCGGGACTTGTAGCATTTGCATATCCATCATATATGTAGTAAAATATGCAAAATGATATACAAACATGGTTTATAGCACGGAGAATTCAAATATAAAATTTTATTTTGTGTGTTTTTGGATATTTTTAATTTTTTGCTATATCGACGTATATTCAAAATTTTTTAACAATATTTAGATGATATTTTTGCTCAAAATGTAAAATATTATAATATTAAACAATTAATATTACAAAAATTTGTTTTGATCACAGTAATAGTATTTTTTAAGCTATCTGTCACAAAACTGCAGCACACCAACGTTATTTATAAATACTCAACAAAAGCCATTTAAAACGATCAAAAACAATATAGCCATCTGAGCTATAACTTATAACTTAAGAACTATGATAAATGATAAAGATTATACAAACGTAAAATAAAATATTATTGACCATACATTTGACTATATATATTTATACATTTGTTTATGTATGGGTAGTGCCAAGTATTAGTTTATTACTATTACATTTACGACATAATATCATTAAATTGATACTACTTATAATTGTTAGAATAAACAGTGACATTATTCTAATCTTTTTTCTTCATGTTCATATGCTGTATTAGCTTTTATTTAATAATTTAAAGTTTGCATAATGTAATTACATATTCTGTAATGTAAGATATAACATTTTACATAATATATGAGCAGTACAAGCTCAAAATCATTGAATTTAATTATTACATATTATTAATATATAATATCTAAATGAAAAACGAGTCCACACCACCTCATTTCCAAGTACTTGTATTGTGTGTTCACTGTTCAGCCATTTTCAGCGACTTCCGACACAGACCACCTACTGCATTCAACACATATTTTTAAGTCTGATTATACACAATTATACAGTTTAGATTGTTTTAATTTAATGCATCATACTTTATAAATAGGCAGTAGATATTAAATTATATATTATTATAAAACCACATACACAGGAAATAATAAACCAAAATTATTTTACTATTGAGGTAAACAAAAATAATGCCTACAGCAAAAAAATAAATAAATACCTAATGACTTTGTTATCTTTTTGTAGTTACCGACGAATCCACACACTTCCTCGCCACTGGACACAAAACTTCAAACTAAGTATGTACTAAATACATAGGTAAATAATATGATTTTATGATCAACAGAGTTTATAAATGTATGTGTAGTGTATTGTGATTTTAAAACGGTGTATTTTCCTCGTTTTACATTAATCGTATGCATGCGTCTTATAGATAAATGATTACGGCGTGAAAACACGAACGCTTTTTCAAATGACTTGAATAGTATCGAAAAACCTTCTCAAGAGAGAATGAAAAACCCATATTTGTGGACATTAATTTACACGATACACGCGAGTTTTCATTTTATCTTTATTAGTCTAAACTGTAAATGTCTTTTAAATTGAACTGTAAGAAAAAAATCAAAAACTCAATATAATAAAAATAGTTCTTATAACACGTGAGTACATATTTTTACCCTATACTCTCGAATACTTCAAAGAAACTATTTTCAAAACTTTTACCATCAGTTATTTATTTCCAAAGCTATTACTTTGGCTACTCAGTTAGTGTAAAAATATTTTACTGTCGAAACAAAAACGAAAATATTTCATATCAATCGACATTTTGTACTTAAAAAATAATATAATAACTGACACAAATAAATATTATAAATTATTATAATATTAGTACCAATACAAACACTAACTACGTAATTATTCTATTGCAGCACAAAAAAAAACCCCATAAAATATTAAATAAAAATTTGTTTTTATTCTCGTGACATCAATTAGATAACAGATTCATATTGATTTAGTTGTTAATACGATCCGTAAAAACATATTAATCGAATAAAAAAAATATTTTACTAGACGATAAAATATATTAATATCCTCATTCAAATATTTTAAAAACACAAAGAATGTTGATGAAAAAAAGAATGTTTGTTTATAAATTATAAGTTATGAGTATTATGACATAAACAATAGATTTATATTATAATTAATATTTGGAATAAATATTTTAAAAAACCACTGCAGTTATGACTTTATGAAACATAAATATTATATATTTCTAATTCAAGAACTTCTCAGAAATAATGCAATTAAATTCGTCATTGAACAAATCAATGTGGACTTCTTATGTCCTGGGTTTTATTACTAAAGTTTTAAGCTCACCCTATTGTGAATTGTATATTATTATTATTATTATTTCATCAGCCAATATAGTATTAATAAACAGTTGTGTATCGAAATGTTATGCGAGGAAAGAAATATAAACTCGTCAAAGATTTTCTTTTCTGAATAAATACCAGTTAAGTTGAGTATACGCCTATGGAAAAAAGTTTATATACGTGCTATATATGTTTACTTGAAACCTAAAAACAATTAAACAATAGGTACCAAAACGCATTACCCATATCTGTGCTCAATGAGTTAACGGTAGAAATCGTTTTTATTATAAAACTTTTAATATAAAAAAAAGTAAACATCGACTACGATAGGAAAATAGAAAGACGCAAAAAAATCAATTAAATAAATCACAATAATATAGGAATCCAAGTCCTCGACCCGGTAACTTTATTTTATATTTTGTTTGTATTTATTTTTTGTCCCTCACTTTTAATTTGCATTTGGAGACTCTTAGTTATAACATAGAAGGGGTAAAGTTTCAAGAGTTTTCAAGGGCTCGTTAACCTTTTCCGCTTGGCCATTCTCAAACAATAGTCGTTCAAAGTTTATTATAGGGTTGCCGATTATAACCCGGGCCAACGAAATAAGGTGAACAACCCATTAAATTATAAGAAATAATCACAGCCAAAAAAAAAAGCCTAAAACTTGAAACAGAAAAACGTATACAAAGATCAAAACATAACAAAGTAACGATTTAATGGGTTTTATTAAACATTTTCAACGTTTATTCTCAAGAAATAGAGATGCATTTGTTGTTTCTTATATCAGTGGCTATTCGCCAAATTCAATTATCCTTACACAGACGATTTTATGTATATAAAATTTAATATAATCTCTTGCTGCAGATCAAAACATATAATTGTTGATAACAAGATGGGTATTAAAATAAATGTTGCTAATCGTAGGAAAAAACTTAAAGCACTAGAATTAAAATAATTCTTTGCTAGATAAATTATTGTTAATTTTACTTAAACACTATTCGTTAGTTTTATATTTATTTATAATGTTTAAAATGATAAAAAATTAAATAAGATACTTATATAATTTAATCTCCTTCTATTTTCTTTAACATATTTTAAAATACTTGAATAATACTTAAACATTTTAAGATAAAACCATCCTGTTGAAAAACATGGTTAACATATTTTGAACTTTTAAAGTTTCAAGAAATTTGTATTCACTCGAGTATACTACTACAATAAAATTGTAAAAGAAAAATAAGATGAAGTAAAACCCGTAAAAATTGATCGAGTGTATTCAAAAGTGGCACATACATGATACTATATTGTAAGTTATAAGTTAAAAGAAAATATACATTAGATATATCATGAAGTTTACTAGGTATCGAATATCATATTTTTATTTGTCTTAGATGTATGTAAGCATTTTTCTTTCGATTACGAAAACATTCAAGACGTATACATTTCATAAGTGAGTTTTCATTTTCCATACTAAAGGTGTAAAACAAGGGGGGTAAGCAACTTTGCTATACTCGTATAAAAATATTTCAGCACAAATCAAAGAACCTACCTATAACATGATTTTATCCAATATAGTGGAAATCTGTACTTTTGATCTAAAAAAATACTCTCAAAACGGAAGGAAATATTAAAGTCATATTTGTTGAACTTAATCAGATAAGTGATAACACTGTAGCACGTGAATATAACGTTAGGTACACCATATATATATATATACATATTTTAACTAGATTTACTTGAAAAATTAAAATATTTTATAATTTTTTGCAAACATTAGAACAAAAAATATTCAATTCTAATAAACGTTGCTATTAAGTCTTAAAAAAAATGATAATTTATCCCTTCCCATTTTTAGAAAGTATGATTATCAAATTCATTATTATGATCAAAAATATGTATAATTTTTCTTGATTTCATAACATTTCTGTCATTAACAAATAATGCAATTATGTATATAAATATGTTTCAATATTATCATTATACTTACACAATAATTTGTAAACTACTAAAACCTTTCTAGAAAAAAATTACTTATACATAAAAAATATAAAAAATATTTGAAAGTTCATAACTTTTCATAAATCATATGACAATTAATTAAGGTGCATACATTATAATATTATATATTTAGCCTTTATAGTTACTTACTAATAGATTATGAAAGATTTATGATTCTAAATTTATAATATCATAACTAGATTTTAGATAGAATTTCTTGTTTATTTTAAATATTGTACTATTTTTTGTATCGCTAATATATTCTAACCACTATTTGATGCATGAATTAGTAATTAATATTGAAGGATGATATTTAAATTTAAATTATATTAAAATAATTCTTTTAAATTCCAATTAAAACTTACTATCATTTATTTTAATATTTTTTATATTTTAAAGAACTTCTGGGATTATTAAGCTAGACCTAGTTTAATATAATTACAAGTAATAGGTAATATCAAAAATATATATATAATATTATAACATTTTTTCATGATATCTCGGCAGTACTATTTTTTTTTATCACTAGTGCCTAATGGAAATAAATTTTGTATTCTAGATTTTAGTAATAGATAATATTATAGTATTTTTTCATGTCTAAGATTAAATAGACAAAATATACAAAATATACAGTATATTTATTACAAATAAACGTAAAAATTAATAGGTTCACTGATCTAAACTTATAATCATTTATGCCAAAACTGTTTTCATGACAACCAAATAATATAACCTTGAACAAATGTTGTTAAAATTTTTTATTTTATTTTTGTGTTTTGTTTTTAGATTCTACGATGGAGAAAACAATTTCTGTCCAACAGATTACTGAGGAAAAGAATATTATACAAAAAAAGTAATCGAATCAATAATATATTAAAAATACCTACTTATAGAATATTGAAACCCCGATTCGTTGGAGTGCCTAATAAATATTAGGAATGCTAATTTTTAGTATTTATGTTAAATAAATAATTGTTGGTAAATTTTAAATAGCAATACTATTAACTTAGTCTAAGTATATTTTTAATTTAGTGGAATATTTGAATAATACGTACCTTGGATCATTTTAAACGCTCAATATTATTCCCCAAAATAATTTTTTTGTTGTATCAATAAAATATTATAATTAATATCGTGTGCTGAAATACTTTGTACATCACAAAAATTATTAATCTAGTTCGATTTAAAAATTAAACTATAGAGGACATCATTTTTCTATATTTTATTGTTGATGTATTATTGTCAAGTACTCGTATTTACTAACGTATTTATCGTATCCTAAGATATGAATTTCGAACTAAAAATTATAATATTAATATTAATATAATTAAACAGGGCTGCAATATGCTTGCAAAATTGTAACTATTCTATTGTTCATGATGTAGCAGTATCAATGGGTATGCATATCGTAAAACCTGAAGAATCGTGGGATTTGTGGTGGTGTAACATACCTATGGATATTAAAAAAGCCAAACATTTAAAAAAATATCAAGTAAACTATACAATTAATTATATTGAAATTATAATACATAAAAGGTAAAAAGATTTTTAAGATTCTAAGTGTAGTCCTAAATGGATTGTTTTTACAATTATGTGTTGTTGTTTTTTTTTGTCATTATCTTTTGGAATAGCAAAAATTATTTAAACTTTAACCTCAGTATATTTTCTGGTAGGAAATTTAATTTAATTGGTTATTTTAAGGGTCAAAAGTATGAAAATTCTAGTACGAGTACTCCCCTTAATAGGTAGAGAATAACAAAAAATGTTTACATAAACCCATTTTTTGACAAAGTGAATTTTTCATTTTGTTATAATTACTGTAAATATTTAAACCAATTGACAAATTTGTCATTGTTAATTTTTAAATGTTTTTCCTAAATAATGTAAATAAAAAAAGTGTGCTTTGTCAAAAAATTTAAGGTTAGTCAACAGTTGTTTGTACTAGAATTACAGGGTAATAAGTAAATCTACACAATAATTTTTTGTGAATTTCAAATTTTGAAAACATTAAGCTGCATTTTTCTGAAGACTAATATTATTTTATTATTTTTCCTTACAACTGCACAAGACATATATACTATTTTGGAGATTATAGATAACTTTCCTTAGATAGGTACGCTTATAGAAATATAGAAAAATTCAAAATATATAATTGTATATGCTTTTTTGCATATTTTTTACTTAAAATTTTAATTACCTCAGTAATTAACAATGTAATAATGTAAAAAGTGACATTTTTGAGATCCTCATATAATTTCCTACTCGATATTTACTATTTAATATTTTTCGGTTAAAAAAAAAAAACACAATATATAGATATATATAGATGTATAAGCAGGTATTATTTTTTTGGACATTAACAAAAAATGAGTAGGTGCCGTAAACTGTACAATTAAAAAAAAAATTTACATGAATAAACTAAAGGCCACCCTAATATGTAGCCTATAAAACCACCTCTACCGGTATTATGGTAGTTTAATGTAAACTTTACAATTCTTGCCATTTTCTGTATTTTAAATTCAATAAACTATTTTATAGCACAAACTTTCGATAATCCAACTACCAGTTAGTATTTGATATATTAACATTTAAGATAGGCAAAACGTATCGATACATTCATGCATATTAATCTGATTTGAACAGAAAACTTCTGGCGTAGTAGGCAATAAAAAAGATTTTACGGCCCAATGGATGGAAAAGGGTCATTTTCCAACGTTTCAACTCGCATCTTACATTAAACTATCGGTGCAGGCGTGACAAAAAAAACAAACAAACAATTCCTAAAAACTACGGTATTACGCTCTTGACAATTTTTCTTTATAATATTTCAATTATAATAAGTTTTCATTACTCTAAAATGTAGATATCCCTATTCAATATACGCAAAACTAGCCAAGATTTTAGCACTATGTCTATGTATTGAAATACATTCTTGAAAGTCATTCAGACTTTTATTTAAATTTTATTTTAAACTATATGTGTTAGTTAGGAAGAAGAACATTTTAGATAGAGTAAATTTTTCTTACATATAAAATAATTTGGAGATGAAACTATATACAAAAAATAAGATACATAGTTTAGGTAGGAGCTAGATGTAGTAATAACCCATGCAGGGTGATACTTTGATAGGAGCAGAATATTTTCATACAAAAATATTTTCGCATAATTCTAAATTCAAATATAATAAATTAATACCTTTATGTTAATGTAGGTAAAATAAAGTTATATAACAGCCAATATGTATATAAATTCCTTTTTTTGTTATTTAACAACTGAAATATATCAACATGTATATGTTTTACAAGTTTATTTACAATTTACAGAAATAATATGTGTGTTATGGAGTGAAAATGATGTGGAGTGCGATTTTGTTTAATAGGGAAGTTCAGGCAATTAGAAGGTGGTTAATGATAGGTTTTAATTCACCTAGGACTTAAGTTATGATGTGATGTGGTTAATGTTGTGCTAGCTGTAGTTTCGGTGTATGATGATTTATCTTTGGGATTCGAACTGAAAACTTCACGTCTGCATTTTCCACGGCAAATATCGAAATGGGATAATTTTTTAAACTATTTTTCGATCTATTGATTTTATGTGACTTAATATATTTTTATAGGTTTTGCATCCTCTATAGTTGGCTGTGTTGCGGATCTTACTGTTTTCTAGAGCATTTGTCCGTGGCGTATTCTTTGCGCATTTCACGCCTCGTAGATAGTGGTGATAATAGTTTTGTGTGTATCCGAACTTTTAACAGTAGTGACATTGGGAATGGCCGAGTTTCCTCTTTGGGCTTTCAAATTTTACAATTGAGTTGAATATTTTGGTGGTTTTGCATATTTCTTGATTATTGGTGTTTCTAGCTAGGTTTATGTTGAAAAGAGGAAGTGGCAATTTGTTTCTAAGTTGAAGTATATTTGAAATACTGATAACTTTATGACCAAGGTGACTGAGTCAATTTGCGATGTCCATGGTAAGAGTATAGTAATATATTGGAGGTAATGTGGTTCAACACGGGAAGGTTGGGAAGAACGGGGAAAATATGGATATTATTCGTAGTATTAACGTCTACTAGATAAAATTTAATGACCATGAAATTGGATCGTGTATTTACCCGGACGATAAAATTAGATTTATTAACTTTGCATGTGAAACCTTCTGGGTCCACCTTGCGAGTTATATGTTTACTGAGTGTAACAAAAACAATTACGTTTTTTTTTTTTAAAGACAATGTTTAAAAGTTTAACATTACTTGGTTTTTATGAGGTCTAGTTAGATCTCGATGATGAGACAAGTTGAGCGTTTGGACGCAGACGTTGTCTTGTTTCTTCGTTAACACAAAAAACATGTTTTTCTTATCTCCTGAGCCAAAGAGTTTGTAGAATTAGACAAAAGAGCTCGCTTTGTTGAATTTTCCATCGTCTTCTTTTTAATAACTGAGTTCTTGTTTAAAATAACAATTAGTGAAACAGTATTAACCATTAGTCGTGTTATTAGTCGTGTTTAGTGCCTCATTAAAGGTAAGTAATTGATAAGATACAATACGCGACACATTACGGAATGGCCACACTTTAGTTGTCTGAACCTGACTAGCAAAATTCTTATATCAGTATAATTTTGAGTTTTGTCAAAATTAATTAAAATCGTAATGAAAAACAATTATTTTTCTGTTAGAAATTCATAAAAAATTTCATTTTATATCCAAGTTTTGAAAATGTACCACAAGATTTCCCATATATATAAAACTAAAACATACTATAACCATGAAATATAAAAATAATATAATAAGGCAATTATTTTTTGTAGACATTTTAAATTTAATTTCGATGAAATTACATGAAATAACGATGATTTAAAAATATTAGTCTTGGGAACTTAAGACTTTTACGTATACTATATTACTATGAATTATACTACAAACAGTATGAATAATGACATTTTTTATTTATTTTAATTCATTATTACCTATTTATGTTATGAATCTATTTTTACTGTTTTACGTTATTTACAGAAAGATGTTATGATTGAAATCATAATGAATTTCTAATATTTACCGACAACAGTCGGTGAAACTTAGAATTTACTGTTTTTTATACTTTTTCTATGAAACATTTTTATTTTTATTTTATCTTTAAAAAGGTAATAAGTCCCTTGGATCTAAATAGGTAAATTGGAGATGTTTGTGTAAGACTCCATCAATTCATATTTTAATATTTTAATTATAAATTTAATAAATTGATAGTACAATTAATAAAAATAATTACAATACGTTTTCTTACATACATAATTATATAAAAAAATATAAAATTATTTAGCTAACTAAAATATTTAATTGCAAATATTTTATTATTCATTTATAATACAATATTATACATAAAATCGCAAAGTAGGTTAGGTTGAGTACTGAGTAATAAACATATAGAACCATATACATTATTAAAATATAATAAAGTAAATAATAAATTGAATCGATTCGCAATTATGTGGCTTTTAATTTTCAGAAGACGAATCATTTTCTAGGTATGTCAGAAATTTGTCGCAAGGATTCATTAGCTCGCAACCTCAACACGATGGCCACTAGTTTTCGAGACGATTATAACTTTTATCCTATGACGTGGTATTTACCATCAGAGTAAGATTTTTCTAATAAGTAATCAACATAAAATAAATAAAACTTATTTGATTATTTTAATTTTAGTTACACGAAATTTCAAACTTACATAAATCAACACAAAAATTCAACATATATTGTAAAACCAACAACAGGAAGTCGAGGAACCGGAATATACATAACAAAATCTCCGAAAAAAATTAATCAATATGAGCATATGATTTGTCAGCTTTATATTTCCAAAGTAATCAAAAACAAATTGTTCAACTATAAGTAATATATTATTATTACATAAAAAGTTATTTACCTATCTACGTATAATATTATATTGTTTTAGCCATTGTTATTAGATGGCTATAAATTTGATATGCGTGTGTATACTTTAATAGCATCATGTGATCCACTTAAGATATACGTTTACAATGATGGTCTTGTCAGGTAAAAATAATATCTGAATATTTAAGACTTTAAAACCCGAACAATATTTTATACGAGAAGTTATAACGCTTAACATTATTTCCTCAAAAAAATAGTTTTTTGACCTATTAAAAGTAAAGTTACAGTAGCTACTTAAACAGCTAGATAGTCTGTAGGAATACAATTGAATGTGCGCAAAGTCTAGAACTCATTTTCAGAAGTATGATACTCATCTTGAAGGATAATTATGTTAAGGTTGAAATTTCAAATTTTAAATCCATGATAAATCATCAAGTTTATCCTAATTCAATTTTAAATTTAGTTAAAATGTTAGTATATAAGCATTTTTAATATAAATTAATGCTAAGAGCTTAAAAATTTATTCAAGCAGATTGATTTTTTCATAATTATTAATGTAGTATTTAATACTAATTTGATTACATTTAAAAATTGTATGACTGTTATTTTAAAACATTGCTAAAACAATTAAGTACATTCAGAGCTTTACTTTGCAGCTTATAAACGTACATAAAATGTCTACAAATTGATTACATTCGTGTTACTCTATAGTAAATAATTTATTTTGCAAGCTTTACATTTGTTAGAAATTCACCTCTACAACAATAGTTCAATAGGCAATGCAATTCAATTTTCACTTATATCATATTATACGATTATTTCACAGATTAGCAACGGAACCCTATGAAACGCCTACACAGAATAATGTAAACGATCGGTATATGCACCTAACCAATTACTCAGTGAACAAATGCAATAAAATGTACATCGATAACGAACTTTTTGGAAGTAAACGGTGAGATAATAGATAATAAAAGTAAAATAGAATGTGTCGTTAATTTTGGAATATTCTTTGTTGAGTTTAGCCGAATTACAACGCTCAGTAATTGGCTACATACAGAAGGCTACGATGATAAAAAAATATGGAACGAAATTGATGATGTCATCATTAAAACCATAATTCTGGCCTATCCGTTTGTCAACCGCACCTATCAGACGTGTTTCTCCGGTCATAAATATACGCCGGCATGTTTCGAAATTTTGGGATTCGATATACTTTTAGATGAAAACTGCAAACCATATCTCTTGGAAGTTAGATATTGTTACATCATTGATTCACGCGATCGATTGATGTTTAATTTTTTTAACACCGTAACGTATTGTGCTTAGGTTAATCATGCTCCAGATTTTCACACGGACACTTCTATTGACAAAATAGTGAAACGAGAACTATTGATTGATACTTTTAATCTATTGCAATTGAATAAGACTTTAAAAAAATTTGTTTCTGGAGAGGAGAAATGGAAAACTCAACAACAAACCATTAATGCTGATAAAAACGTGTAGTATGTTTGATGACCATTCGTTTACATTTCTTTATTTCAATATGTTAATCATTTTAAAATACCGTAAATGTAATAATTAATTTCGATGCATCGGTAATTTATTGAACTGGATATAAAAGTATAATGCTACCAGTAACCATTCTTGTATAGACAATTGTATAATTTTCTATAAAACTTAAATAGTAACATATGATATTCTTAAGTAATAATTGTACAATATCTACATAAACAAATTGTTAAATCAATTGTATTTTGAAAATTTTGTTGGTTAACTATTCTATCTGTAATCTTAGTCTAACAGTTAGTTAATAATTTCGTATCCATTGTTGCTAGTTGCTACCATTCTACTATATTTGTACCAGCTACCACGATTATTAAACTCTGAAAGTTTGTAGGTATGTATTTCTGAAATCACCTTTAGAGAAATTAATTTCAAATATGTTTACCTATTTAGGTATTTATGATATTTTCAATTATATGCTGGATTTTAGTTGTATAAGACCTTATTAATTTATTAGTAATGTTATTTCCTATGAAACTTTAAAAATAATTTAATATTGGGTACTTATAGCTTTAATCGTTTGTTAAGTATCGTTTAATAACCCATAAATAATAGTGTATTTATATTATTATATTATATTGTTTTTTTTTTTCATAATAATGTGAGTAAATAATTTTTAGCAAACAAAGAACATTAAGGTGCAAAGAAAATTTTGAACGACAAAATAATTTATGGGAAAGCAAAAATATGGGTAACTATAGATTAGTATTCTCAGAGAAAAATGCACATTTGTATAAACATTATTTTTACTGCAATGAAAGTGCAATTTATCGACACACGCGTCGTACATCATTACATCAAGAATCTGAAAAATAACTTCAGAAAAAAGTAAAATTATTAGTGTTAAAATAAAAATACAAGTATTATAAATATAATTCCTATGATTACTTCTATTGCCTCTCTACCAAGGGCGCACGCAGGGGGGAGGATCACTTCCCTCTCTCAGTTAGATAATAATAATAATTTTTTAAACTTCCTATGTTTTATATTTTATTTAGAGTAAGTGTATTGTTTTTTCGATGGACCCCCCCTCCCCGAGAAAAATGTTTGCGGGCGGCCTTGCTCTCTACTAAATGATTCCCAACTTTTATGCAGTATAAATTTCCGTGTTCCTGTATACTTTTCTAAAAACCTATCTCTGTTAAATATCCCTTGACCCTTCTACCACCCATATCTCTATCAATATTTTACATACACATTATATTTATATTATTCTTATAACTAATATTTATATATTAAATATTAATAAACAATTAATAATAATATAATTATACTACTATAATAACTATTAGCTTATAATAAAATACTATATTGTATTTGTGGTACAATAATAAGATAAATTTCAAATAAATACTAATACTAAGAAAAATTGAAAATTTCAGTTGTCTATAAATAGCTTAAAAAAGCCATAATATTTTAATTATAATAGAACTGTTTATATACCTACAGTGGAACCTCGATAACTCAAACCTCTATAAGTCGAATTTTAGAAAACTCAAAGGAATACCTTGGCCCTACTTTACAATATATTATTATTGTAAGTCGAATTTTTAATAATTCAAATTTTTTCACTCCCAACCGATTCGAGTTATTGAGGTTCCACTGTATAACACCAATATAAAAATTTGGAGAACATTTCAAGTATTTAGAGTGATTCGTTTTTGAGATACAACTATGTAAGAAAATCTATTTTGTCGAAAACTAGTTTTGCGTGAAAATTCCCCTTTTTCCGTTACTTTTCTGTGGTTTTCTGTGGTTTTCCCCGATTTTTTTAAAAACTTCTTACTTTTGACCTCTATAATGCACCAAGAACATTAACTTGGCCATCGAAAATTACCCCTGACATATTAAATTGAAACATTAATTGGACATAATATATTATACAACACACAAAAAAAATACATAGTGAAATCAATACATTTATCACTTGTTCAGAATCTAAAAGTACTTTTGAATTTATTATTCAGCATTCTTCAAAGAAACTGAAATCTACAAGCAACCAGGTCTACTAAAATGTAATTAACAATTTTTAAAAAATACATAAATCTCAATTTAAAAAAAGCCGTAAAAAAGTTCAAGTTTGATACCATAAACTGATGAATTGAAAGAAATTAGATAAATCTAATTAAAAAAAAAAAACACCAAATAAATTATAATATTATGTCTATAAATAAAAAAGTAAAAATAAAGTCTGCAGATAATCTAAGCTAGTTTATTCATCCACCTAATCTAACCTAACCTATACGTAAAAAGAATTGTAATACAAACAAGTACCCAAGTTAAAAATATATGATAATCGAATTTTAGTGTATCTACATGTATTCTGTTATATGACTCATATGTAAATAAATAATAATTTTAACTTTTTATGGATTTCATAATAATAAAAATAAATCAATTATACATAAAATAGTAAATACTATATATTATGTAGGTTATATATATTATTTGAATTAAAAATAATAACATTTTTATCGTATTGAAAATACTCGTTTAAAATGTTATGAACAAAATATTGACAGAAAGTATACTTATTTTCTAAAGTTGTGTAAATATTATTATGTGTTTTTTATTAGCTTAGTCACCGTACTAAACCATTAAACTCAAGTTCCATTCTCATTCGATATAAGGAAACTATATGGAACATTGATATACTATATAAAGTTAAAAGTCATAACTACAAAAAAACACAAAATATAACAATTTAAAAATATTGTATTATATATTATACATATTTGATGGATACCCAATACTGCAGGGGACCAAAAAAAAAAAGGTTGTCAATAAAAAAAAAAAATACTATTATTATTAAAAAAAATATCATATGTAATATGTAGGCACATATTAAGTATAATTAACAGATATCAGTTTATAGACTCATTTTTCAGAATTATTTATTGCCTTTTCCTAAATCTAATTTTTATATACAAAGATACACTAATTTACAATAAAAAATTATTTTATTTGTTTTCTGAAAAAAAATTTAAGAAAATGATAAATGGTATCGTGATCGACTTTAATTAAATTCGCGATCGACCAGAACCTAACCTGACCCCTGCTGAATACTGTACCTAAAAACTATGTACCCTTGTACTCTCCAATGTAAGTACATGTAATAAGTAACTTAAAAATTGTGTATAGGTAATATTTATGCTGTTAAACAGTAATTTTATTTTTATCTAAATATTGATTAGTTCATTTTATTAACTCATTCTTATAATGGCTATAGCCATAATGCGATAATATTGAGTATATTTTACTAAAATTAATTCGTTACTTAGCTCCATTTTTTTTTTAAATTTAACAGGTTGTAAATACTTTTGGAAAATAATATGATGCTACGCATTTTTTTTTAAAAATATCTAGATACTATTATTGCTTAAAATTTTGTCGAAAAGATTGGACAAAGGGTTTTAGAAAATCAATTTCAAAATTATATGTGTCAAAATGTATTGGATAAGCGGATGATTAAAAAATGTTGATACGGACTGTCTGGTACAATTAAACAAACATTTTAGGGAATAAAAATAGTGGAATGATTGCGTATGCATACATTATGCATTATTATTCATGGAAATAGATTTTATGTAACCGTACCTCAATATCTTTATATCACTACTTACAGCCCAGCTTACATTTTTTAATCAAATAAAACCACAATAAGTCATATAATATGTACAAATATTTTTAATTTTGAAGTAACTATTTTAACTGAGTATGAACTACAACAATTCAAATAATATTTAGTTAAATAATATAATATATGTATAATTAAAAATAATAAATTGAACGGTTGTTATACCAAACCGATTCGTTCACAAATTTGTTCTACGAGTATGATATTTCTCTTCCGTTTACGTCTCGAGACGTAAATAATTAGGTAATGTATTCAAAACCCCATTGTTCCAATATAAGTGTAAGACAAGTGGTCTATAACAAATTAGTATTCCCAGACAGTTCCATTTCAGACGTCCGGTGTGAATCCCATATAAAATACCCCTAGTATAATATATAAAATATAAACACTGAAACATGGCGGACGTTTTTTTCCTGTAATTGTGTACAAAAAAGAATAGAGAACAATTATATTATTCCAATAACAATAACATAATATAAACAATGTATTTTATTCGATATAATGAATAAAAATAATAAATAGGTACCTATATTTCACTTGAAGCTCGAAAGTTGAAATAAAATAACTTATAGTATAAAAATTTAATGTGATTATTATAATATTAGTTTCCTATTGAATGGATATAATATATTAATTTTATACATTATACATACATACCTAATGTATTTTATATTGATCACAGACACGGCATTGAAAGACTCGATAACGCTCAATTCCACGTCACGCAAACCACTTTTAAAAGTTACATTATTTTATCATTAATTATCAACATAAATACCTATGTACCTGTGTTGAAAATAATAAGTGTATATCGTTGTATTATTGGTTCACAATTTAATATGAATTAAATAGCTCCTCAAATTACTGTATAATTATTAGGATGGCTTTTCTTTTCTAATCCCATATGACCACTTTGACATACATTAAACATTTTTAATTAAAACACAGGTATTTTTATTTTTAATAGACCAGTGATTCTTAACTGTTTTAAATAATGAGCCATTTATAATAAAATTGTATGATTATTTTAATATTTAACTAGAAAATATAATGGCTAGACATTAAGATACAACACGCTGAAATACGTCTATACTGACATTATTTCTATAAATGTTAAACATCGTCACTTTGAATATACTTTTTATTTCTCTTTTAGCTGGTAAACAGATTCAGAGAAAAACGAAATTTTTTTTAACTTATTTTTAAATTTAAAATATTTTTAAGGTACTAAGAAACTCAAATATAATATTAAGAAAATAAAAAACTATTAGCGCGAGGGATGTTTCATAATCAGATGTCACTGTGAAAGTCTCGTATTAGTTATAAAAAATGAAATTGTATTATTTATATATATTAGGTACAATGTACCTACACTATACACAATATGAATTTATATTGTAAATATTTTCAAAAAAATGTTTTTTAAAATAGAAAAAACTTAAAAACCAATTAATGCATAAGTCAACAATATTATTTATAGTGGTTGGCGCAAAAAAATCACCCACATCTATTCGATAAACGTTAATTATATTTAGATAAGTATTATTTTCTTCGATATTATAAAACATCGGAATAAATAAGTAGTATTGTGTAGATTCAGAACAGTTGTTCAGCTTCTTTAATCATTTTTAAATGTGAATAATATTATTATGTAAAAATATATTTGTCACCGACCTACAGGTACCTGGTACACTATACACACACGCCCGCGCACAATATTGTCTAATTAATTTTAATATTTGTAAATTTTCCGTCTGTGAGTTACCGACATAACGTCGATTTTAATTATTCCCACCGTTCCATTGTGAATGTGACTCTAATAGCCCAACGTAGTCCCTTTATAATTTATATATGCAATAAATAAGTAACCACATTAAATATTTGTGAATAGTGTAAAGGCTTAAAACCAATGATACCTGTTACTTTATTCGTGTGTATTTTTAATAGTAGGTCGAATAGCAGCTCAACTATTTACTATTCTCCTACGCCTCTAATGGTTTATAATTACGTCGGACTGGAATTTTCGTTCAACTTATAATTAAATTTGTTTATATTCACAAGTGTATAAGCTGTAAGTGTTAATTTATATTTTATTTTTTGTGTTCGCATTGTTTTATTAAACATTTATTCGGATTTTGGTCTTCCTAAACAAAGGCGACAACGCGCTGACTTTGTGAGTAGGTATAGGACACTACCAACTTTTATTATTATTTTTATATTGTACCGATGGCCAATATTATTATTATTATTATTATTATCGGTGTTGATCTACATGCGCTTAAGATCTTTATCATTTTATTCGTAAATTATTAATTACTAAATTATCAATTATTTTTAATATATTACAGGAGTAGCCCGAGTAGGTGTATACAAACACCTACATACACATACCTACATCATGTTGAACGATGCTGAGTTTTTTTTACAAATTCAGCTGTGTAAGATTTTATTATGGCTATTATAATTTCCATCGTTATAACCCAACCACTCTTCTTATTTCTTCGTACGCTCGTTGGTACCTGTTTACTTATTTCATATACCATATAGTATATTTATTTACATTTAATACAATTTACAAACACTTAATAAGTGGTATTGTTATAAGTTGTAACCCGTGATTATAAAACAACTAATAAATATATATTATTTATTAATATTATCCAATTTAAAAGTGTTCATCGCTAAAAACATTGGTCAATTTCAATAATATGGTCCATTAGCTTTTGAAGGTGTACACTAAGAGCTAATTTGCACTCTTTGTGGAAGTCCGAAGACCATTATTGACGGAGCATTATATAGTTTGTCGTAACGGCAGTAGAATAGAACGATAGAATAAATTTAATTGTCACAGTAACACGAAAGCGTCTAGTTTACTAGATAATGAAAATCCCCAAAAAATATATTTACGTATATATTTACTTATTACTATATAGTCGTCCATAGGTTACTGAATCTGATCGATGATATTTATTGAATATTTTCTTTAACATTTTGTAGACATTATATTATTATCAATTATCAAATCTTAAATATTTAATTCTATAATATTATCATTTTATTTTTTATTTCTTATTTTTATTTAAAAATTAAAAATAATAGTAAAGAATAATTGTTTATAACTTTTAACCATATTTTAAAGACATAATAGCTTACTATAATAATTATTAATAGTTTACTTACCATATACCAGTGTCGTATCCAGAATGACTTGATGGGGGTGATTACAGGAATAAAAATATATCTACAACATCATATTATTATTAAATAAATGTAAATTTAAATTATTAAAAATAACATTAAAAAAAAGGCCAAGGGGGTGGTTTGAACCCCCCAAACCACTCCTGTGGATACGCCACTGCCATATACCAAATAATAATGATAAAAATTAATAATATTATACTTTAACTATATTATATTATATTATGTGGAAAATGATCGTTTGACTTAGCATATTTTATTTATTTATTAGTGTCTGTGCTGACTGGTAGTCAACACGTATAATATTATTCTACCAACGCTGTCAAACATTTTGCACTAATCTAACGCTAAAATAAATAACTAAATTTTACCTTATTATTACTAAGAGCGATTCAATCGGGAAAAATATAATAACAGCAGCGCTATCTAGCGTCGCTACTCTTAAGCTTTTAATGTATGAGTAAGAAACAACTCACTATTTTTTGTCCGTTGTTTTAAACGAAAGATAGCAGTACCATAAATTATTTAATTTTAATATTAAAATATTATTGTAATAAAAATTTAATTTGATTTGAATATTATTGTTGTAATTGTTCAAATTATTGGTCATTTAAGTGCCTCATTAATATAAAGACAAAATATATTCAAAATCTGTTACAGTGAAAAATAGTAACAATTCTCAGTATAATTTTATCACCTGATTGAATATTTTCAATATCAACAATAGGTATATTATTTTTATAAAACTGTGTTTTCGATTTCTTGAATTTTATTAGTGAGTAAATTCAGGTACTATTGCATATTTTTAGTTATTTTAAATTAGAAAATATCGTTAATATTTTACTTAGATTTAATCACATTTTAATCATCGTTATTGCCCCGTCTTTGATTAATTATTATTTGCTACCAATATTTAATAGGTGGGTACCAACAATCATTGATTAATACAATAATACAATAATTATAAATATCATTAAAAAGTTATATATTTATTCGAGCATTACGCAGTAGGCATATAGGTAGTAAACTGCATAGATACCTATATGCATTCAAAAAATAATTATTTAAAAATGTAATAATAATGTCGTTTTATATTTATATTTATAATTAATTCTTGTATTTCTTTAGAACAAAGTAATATAGAACAACTTTTTTTACAACATGTAGTTGTGAGAAGCTTAAAAACTTTTATAGTTTTAGTTTCACCCTTTCAATCTTTATATTCATCTCCAAGATGTTTACAGTTATTCATACATTTCCGTTTACCTCATATCTACCTCTGTAATCTGTTTATTATTTATAATAATTTCAATATTTTTATTAGTAGTATTGCAGTGTATATTTTGGTTATTAAGAAGCAGCACATTATCTTATGATAACTACAGCTTGGAGCCTTGGAATAAGCTGAATGTTGCATGCTTCTTCAATTTCATTTGGCACTGGTTGATTATTTGTACTTTATGTGCTATCTGTTAGTAAACAAAAATTTTATTTGTTAATAATACTTTGGTTGTTAAGCCTGACCCATGACTGTAAAGTTCTTATATTATATAAATGTTTTAATAAATTGTTGTGCCTGTATCATTATGTATAAATTTAACTGATTATTATTTTTGTAAATATTACATTTTTTATAATGTTTTAATGATGTTGGTATTTGCTTATTATTATCCCACCATATGTATAGTGTGCAATTATTGTTTCTACAAATATTGTATTTAGCTCATGATAATGATATAATTTTTTGGGAAATAGGAAAACAACATTGTTACCTTTAATAAAAATATATATATATAACTAGGCTAGATAATTTTATCAGATTTTTGGAAGTTTTACAAAAATTTGCACAAGGATTCCAACATAATACTGTTAACCATAATTATAGTTTTGTTGATCCGAGCACAGGGGCACATACTCAAAACATCGAGAAGTTGTGAAGATCTGTTAAATGGGGTAATAAAAAGCGTTGTGGAATGAAAAGAAATTTTCTGGAATTATATTTGGCAGAATTTATATTGAGAACAAGTCTTAGAAAATAAAATGCATTTAAAACTATCTTAAAAGATATAGATATCTGAGTTAGGGTAATAACAAACAAGAGGGGTAGGACGATAAATTTTATGCAGAGTACTGGCGTTAACAAATAAGTAACAAGATGTTAATTAAAATTTAAAAAATTAATTTCACAAAAGGTACTTAAAAATAATATTTAAATCCATTTACATTTATTAAAAACAAACATTTTTAGAACACAATAGACTGCATTTATACAAAATTATTTTATTAATTTCTAATACTTTTGGAAACAAAATATTAATATCCAATGGTTTTTTTTTTTCACAAATGAAAGTCCTTTATTAAATAAATAAAATTATTTTCTAAGACACCATTACCTAATAAATCATTGTATATAAGCTATCTTGACGTTCAGAATCTTATTTGTCAATGTTTCCACATACATTTTTTGTAGCGTTATAACTGTGACTGTCTTAGACTTAAGTATCTACAATACAAAAGATGGTAATAAAATAAAGTTTTTATAAAATTATATTATAAATTTAAAAATTACAGAATCCTATGACCATTTTAATACATTATAATACAAACTTAATATTTACCAATTATTGAATCATTATATGCCTCCAGACTTTTAATAGAATTGTTTTCTTCATTAAATGATTTATAACTATCTTCTAAATCAACATAATCTATTAATGATGATGATGAATTACCTGTTAATTTAAAAATGCAAAATTATATAATAATAGTTAGATAAAAAATATTTGAAACAAATTTATAATTAACATACTAATTGGCTTCTTGGTGTTGATTTAAATTTTTAGGAGTTGTAATAGAAACTGACTTCTTTGGTAACATAGTAACATAAGTTGTAAACAAACAATAATAAGAAAAAGTCTTAATTTTACAAAAAATATTAAAAGCAATAAAAAATTATTCTATGTAATCATTATAATTCAATAGAATTACCTTTGAATGCTTGATTAACATTATAATTTTTGTTTTCATTAGAATATAAACATTTTGATAATGTCCTTGTAAAGGTAAATCATCACTATTAAATACATTAATATTAATTTCTTTTAAATCTGTAAACAAAATCCAAAACATTTAATTTTTTTTTAAAAAAAGCACCAATGCATTTTTTTTACACTTAAGTTATACCTAATATTAATTATTCAGACTAAAAATAATAATAATCTATATAGGTACATAAAAATTAGTGTACATTTTGAAATAATTTTATAACTCAAGATTCACCAAACCGATTTGGATAAAAATATCAAGGCATATTAAGATTGATATGTAGATGGTTTATGTGAAGTTTGAAAGCTGTGGGATAAGTGGTTCCGGAGTTATGGCCTCTTAAATGCACAAAAAAAAATTTTTAATTGTCGGTAATCATGGTAACAATTTTAACAAAAAAAAAACTAATTAAAAGTACTGATTATTATTATTATTTTATTTTCGGTAACCATGTTAACAATTTATTATTATTATTATTTATTTTCTCCGTTCATTGTAACATTTTTCACTGATGATTCGCTCCTATTGGTCACAGGAGAAGGTTCTTATGTAATACAATTTTAGTAAAATCCACCAAAAAAGTACGGAATCTGGATGTAATAAAACAACAACAATGACGTGTCACTGTCCAGCAAGAAAATAAACTATATTTTTGTTTATTGTAAAGTCGCTATTGGTTAAAATTGAATATAATAGTTGTAGACCTGTTGTTATATTTTGTCAAAACCATAACAATATAAAAAAGAATTAGCGAAATAAGTCAATTTCCACCGTAAATCTCAAAATCAAATCAATAGACTAACATAAAAGTTATACCAAGTTTTATTGTTTTACCAACAGGCAACAATATAAAAACCACGAGATGGCACATTATTGTATTTTATCCACCATATTTTTTTTAATTTTTTTTTTTTCAAACCGTACTTGACTAACTCACTGACTGATAAACATAAACGTAAAGCGTGAACAATATAATAGACTAATGCTTGCAATTTACACGGTACATTCGTACAATCATACCATAAATTTAATGTACAATAAGAAAGCATTTTAAAGTGGTGCTTGCTCAAGTATTTTGAGAATCAAAATAGTCAATAAAAATGTCTAAGTTTTGAACATCGTAAAACTGAATATTAAATAACAAATTAATCAAAATTCGAATCATATTATAGAATTGGCATTTTAACGAGCAACAAAGTGCACGGGGTCAGCAGGTCAGCTATTGATTATATTAACTTGGTATAACTTTGATACTTTATTAGAGTTTTTTTTTTTTTTTTATTTTAACTTTGTAAATACAATTAGTTTCAACAGTTACAATTAAAATACAATTACAAATTATAAAATACAATTATTGTTACCAATAGGTACATCAGAACAGTAGGTACAATATAAATTTAGATTAAAAAGCCTGAATGGTTAAAGAAAGATAAAATATTTAATATGATGTTTTTTTGTTTATTAGAAAATATATTTATAGTATCGAAAGGGATGTTGGAGGAATTCAAAATAGATAGTAGGTGGTCACGATGTGTAGATAGGCTAGGGCAGATGTAGAGAAGATGGTTAATATCACAGACCATAGGGTCATGGTGTTGTGTGCAGAGAAGGGAATCGTTCAGTGACAGTTTTATTAGAGTTAAATCATACACTTACGTACAAACAGCACTATATAGGTCCGCGATCTACCACAGATAGATTGCCTATCTGATAATATACTGCTGCGAATCAGAATTTTTATTCCGAGCAACAGAAAACTTAAGATAAATCTAGAACATAATCCACCGAATATTAAATAACGAACTGAACAAAGTTTGAGTCATATAAAGTTAGTATGTTTAACAAGCAACGAAGTGCGCGGGATCAGCTATATATAAAAGTATACATAGTTTATTTTCATTTCTAATTTTAACTGTACAACCTACGTGCTATTATTTTCGTTTGAAAATTCACGTCGTTTATTTAAGAAATGTTGCTAGGGGACCAAAAAAAGAAAGAAGGTAAATAATAAACATCTGATTTAAAATTTAATAACTGCACACGGGCGAAGCCGGGTTATTCAGCTATATAATATATGACCAATATTATGAAAATATTATAGAATATGTTATACTATTTACCATAATTATTTGTGTTACCTATTTTTAGGCTCAATATCTTTGTCTTTTGTACATAACTTAACCCCTGAAACAAAATAAAAATCTTAAGCTTAACATTCAGCCAAATAGTGTAAATGAAAAAATGTGAGGCACATACTTACAAATATAATATGTTACATTATCATCTTCTTCGCATGCTATTTTGTAATGTGCCACGTATGAGCAACCGAAGAGATGTAGGTAGTTAAAGAGATATTTGAAATAATTTTAACGCTGATGAAATATTTTCTAAGTGTTTTTTATTACAAAATTATTCTAAATTCAAATATTTAAATTAATTAAACTAGTGAAAAATATTACAAGTCCAAAAGACACAATTATTGAACTGGGTGAAGTGAAGGTGCTCGCTCTAACTCTGGTAAATCACGTCTAAAATGTGCCCATTCGGGACCCCCTTATACAAGGCTGGGCAAGTTAATGATTTTTTTTAACTTAGTTAAGTTAAGTTGATATGCATCAATAAGAAAAAGTTAAAAGTTAAAAGTTAATAAAATTTTTGGTTAACTCAGTTAAGTTAAAAGTTTATACACATATTTTTTTAATTTTTTAATAAGTTAAAAGTTAAAAAAAAAATTATTTTTTTATATGCTAGCGTTAGGTTAGGTTTATTTATAATTTAATTATTTATAAAATAACGTAACTTAGATTTTATTAAAAATAACTCGTTATTTATTAAGTTAATATCAGTAAACATCAATTAAGTTAAAAATTAAGTTAATGAAAATTAAATTCAAAAAAGTTAAGTTAAAAAGTTAAAATTAACTTAACTTTAACTTTTTAACTCGTTTATGCCCGGGCTTGCCCTTATATATATCGTCCAGAGACCCCCGCGATATTGACAGGTTCCTGCTGGTCAGTGCACGCGCATCCGCTCTTCCTACGCACTTCATCAATCGTATAACGATGTGAGTCACTGAGGAGTCAATCCTATTATATCTATGACATCCTGTTAAATCATAAGCGTGCGTACGATGATATTGACCTCAATTAATTATATATACCTAATATAATATAATATATTATGACCCATTCCGGCAGCATTTCCAAGAAAAACAGCATATTTATTACCTAAGTATTACCTGTGTTCATAGGCCTATAATGACTATTGTCTTAATTTCGGGCGCGGATATTATTTTATGTTTCTCATACGATATGTAGTTAAGTAGTTTTACCCTTCACTTTTAGGTATAAAATCACCGATCCGTACTTGACCATTATCTACTCTAACGTCTCTAGCGCACCTGTTAATGAATTTTATTAAATAATACCCATTATAAACATATTTTGGTCATTAAGATCGTTTTGGTACCTATATGCATTATATTTAATATATGAGATATCAGAGCACGTAAAAATTTTAAGCAAAGCTAATGCGACCATTTTTTCCTTCTTGGCATTTTTTTTTTTTTTTTATACATTTAAACTTAGTTAGATTATAAAAACAATTAACATTCAACAAGACATCAATATTTAGACTTCTAGATATCATATTAATATATTATACAAAATTATTTTATGATTAATAATCTACGAGATCAAATGAAATCGTAATTTGAATTTTGAGCGCGGATTAGATTACTTTGTCATTTTATTGTAATCGGTCTCGGTGATTGGCGTATAAAGTATTAAAGTCTGAGTCTCTAATATTGCCGGTTGTTCAGCTTATTTATAAATTATAACTGTGTGACGTGTGTGATACATCATACATATTAGAGTAAGAATCGTGAAGATTAGAGATATCGAAGATTTTCAAAAAGACTACATCGTTACGTATCGGTTTTTTATAGTGATACGTATCGAAACAAAACCGGCACACATAACAAATTTGAATGTTCAATTAGAACGTTCCGGGCTTATATTATTTAATAATAAATGATACGGGCGTACAGGCGCACCGTAAGCACGATTAAAGATATTAATAATATCTTTAATTAATAATATCTTTAATCGTGACCGTAAGCCAAGACGTACCTACCCTAGAGGACAGGACAGGTACCTACATCAAATCCCGATACGAATAGATACGACGACGTATCGCAAGTGTAACTTTTTAACGTATCGTAAATTTCATGGAATATAACATAAATTGTGTGATAACATGAATTGTGTATTGTCATCACTCATATATGAGTGATATACTGCAGTCATCACGTTTAAAAGATATACTGGTTACACGTCGAAATATTGTAAGACCACGTCACGACTTTAAATAGGAAATCTAAATAGTAAATCTATATTATCTAAAACCGTGAGCCTGGTAGAACGCGACTCGAAATGCGCGATTGTAAATGTACTGACTAGTAGCACTATCTAGTGGTCTTCTCAACTTATTTTAACCGCGTAAATTTATCAACTATGAAAACTTAGTATCTACTAAGTAGTAAGTACTATAAATTAGTAATTACTGTTTACTAATAATATTAAAACAGTGCTACTTATTAACTTTAACAAACTTTAAGTCAATAAATAACAAGATGACTAGTTGTATAAAAGTTTCCGAAATGACATTTGGAATACCTAAAGATGAAGAAGAAAAAAATGGGAAGTAGCTTTAGGTATAGTATTTAAAAAATCAAATCGGGTTTGTTCAAATCATTTTTATAAAGAAGACATTAATAGTATATGGATGTCAGGTTCTACAGACCCATTAACAGTAAGCTATTATGTCTAATTTAAATAGGTACCTAATAAAATATCAATAGAGATTATGTTTATTCTATAATACAACCAACATTTATTTTAAAATAAAACAATAAATAATTGATATGGTTAATATTAGTTTCTTATTCTTAGGTTTGCTCGAAGAGATGGCAACTAAAAAAAGAGGCATTACCATTTATACAACATTTAAAAAAAATATCTAGAAAGTGATAATATAGAGGTTTGTTAATTTGTAATGTAATAACTTATAGTGGTACCTGTGTTGTATTATTTAATTGATTATGTTTGTAAATTGTTTATGTAACAGGATGATCCCATTGATCCGTGTTTTAGTGATTTGCTAATGATGTAAAAGAGACAAAAAGTATGTAAATTTCACGCATATAGTAAAAACAATATATAAGATAAGCCAAATTTCAATACATTAAAAGATATTTTAAAAATAAAATGTACCAAATTTTTCTTTAGATTGAACTTATTAATGATCACAAATCATTATTCGAACATATATTCTGTAAAATTACCAAATAATTGGTTTTCTAATATTGAAATTTTTAAAAATGAATATAATATGATATTTTTTTACACGTTAAGTCATTTAAGTTTAGATTAAACGAGATGAAACAACTGTTTATATCAAATGGTTTGTTAATAGGTTTAAATATTCTAAAATAATTTTATTTAAATGATTATTTATAGACTCTAAAATAATTTTACTCTTAAGTCTTAAATGGAAAACAAATATCACCACTGGAAATAGATGATACTTTAAATAACTTTCAAATACTCTTGGACAAAGTTAATATAACACAATTTTGCTAAGGAGATGTTATTGCCAATCAAAATGCTAACTTTGGAGCATCATTTGATGCCCAGTATGTGAAGTCCAGTGGCCAATGGTGACATAGTAATTACTTAACAATTATTAAAGAAGCTGACAAGTACAATCAAATTACTTTTAAATAGGTAAATTAATACAATTAATACATAAGTAGTTTTGTTTTATAGCTTATTATATTTACAACTTGTTTTATTTCAGTATTGTAAGTTTATGATGTAAGCGTTTGATATTTTCTATTCAAAGAAAGTGTACAAAACTTAAAAAAGAAGAAAACACCAGTTTATTAACTAGAAAATTAGTTAAATAAAGTAAAAAATGAAATGAACGCATTTGGGGACACAGAGATAAATGCAATTTTTGAGAGGTTAAATATATCAAATTAACAATCTGAATTAACTTAAGAAATAATTGCTGCTGCTAAAGTAAAAATCCCTAAAAATCAATGTTATAGTGAAAACTGGATGATGCTGTGTTTATTATTTCAAATAAGGTATCAGCTAGGAGAAATTAAGTTTCTTAAATAAGTATTTATTTTTAATTTGTAAATTTCTTTGGTAGATTTCCTTGCGGTTATATATTTTTGTTAGAACAAAAGATTTTGCCATTACCTTGTGTAAATGCACTGAGAAATCACTTATCACTTATTGGCAATTAAAGTTGGTTGCAGTTTTTATTATGTGTTCTTTGGATTACCCAAGAAATATTTTTCTTATAAAACTGATCATCAAAAAAAGGTAATATTAGTGTTCTACAAGACATTTCTTAGGGAGAACATAAGTGTTAATACTAGAGCACTAACATATCTCGGACAAGAAGAGTTTGGTGAAGGCTTTGAGTCTAGAGAAAATAAGAAAAAATAATATATAACAATAAGAAAATAATATTTTTATCTAATTTTATATAAAAAAAAGGATTAAAAGTTAACCTATTTATTATAATAATACTTAATTAATAAAATTAGTTAAATACACTTAATTTATTTGTTTATTTTAGATTCACCAAACAAAGTCTTTTAGAAAATGTAAAGTTTATGAAGATCTTAATATACATGATTTCAAAAATATAACTAGAGTATGTCCAAGATTGACGACGAATTATTTTGAACTTAACAACTTCTCAAAAATGAAAGTTAAATTTGCTATACAAGTAATTTGTTACCATTTTTTTAAAAAATATTTCTTCAGTAAATTGTTAATACTGATAGTCAATTAATAAAACAATTGATTTAATGAATACCTATCTAATATATTTTATTTTTTTTAGATAGTAAAAATAGCAAATGGTAGCAAATGGAATTACATTTTACAAAAATAAAAAATTTTCAGGATTGGATGATAGCAAGGAAACCATACAATTCACTTTACTAATAAATGATTTATTTGATGCTCTTAATAGAAAGTATTCTTTAGAAAGAATTAGAAAATCCAGAAAAGATATGGTTTCTTTATGGAGGAACTTGTTTCTAAAAACAATGTCTACTGAAGACACCACATTAAAAATGTACTTACCTTACTATTATGATCATTTAGCATTGTTAAATCATTCAAAACAAGGTTTTAGTCAAGTCCCTAGCTTAGTCTTGAAAAATAGATCGACAGTGAGATATGTTGAAATTGGATGACTTAATACTGAAATGTCTGCGTATAAACAGGTATTATAAGAATGAAAAAAGCATGACTATTTTTGTTATTTTGTATTATTTACCCCAAAAATATCATAATGGGTAGTTCTTATAAATTTTTATTTTTCCATGGACATTTTAATATAATATGCTTTTCAATGTATATTACCTTCTACCTAGTTATAAGTAAAATATTTCTAGGTGAAAACTGTTAATGGTGGTGGTACAAGTACAAAAATCATTCTAAAACTCTGATTTAATTGGTCTAGCTAAAGAATTATTTTTTCCTGATGGGAAATCATCTAAAGCAGGGGCGGCCAAACAGTTGATCTTGGACAATTTCAAAGTCGATCGTGTTAGAATTTATTTTTAGGGCCACTTGCCCTATATGTTTCTTAATAATTATAGTTATTCAATAATAAAAAAAAATTTCTATGGAAGTCAATCCTTAAAGATGAAGTATATTTTTAGTAGATCATGACCAAAAAAAGTTTGGCCACCTCTGATCTAAAGGAATGATTGATCAATTCTCAACAAATTTATTCAACTTCCAAAAAAATGATTTACCTAACGACTTGTCAGTAGTTAATTTATATGATAAAACAGATATGTACCTACATAACAACATTAAAATAATTTCTTTAATTTTATTATGAAATGTATATTGTATATTTTATTTCATTAGGTTTTTAACAATTAATATTTTAATTTTTAATTTTATAATATTCATATATAATATTTTTATTTCTTTATATTTAGGCTTGAATTTATTGAGATCTTATTTGGCAACAAAGGAAACAACTTCAGTTCTTTTATCTTCAAAAATGTTTCCACCATCAAATTCAGAATCCTTTTCACCAGATAGATCATCGAAGTTATGAAAACGTATTCACTTCTTTTTTGTGGCCATACATTTCTATAATACTCTTGATGAACACAACTATTAATTCTAATGTACCAGAACATGAAATAGAAACATCCAAATTGATTCTCCACAGAGATTATATAATTAATGAATTAATAGAAGTATTTGAGGACATGAAACACATTTCTTCTCGATTAGAATTTGGGTTAATTTTGCTGAATGGAAGTTTGAAAAATGCAATAGACGTCAGAGGTGTTTTTAAAGATGTGTTGTCGGTTTTGGTCAAACAATTTTATCAAATGGCTACTATTGGATGTCACTGGAAATTTGTAGTTATCAGTTACAATTTTCAATTGGATAAATGGTTAGCAATTACTAGTGGTATACACAGGGGTAGGGTTCTAGGGTTTTGACCTCCCCTGAAATTTTATCATTTTACAAAAAAAATCTTATTTACCACCATTTCAATAAGCTGAGTCGATAAATTGTTATTGATAATTTTTACTAGATATACATTTAATTATAAATTATAATTTGTTACAACTAATTATACAAAAAATGTTAAGAAAATTATTTAAATTGTTTATTATTATTTAAATTATTTACTCGTTTAAAACCCTAACCGAATTAAAATCCTGCGTACGCTACTGGCAATTGCTAAATTATCTTTATAGGTTGGAGAGATGATAACTACAACTACCTACCAATAAGTTTAGCTTGACCTTTCATAAAATATGTTCTCTGAGGAAATACTGTTGATAAACAGGGTTTAATTGAAGGTTTTTTAAACACTCTTCCTATAAGATTAAAAGATTTAATAAAATGTGCTATTGAAGATTTTACTAAAGTCGACCAAGAAGAGTTACTTAATGTTATTCAAGAGTTTGATTGATGTTCAATGGTACATGAACAAAATATAAAAGATGTTATTTCTGAAATTGCTCACAACGAGGTTAGGTATTCAGAATCCTAAGTATAATATTGATATATGGTTCAAAAAATTGAAAAATAAAATGAATTTATCAAAATATAGATTGAAAGAAGAATATAAAAATAAAATATCAACATCAACAAATATATTAAAAAATCTATGCTGTCCAGAAAAAGATGACAATGAAATAAAGCGCAGGGTCTTTGGGTTTTTGAAAAAATTTATTTATGAAGCCGGCTTAAAGCTTTGTACAAAGTTACTTTATTTTGTAACTGGAGCAGGCATCATAATTTCTACCATTAATATTAATAATTTTAATTCTGTAAAAGATTGTTTTTCTCGATCTCCAGTTGCTCATACATGTACTGATACTTTGGATCTGCCTTTAACATATGATAGCTTCATTAATTTTTGAGTTTTACATCACTTTTCTCATTCAATTTGGGTAATGGATGTAGCATAATTTTATTTTGTGATTATATTTTTTTTATTTTTTGCCCAAGTAATATTGTTATATTTATTTTTTGCTTTAGTGATATTGTTATGTTTTATTTTTAATATTGTTACATTACATTTGTTGCTCAAGTGATATTGTTAAATTTTATTAATATTAATCACTTATTATATATTAAAATAATAATTTATTTTACATAAGTATTTTACCTTGGTCTCATTATACAATGTTATTATGTTATTATTATTTATTTGTTAATTATTTATTATTATTATACATAGAAATTAGCAAAACATATTTCATAATAATGATTGATTTAATCCCTAAATAGGAACAATAGATCCTTTTACTAGTTAAAGATTTTAATAAATTATTTACATTTTTAACTCTACAATCCTTAGTACACATAACTTAAAACCTATAGCTTTAGATAGGGCTTATCTAAAGCCGTGGTATAAGGACGTCTATGCATAGACATAATATAAAACAACTATTTTTTTTTTAGATAGCGGACTGCACGATAAAATTGAAGTCAGCGGCCATATACTAACAGGGCAAAATTCGTTATTTGTATTATTATCACTATAGCTATCTTATTCATTGAGTTATTTTGTAAGCATTGCCCTGTTACTTGTCAGCATAGGCCGTACGACTTCAATTTTCCTGTGGGAATGTTATACGTAATCCGCTAACTAGTTGTTTTATAATATTATGTCTACGGGTCTATGAAAATGAAATAGACGCATTTTCTGAATAATTAAATATATAATGGGAGTTTTTATAAATCAAAGTTGTTACATTTGCGTTTTCGTTCGTCTTCGATTTATGCGTTTGTTCCATGATAATAAAACCGCCTGTTGGCTGAGCGGCTGTACGATGTCCGAACCGACGTATCGTGACTTTGTTTACTATTGTAGTGGGCGTGTTGCCGGCCATATCGCTTTATGGCGGCTACAGATTGGTGATTGGCGATTCTTGAAAGAAAATCGATTTAAAATTTAAATCTGAATGAAAGAAATCGAATCAATGATAAAATCACCAAGGTAGAATCGTTTCCAAAAATCGATTTAAATCGCCTATCACTTGGAGTTACGACTACAACGGTGTCCTGACAGTCCTGTACTAGTGTACTGTACCATAGAATACAGATTACTGTTTTGACTGTTTTGAGTGTACTGCACTACTGCTGTAGTTGTATACTTGTATATTATATTATATAGCATTCGCCATTTGCTTCTACTTTCTAGTTAGTAGTTACTACGGTAGTACGGACATTACAGTAGAGCCACGGACACAACTCACAACTCACAAGCCACATAGTAAGTGACTATTTACTAATTAGTAATTACTCGTTAATGTTTTTTGTGTTAACCGAATGTTCTAATGATTTTTTTCTACCAGTTTTTACAGTTTTAGTACGTTTTTTTTATTAACTGCGTAGTTCTGTATCATTCGAACCGTAAGTCCGTGACATGCTAACCTCGTATACTACGTAAATCTCTAGTGTCCAGCGATTTCTGATCATGCCGTATCTTTCGCACTATGACGCCTTAAGTACAAACCGTTTTGTTTTTTGCCGGATTATCAATTGAATTGCGCTTTACTGTGATTTTTTTTTTTCATAATAGAATTTCAGTCGTCAGTTGTTATGATTCAATTGGATAAAATTGCCCTCTATGATGAAGCCTGATCATAGTACAGTGTTATTGGAAGTTCATATTGTCTTCTCCGTTGTTGTATATTCCTCCTGCACGCTTGTTGTCATAGGTAAGCAATCATTAATTATTATATTTGGCTTTTGAATAGATTATTTAATGAATTAATCTAGGAATTAATTTAATAAAAAATTAAGTAGATTTGCTTAGCTAAACTTTTAAATTTAAAATATTGTATTTAGTATTAAATAATTTATTTCAATAAAAAAACGAGTGTATAAGATTAATACCGAATACTTAGGCGCATTTTCTCTGCAGCGTACAGCTGTGGCGTCAAATGCTTTACAATTGAACTAATGTATTTTAAATGTGACGTGGCGTTAGGTGACAGCACTAGTCTTAGACCAACTACCGCGTTGAACGCCAGCGTTTGGATGCTGCAGAGAAAACACTTTTAGAGTACTATTTTAGGTATCTATCTAAATTTGTGTTAGGTATCGCCCACCTATTTATTTTTGTTATTCACTAATGATGCAAGTCTTTAAGGAAATTAAAAGATACAAAAGACTTGCAAATTGTTTTAAATAATATTCAGGATAAATGACTTATCAATAAATAAAATTTGCTGTGTATATAACACCCGACCATGGTCGAACTGATTTAATAGTAGACAGTAGACACACGACTATTGTAATATTAATTATAATTATAATTAATAATTTTAATAATTATTAATTAATATAATCACAGATTAGAAGATAATTAACCAACATAAGGGAATGAATTACTATTAAATAATTTAATAATATTAACATAAATAAAGTATAAACTAAAAAAAGGGTAATGCTTTTATTATTATTTCTTTAATTTACATGTGTCGCAAAACCAATATTTCCCATTTTGTTTTGATTTGACACAGTCTATATAATGCCAGACTAAACAAGAGTCACATAAAATTGGATTTTGATCAGCTCCTATGTCATTATTACATAATGGGCATACCCAGGTAATATTCTTTTTTTTTTGTTTAATTACAACATTAATTTTTTTCCAAGCGTCATTGGAACAGTAAGACTTAACACTGTTTATATCAATCTCACTTTCTATAATCCCATTAAACACATCTGAATAGTATTTAACATCTTCTTTTTGGATTGTATACTTATCTT
Organism: Aphis gossypii; assembly: GCF_020184175.1. Classification (NCBI taxonomy): domain Eukaryota; kingdom Metazoa; phylum Arthropoda; class Insecta; order Hemiptera; family Aphididae; genus Aphis; species Aphis gossypii. The sequence continues at coordinate 11,203,097 of NC_065531.1, read as the reverse complement.
TCCTCACCTTGTTGACAACTGCCTTATTTGGGAGCCATTCTTTAATCATATTTTCTTTTAGTAAATTTTGTGAATTATAAGGAATTGGTTTCATCTGTTTTCTGCGTATTAAAAGACCTATAGTTTGTGTTGCACTCTTAAGTCTACCACAGCACTTAATTTTTATTGGTAATTTTATATCAGCAACTTGAAACTCGTTTGAGCTGTTTTGGTTAGGTCCAGAACTTGTTGATGGCTGGTAAACATTTTCTAAATCGTTCACACATATTTGATTAATATAATTATTTATTAGTTATAACTTAATAATTCACTTATATTTTATTATGTTGTGTACCTGATTCATCATTCGGAACAGAACTTAACATCACGTCTTCGATTATATTGACAGGTCCAGAACTTGGTGATGGCTAGTTAACATTTTCTAAATTGTTAACACACATTTGATTAATATTATTATAATTTTATTTTTTTATTTTTAAATTTTAGATTTTATTTTACCTTCATCATCATCATTGTCAGATACAGAACTTATCTCCTTAATAATAAATTCTTCTTTTTTACTCCATATACTAATTATTTGTTCTAACTGACTCATTCTTCTTTCATAATTAAATTGCGATGATATTGAAAGAAGTTCAGCCAATTTAGATATTTTGATAGATGCTTTTCTTAACTTTTCATTGGCTGATAATAGTCTTGTGTTTTTAGTTTTTGTCTGAATTTCAATAGGAACATCACTTACAGCATCACATAGCTTCAGCGGTTCTTTAAATATTACCTGGGATTTATAATAATAATTCTTTGTCCATCTTTTATCGCAGATATATTCATCGTACAAGGAAAGATCTGTTGCTCTTCTTTTATTAAAAATATGTTTGCATGGCAACTTCATTGAATTATAAAAAAACACAGGAGCAAGAAATTAGGGAAGTACTTTCTAAAATCTTAGTTTTGTAAGAACAGGACAGACCCTTTTTTAAATAGTTATATGCATAAGGTGTTAAAAGCATGCTATATTTATATTCATCGCTATTTTCAATTTTTTTAGTTTGTAGTTTTTGTACTAAACTAATTTTTAACTAATTTTGTTTTTGCAGGAAATGTATTAGAAAAAAGTAATTCTGTTTTCATTTTCAAATTGTTTTTTAAAATTTTTTAAAATGTATCACTAAAGTTATTATAATTAATACTTAGGTAGGTTTCATATTGTTGATAAGGCCAGTGTATCAGTTGTGGCCACATTAAGAATAATTATAATGTTTTAATTTTGTACTCTATACTTGTAGACTACCTAATTATAAAAAAACTATAGTCTGATGTAGAATTCAACGTTTCTTAAATAAAACCATGTACTTGTTTATTATAATGGGCTTTAAAAATTTTTTATTTAAATTTTTTTTATAAAAAAAATCAAATGTGCTATTTCTGGCCACCAAAACACCAGGAGAAACACCACTTCTCGCCACAATTTTGTACCAGTTGTGGCTATAAAACTAAAAACTGTGTTTATTTAGGTAGTTTTTATGACAAAAATTCTTAGGTTTTTAATGTTAGATCAGTTCTATATTATACTTATTATTTGATTGATTGTTAGTATTCCATAGGTTTTATTAGTTAGTACTTAATAAAGTTAGAAAAATGCATTTGCATTTAATTTATGAAGGATAGAAATGTAGTAACTTACAAAATTCACATAATTATTATTATTTAACAAAATATTTTTGATAACAGTATCATTATTATATTAATTACGACTTTGGAAAATTAGAATTTCAGCATCATCCATATCGGATGCTACTTGTAGGTACGCCTTTAACATGCCTATATTTCATTCCACCAATTTCTACATAGCATTCAGGATATCTAGACAGCTCCATCGGTCCTCCACATTCAGTTCTGCAATAAATGTGGCCATTTGCACATCTGCACTAATGGCCCTGAGCTCTAATACCTGTTCCAAAACTGGTAGACATGGCTTCACGTATAATTTTCCTTTTTTCATTTGTGAAGAATTCTGGTAGTTCATCAATTTTTTGTTGTATTTCTATCGTAAAATTTTGAATTTCTTCATCCAAACTTAATGTGTAGGGAGACTGGGACAGATTTGATTGAAAATTAAGCACATTTTAATTTTTCAATTAATTTGAAGTATTATGGTCCTGTTAAATTCTCATGATATTTTAACATCATACTGTAATTATTTAAAATCTATATCATTAAATAATAGACTCGATAATAGATTATTATAAAATGTTAAACAAAAGTAACTTTTTATTCATATGTGCTCCTTAGTAGGGGTAAATTTGAATGAATCTTCCAATTTGTTTTTAATAACTTCTATTTCATTCTCATTTTCCAAATTTTCAATTTGATTTTTAAACATACAACAATCCTCACACATATTAGAGTTTGTTTTTTTCAATGATATAGGTATTCATACTTTTTAGGACATTTCTGTACAACTCTTGACAAATTTAATTTCCTATTTTTTGAGCAAAAATCATCATGTATCATTTTTACTGTCAGTTCTCTGAGTAAATATAAAATATTAGAAGCATTGTGACTTCTGTAATGACTTATACATGGGTTATATGTTTTAATGTGGTTAATTATAATTTCCCTGACAAATGTTCTCGAATTATTATTTTCACCCCAATACTCTTTCACAGCTGAAAGACAAGGGGTGTCACCTTTCATATACTTACAAAGTTCAGTTAGGGTGGAGTCGCCACCTATGGCCACGTTAAGCATTTTTTTTGTGAATATATTGTACTAATTGTAGTTATGATCATAGAAAAATCCTGAAATTCAAACCAAGTATACTTTATAACATGACTTATACTTGGTTAAAGTTTCAAGTCTCTGTAAGTAATAGTTAGGAAGAATTTTCAATTTAACTTTTAATTTCTCATTTTCCCCTATTATGGCCAGATCAACTCCGACTATGGCCAATGATTTTCCCCACTTATGGCCATAATATTTTTTTTAAATTTATTTATTAAAAGATAAATGATCTAAGTACCAAATGTAGTAACTAATAATATATATTAGTAAAATATTAAATACAGAAAACTATGACTGAAACACAAACCATTTATTATGATTTAAAATATAATAATAACATAGTAAACAACAAAAACAACCTATTTAACAAAATATAGTTCATATAAAAATGTAAAAAAAAATAATAATAACAGTCTTATAATATAAAAACAACTGATCCCTGCTTAGGATATATAACACTAGCTAGGTTATAATAAAAAATAAGTAGGTAAAACTTAATGAAACATTGTAATAAAAATTAAAGTAAATAACTTTCTGGTAATAAGTAAATCACATTTGTTGATTTTTGGTTATAGGTTAGAATGTAGAAAAACATATTATAACAGTCTTATTATATAAAAATTGAACTCTGCCTAGGATATAATATAACAAAAACCTAGTTAGGTTATAATAAAAATAAGTAAAACTTAATGAAATATTATAATAAAAATTAAAGTAAATAACTTTCTGGTAATAAGTAAATCACATTTGTTAACTTTTGGTTAGGCTGTAGGAATACATATTCAGTCTTAATATCTACTTTTTTCAAACACATCAACTACACCTGGAAACACTGAAATAAGATGTCTATTTTGAAGACGAAGTTCTGGAGATGGTAATTTGTACAATATGTTGGTTAAGTCAACTATTGATATATCATTTTCAATAGGTACAAACTCAGTGTTTTCCTCATTGTTTGCTTCGAAACATTGCACTTCATATTCACTTTGGCTAATTATACTAACTACTGTGGCGACATATTTGTATTTCAGTTTCCTTTTTCCAATTGATTCAAATTCTATTAAAATATAATCACCAGTATTTAAATCTGGTTGATCACTTGAAACTGGTAGAATCTGATCTGAACTTAAAGGCTGAGCTAAAGGTTCTTCGAAACTAACATCCATTTTTGAATTCCAACTTTTTTCTGATTCAGAGCTTTCAGTATCAGTAACGATTTTTTGTTTAATATTTTTATTAGCTTTAATTTGTGCCCTTGCTATTTTCTTTCTCTCTAACTCTTTTTTTTTTTCAAATGCTGCTAATTTCTTTTCTTCTTTTTTTCTCTCTTTTTCCTCTTTTTCATTCAATTTAATTTCATGGAATTCAACCCACTTGTCTGACGTTATTACACTAGGTGTATATTCTTTTTTTCTGGTTGTTTTAGATACAGGTTGTACTGGCCACTTTATAATATCATTAAAAACAGTAGTTAAAGATCGTTTGGTTGGAACTATAACTATAGACTCTGGAGTCGTATTCTCTCTAGGGATGATTGGGTTTTCTCCTGTTAGGTTGTCTTCTGCATGACTACTTGAGGGAATATTCAACCACATTTCTGGATTAAGATTTAGATTTGATGTCGATGTTGGTGTTGTTATATCTGTGGTAATTTCATTCTCGGGGTCGTTTACATCATCCATGATTTGTGACCACAATGTAAACAACATTGATGCCTTTTCATTTCCATCCCATTCATATTGTCCTCTTTTAGTTCTCTTAAATTCATCTAATAGGTTAACATCAATTTTTTTAATTTTTGATTCTACAAATTGTAGGTGACACTTCATATTGTCGGCATTAATTAAAGTGTCATGCTCTGGTACAGTTCTTATAATAATTTTAGTATAATCCACATTATCTGCATTGTAAGGATATATGCCAGTTGCACGAAATCCCGACTTGATATTACTAGCCATTTCTTTATCATATATAATTTGAGATAGAGCCGTTGGTACATCAAATTTAGATACTTCCTTTTCATTGTCAACACTCCACTGCTTCACTATTTTCTTCCATCTTGATTTGAGGGGGCCAAATACAGCAACATCAAGTGGTTGCAATATATGTGTTGAATTAGGATACAATGCAACTAATATCAACCCGTTTTCTCGACAAAATTTACTCAAGTGTAAACTGAGGTGAGACTTGTGACCATCCAAAAAAACAATTACTGGTCTAACAATATTTGATTCGTTTATAAATGGTAAGAATATATTAGCCATATATTCAAAAAATGTTTCTGAGGTCATCCACCCTGTCTCAGATTTTCCGATTCCCCAACCAGATGGTGCGGATTTAACTAGTGTTGCCGGAATCCTTTCATACTTGAATATTGTGAGAGGAGGTGCCCATTTTCCTAAGGCATTTGTGCCAAAAAGTGTAGTTACATTTTCTTTATCAGAGTTTGTATGCTCATCATACACATTTCTGCCTCTCTCTCCAATAATTAATTCTCCCTTTGGGGCTAAGTTAAAACAAGTCTCATCCATATTAAACACTCTGCTGGGATCTTCTAGTATAAATGCATTTTCACCCAGTACCTCATACACTTCTTTGAACCAGTTCCTAATTTTATTTTCAGTTACTGACCCTCTGGCTCGATTTACATATTCAGAATGTTTCTGAGATAAAATTTTATGACGAGATAAAAAACTGTAGAACCATTTTTTCCCTGGACGATTATTAGAAAATGGTGTGTCTAAGTTTGCTTCATCAACGAGCTTTTTTACAGAACTTAATAGACCTTCACGTCCTACTGGAAATCCCATTCGACTACACGATAAAAGCCATTTAACTAACATTTGTTCTGTTTCTTTACCTAATACTGATGTAACTCCACTGTGACCAGTTGATTCTTCTGGTGATTTTCCAGATAACTTATTTCTTAATGTGGTTCTAGGAACATTAAATGTCTGACTAGCTTTGTTTTCACTCATTCCATCATATACAGCCTTTAATGCTAGTTGCACTTTTGACGGGGAATACATGAATCGTTTAGGTTTTGTAGTTGGTGTTGTCTTGGATTTTTTTATTTTGGGTGTCATTTTGATAACCTAAATAAACAAATTGGTTACTTACTTTCTTCTTAATTGATTTATGTAAGTAACTGTTATGGTTATTAAAGGTAACAGAGATGTTCTCAGTTATGGCCGTAGTATGACCATAAAAGGAAACAGTAGTGTTCCGAGCTATGGCCATAGTATGGCCATAGGTGGATTTTTAAAGAAATTGAGTTCCATTAATGGTCACTTGAATACAAGAGACATGGATTTATTTTAGACCCTGTTACATAATCTTACGTAATTTAATTGAATAAAACTTACCTAATGACGCAGGAACAAATATTAACAAATAATTTGAACATTAACAATAAAATATTGATAAAAAAAAAGTCCTTAACAATTATGATAACAACACGGCATAAATACGATAATATAAAATTGGTAAATATTTTTACAGTGTTAACAACATAATATATTATAATCCGTGTTATCAAATGAACTTGTTCAAGTTACTGAATAATGGCATATATATCTGGACGATTTAATGAATAGATTATACTATTTACAAGGTAAACAAAAACGACCTGGCCATAGATGGGGTATTGGCCATAGGTGGCGACTCCACGGGTGGAGTCACCATCTATGGCCACCTTAAGAATTTTTTCACACACTTATCACTGTTATTTTGCTCACATTTATCTAATTATATTGAACATTTAACCATGCATACTTAACAACTGACTCAACACTTAGTTAAAATTTTGTAGCCTTAAGAGAAATACTTATAAAGATATAATTTTTATTTTTTTAAAATTTCATTTTCACCTTCTATGGCCACCATTACACCAGCTATGGACACCAATTTTCTCCACCTATGGCCATTTTTTATATTTGTTAAATTTGTTTTAATAATATCTGTAATTATTCTGGTTATTAAAAAATCTTTGAATAAAATTAAAGTCAATAAGTAAGAGAACAACTTTTTTAATATAACAATAAAAAAAAAATGTTGTTAGGTATATACCTAATATAAAGGTAAACATTTATAAAAACTATAACAAAATTTATACTGAACAACTTAAACCTAACTTTTGTTAAAGATTTCATAGTATAAATAATACAAATTAGGTAGGTACATACCTATAAAATATAATATAGGTAATAAAGAAAAAAAATAACAAACTCAGTAACAATAAAATCATAATAGGTAACATTAATTCATAAACAGTCTATTAATATTTTTATCCAGTCTTAGGATTTCTGTTGGTAAATACATAGATACTTATATAAAAAACAATGACAAACTTAATATTGAACAACTTGTAACTTTTGATTTTGATTTCGTAATAAAAACAATTAAATATAAAATATAGTTTTTCAATTAAAGTAGAATATACTTAGCTAAACATCTTCAGTATAAAAAATTAAATGTTTAGACATGGTAGATAATATAACATAATAATATTCAAACAAGTAAAAAACAAATAACAAATTCAGTAGGAAAAAAAACATAATATTTCATACGCAGTACCTATTTAAATACCTTTAACATTTTTCAAATGTATCAACAACTCCAGAAAATACTGACTTAAGTTGTCTACCACTTTTCCTTAGTTCAGGGTAAGGTAGTTTTCCTATAATATCTTTTAACTCAACCATAGATATATCATTTTCTATTGGAATATATTCAGTATTTTCTTCGTCCACAGCCTCAAAACACTGTATCTCAACATCTGTATCTTCAATTAATTTTTGAACTGTTGCAACATAATTGTAGGTAATCTTTTTTTCTTGTTTTTAGATTCAAATTTAACTAGAATATAATCACAAGGTTTAAGGTCTGTAATACTTGAAACCAAATCCAATTGTCCCAATGGAATGGCAAGTGACTCAATAGCATCGCTTTGACTAGAACACCAACTATCATTTAATTCTGAACTTTCATCTATTCAGCCAACTTTATCTTTTTTAATTCTTTTAATTTTACTTTTTCTATTTTTTTTTTGCTCAATTTTCTTCTTTTTTTCCTGCGCAGCTTTTTTTTTTGTTTTCTTTTTGTATTTCTTAATCTAATTTTTCTTGATCTTTTAACTCATAATATTCTATCCATGTTTTAGATGTTATTACACTCGGTGTATATTCTTTTTTTCTTTTTGATATAGTTTCTTTTTGTACTGGCCACTTAATTATATCATCAAAAACATTTTGCAGAGATCTTTTGGCTAACATTATAATACTACTTGGTTCTGATCTTACAGACTGCTGAGATTCAGATGTGATTGATGACGTGTTTTGACTCATGCCATTGTTTGGTAGTGCATTCTCATTAGAAAGTGAATCCTCGTATAATGTTAAATTTGTTTGTTCTGATGTATGATCCGTAGTAGTTGGTCTATCATGAGTTGGTCCATTATAATTTGTTGGGCTCAGTTGATAATCAATAGGTGGTGATGAAACAGGTGTAGAAGTACTAACGTGATCATAGTTCTTTATATCATTTCTGTAGAATACCTACTACTATTATTAACATGTTTATTAAAATTATAATTGCATTTACCTTCCATTGTACTTTTAGACGCTGTCTATGTTCTATCGGCTCGATTTCTTCCAGTCCCCTAAACCAATACAAAAGTTGCATAATCGTATAATATTGAGTATGGTTGTATGTAATTCTCCTAGATAAACAAAATCTATCTTAAGTAACATCATAACCTATAATAATGATATTAGAAAATTTTCATTTTCATTTCGTTTTTTAAACTTATGATTTTTAATTTTATTTTCTTTCTAGACGCTATTTATTTTTATGTATGATTGAAGTTGTATCATTTTTAAAATTTCATAAAAAACCAAAAATATTTGAATGGGGTAAATAAAAATATAGATAATCAACTTATTAGATGTATAAAACCAGGGTTATTATTACCGCCAGTGGGGGGAAATTCTTTAACATCAGTAGCTTTAGCAGTAGCATCAGTAGATTGATCATCATTTACTTCCAAATTAAGTTTAGCATCAATACTTTTTTCTGCAATTCAAATCATAATCAATGTATTTAAAACAATTCTACAATTATATATAATGTCATAATAATGTTTTCAAACAAAAATTACACTCTTCCAGACAGCATTTTGTAATGATAATATTATAATATTATTATAACAACTTTATACTAATATTATTCTTTACCTTTGGAGAAAAATCCAGTGCCATTATTCTCACAAGTGACACACTGACATTCACAATTGTTCATTCCAAAAAAATCTCTACCGTAAAACACGGTTAACTCTTGGCCTTTATATATATTGCATACAGTTTTGACACAAGACAGTTTTTTGGTACTACTGTACCATTCAAGATTGGGTTGACAGTCATGGTTAACAAATGCGATTGGACCAAGGAAGATATAATCCTTTTTGTTTATGCATGATGTTACAGTTAAGAAATCGTTTATTCCTTTTTTTAAGAAATCATTACTGATGGGGTACAATTGACCACACAATTCGTACAAACAAATATTTGAACTGATATTCTTTGTCGCTACTACCTTTGCCCCTAAATTAAACATGACAGCATTTTGTAATGATAAAAATATAACAGCATCGTTATAATTATAATATATAATTGCATAAATGGCGTATAACAGAAAATTTCTGTCTGGAAGGCGTCAACACTAGTCCGAATGCTGGACATAGCGCTTTCATATGAAAAAAAAATATATATTACCATTTTCTTCTTTGAACCTATCGTGTCGCTTGATTGTAAATGGCAACTTTTTTGATACAATAGTTTTGTATATTTCACATTGTTTTGCCAATATTTGGTATTCACTATTTGTTATTGTTTAGATTACAACACGTAAAAACTATAGATGCAAAACTTATTTGTAAGTTCCTTATTTACCAAATATACAATAATGCTAATCTGTAAGTTTTGAAATCAATAGAAATAGCATTATACACGTTTATATAATAATATATTTAAGAATCGATCGGCGCAATTGACTTACACAATTTATAACATTGAAATATCGATCGGCGCAATCGATGCATACCTTTTTCCTATCCCATAATTTTTTCTGTTTTTACCTGTAACTTTCAGCGCAATTGATATATGCCCCTTTGCGTTACCAAGAAATTGTCTTTATCCCCGGTGACAGAGACCCTTACTGAACCGTTGTCTTTGGCCGCACATGAAATAGATCACATGTGTTGCGCTACACTGTCACAACTATAACTACCTATTGTTCTTTATGTTGGTAAACATTCTGATTTCGTTGCTGTTGATGTGGTTATATGGTCCAGACTCCAGAGCTATGTTCGTAATGTCTCAAACCTAGTTCGAAATCCATAATTTTTTCGTTACTGTCATTCAACGTGTAAGTTTTATTGTTTTTCTGTTGATTCTTATCAGTTTGATTTAATATTGACAAAGAGACTTGATTTTTTTGCGATTTGCGTTTAACCTACGCCTTTGAATTTTTCGGGCCCAGCATAACATATTACGGTATACAATTGTTCCTTATTATTGTATTCACTCTCAATATCTTAACAGTATTCATATTTTGGTAGATTCCAAGCACGGGCTACGCATAACTCTTGCAGTGTACCAATGTAATTGTTGGATTGTGCCAATTTAACATTACTCTCTAGACATAGCGAGGATGTTAAGTTCAGAAAATAGTCATTTATTTCAGAGATAGATGCCAGCTATAAATTACGTAATTATTACAGTTCATTACATTTTATAATATATTATTGATTTCTAAAATGAATTTGTTTTGTTAAAAGTGATCTAATTTTAATTTGTGGTTGACCATTGGTTTTATTAAAATGATGTTATTTTATTGTAAGATATATTTTCAAAATTAAATTTACAATTTGTAGTTAATGGTTGCTTAGTGGTAATTGATTTGATATGGCAGTGAACAATGAATTTATTTTGAGATGAGTTGAAGATTTTATTATTAGGTATTGAATTATATTTCCTTGTTTGATATTTTTCCTATATTGCTTTTAAATGTAGATTCTGCAACTTAATAATTCTTAACCACATTTTCAGATGGTTTGGTTAAGCCTTCTTTATTTTTTACACAAAGTTATGATGTAGGTGATGATTGATCACTACTTTTGAAACTGATAATTACTGAAACACATTCTTTACTTCAAACTTTCTTGCCACAAATCCAGCTATGTATTCTATTACATTATGTATATACTGAAGTTCTGTTTGATTTATTAAAAAAATTCCATCATTGTCGCTGTCTTGTGTGTATCACCCGGATGTATAGCCTGGTGATAACCATTTGCCATATCTAATGTTGAAAAGTATTTCGAATGACCTAGTTTATCTAAAATGTCCATAATCAATAGATGAGGCCACGAATTTCCCTTTGTGATTGCATTTAACTTCCTAAAGTCTACCCAGAATCTATATTTTTGTCACCACATTCCCCCATTTTTTAGATACCAAAATTAATGGATGATTCCAAGGTGAAGTACTTTTTACTATAACTTGTTGTTGCACCAAATCTGCCACCTGTCTGTTTTTATAGTGTATGCCATAATACTGTTTTGTGGTAAGAAAGATACCAGACCTCCTTCGCGTGTTTTTATTCAGTCTCCTTGTCCCCGGTCTCTGTCAACGTACTATAAAAACTCTTCTTGCTCGGTAATATTGTTTCCTCCAAGGCTCCAACTATCTGTGTACTCGTTAGAATATATGCCCTTCCGTGTCACTAGCTCCATATCCCCGACGGCAAATACTTTCGTGGTGTCACGAAAGTTCTCGTGATCTGGTGATATTCAGTTTTTAGAAAGTGCAGAAAAACTTAAAGCCATGAATCTGAATGTAGCTATGAATCGCATGCTGAATGTATTTGACGAAATGTAAACGAAATACATTTTTCCTCGCTATTTGGTATAACCTTAATAGTGCTTGTGTCGTGACCAAGTAATACGCCGAAATAATAAAAACGCGGCGTATTACGTCCATCGGTGTATAGCTACTCCGGTATAAACCAACGCATTTTCAATTCGACGGAAAACGCCGTGTATAGCCCCAGCCTTAGATGATCAACCGAGTACTGGATAATTTTGAGACCTTAACATAACGTTTTAAATTTTAAATCAAAATTGTTACAATTTCGTTTTTTAAATATTATCCCGCGTTAATTATATTATGTTAGATATAGATATTAGTTATTTTACACAAAGTATATTGAAAAATACTGTTATCACACCCTTACGTTGATCGGATTTTCCAAGTTTTAAGGCAATCCCTATGGTTACACGAATCGCCCATTCAAGGGGTAGGCATTGTATCGCTTAATTGACGTGATCTTGGAAGAAATCGTCTTGGCTTGGACGAACCAGTTTGCCCTATACCCAACTGCTTGTATTTTCAATTTAGTTTCCAAGGACAACGGTCTGTCCAGTTGGTTGGCTACACTGTGTTGCGTTGGTGGTCTTTTTTTCCAAGCGTCGGCGCGCCGTGTACGTTCTCGATTTCTTGAGTTTCTCTCGTTTATTTTCAACGAACCGAGGTGTGCAAACGTTAGTTCCGCTGTGCGACGTTCATCATTTTTGTTATTCGCTAACCTCGTTCCACCGTTTCGTGAGTTTTAATTTTTTTTATTCTCTTATAGTTTTGAGTTTCGAAAATATTTGTCGCGTCCAACGAGCAATTGATTGTCGATCATGTTGAACACCACCACGTACCTTATAGTCGACAATGACAAACGGACCACGTTTTTATCCACTCTGTTCCTGCCACTGTAGATGCTGTCGTTTCTGCTAACTCATAATACAATTTCGTGAGTATTTAATATGTTAATTCTATTAGTAATTTTTGCATTGGCCACGGCAATGTGATTGATTACTACGTGACATCCGCATTAACGTCCACCGTTGTTTCACTTCTGCATTTTGTGTTTTTGCGCTCTAATTTTTTTTTATTCAATCTCCGTGTTTCATGTATGTTTGTTCTTCAAAATTCGCGCATGTTCTGTCCATGATTTTCTATAATCAATCGAGTGTCAATTCACCGCTGTTTTAACACGAATTACATGTTCATAATAATTCGGAACGTAAGGCCGCCATCGTATAACAGAAAAATGTGATTTTTACGTATTAATTTTTTAAATTCATTTTTGTTAAACGATTAATTCAATGTTGATCATGGATGAAAACCACGTGCTTAATAGTAGCCGATGACAAGAGACAACGACGTACCAATATGGCGGACAGCCTTAATGTGGCCCAAGCTACACTAGAGCGGTTTTGACGCTCGTAAACTACGGTAATACCGCGCGTCAAAAACGCTGTATGAAAACGTACTGCATATAATAAGTGCGTTTTCTCGTCAAGCGTTTTTGACGCGCGATGAAAAAGCTCGTCAAAACCGTTTTAGGGTGTGGCTCGGGCCACATTACGGCTGTCCGTTGTTTTCCCTTGTCATCGATGATCAATCTACACGTTTTTATCCACTTTGATCATTTCCGTCGAATTCGTAATACGTTTCTTTTATTTTCACACGACGAATCGAGTTGTATTAGCGTTAGGTTATTCCATTTGGTTTTAGGGTTTTTTGTTGTACCTTCAACCTCGTTCGCCAACTATAGTCAGGAGAACGAAAAGTGGCCTCTGGCAAATATGGTGGCAACGTTTTTTGTTGTTGATAAACAGGGGTTCTAAAACTGAGTTAAATACATTACATTTTATTAATTCAAAATACGCGCGCTGTTTTTGGGAAGCCATTACTGGAATCTACCACCGAGAACGTTCGCATCGACGGCTACTTTTCGTTCTCCTAACTAAAGTGTTACATTTCATTTTATACATTAGATTGTGCCGCGTTCACTGAACATAATCTGACTTATGTACATAGATAGCGCTCGAATCTGACTCAACCACCCAACCTAATATTATTCCAGCATCGCAGTGATCAATCACGTCTCGTTTCTAACAAGGTGGAACAAAATATCAAGAATGGTAAGTGTTTTTCTTAGTTTCCATTAATTTATATATATTTATTAGTTTAATTAAGTATTTTCAGTATTATTACTGTAAGATCTTTATCTAAAGTTTTTGCATGCATTTCAACTTGCTGCCAATTAAAATTATCCAAACTAATTTTTTTTAATTTGGTGTCATTTGCAACTATAATTTGTGTTAATTCTTTTAAATATTGTATCCTCTCTATTATATCATATGTTGATTGTCAATGAGTCAAACTGTCCTGAATTGATAATTTAAGTTTTTCTTTTTTTTATAAAATATATAAAGGTGTGATAATGCAGTTTCCAAACTTATATGCAAACTTTATTTAACAATTTATTCATACCATTATCTTTTAAGCTGTCTATAACCACTAGTTGTAGAGTATGTGCTACATAACGAATACCTGTAATAAATTTTAATTAATTAATCTTCAAATAATTATTGTTGAAAGAATTTATGGTTATATCATTACCTATTTATATTGATTACTATAATAAATCACTTAACTAAAAAATTATATTAAAATTACCTGTAAAAATTGTAAAAATTAAATCATTTCCTAAATTTTACAATTTAATTTCATTTAGGATTTGTTCTGTTTGTTCATATTATGTTGAATCAACACATTCAATATCTTCATTCAGTAAATTTTCAATTTGTTTGTCATCAATTACAGAATAATCTGCACCAGTTTCACTATGTATTACAAAAAATGTATACAATTTTAATTATAGATTAGTAATTACAAGAACTATTACATACAAACATTAATGTAAGTTGGTTTGCATAATAGTTTAACTTATGTCTGTGTCTTAACTCATAACATATAAACTGAATGGCGTTATACAGCAAAATTTAAAAAAAAAGTGTATTATTAATCAATATTATTAGTTTCTATGTCAAAATCTAAATTCTTATTGAAACCATTAACTTCTTCTATAATGATACCATTTCCTGTAAAATGTGTATAAAATTCTTGAACATCAGCAGGTATGAGATGCATTATTGACTTAATATCATCAAGTTTTGCTTGGTTGATCTCTTTACCATTAGGCCATAGTTTAATTAGGTAGTAGGGTTTCAGATGAAAATAATATGTCATTTGATATTCTACCACGACCACGTTTTTCAATATTTATTTCTAAAAAGTTTTCATCCGATAAGGTTGTACTTACTCATTAACAATGAAAATGGTTGATTACGACATAATTTAATTCGTCTTGCTTGTAGCCAATTGATTTTGTCGCCAGAGACAGATACTTTTCGACTAGTAGTTTTTTTCTCCAACATTTCTGAGCTAACAAAGTCTTCATCATTTATTTGAATAACTATTAATGGATTTTTTTTCTTACATGTTCTCATAACATTAATATAGTCTTGAGGAGTATAAAGCCTTTGTTGGTGTTTTAGTGCTAACTCAATATCACTAAAATTTCAACAAACAGACCCTACTTCTTCTGCCTGGCCTTCCAACCAAACATAACAATATCCCTAATGTTCTTTTCCTGTTAATTCCTGTGTTATATAACCAAAGTTGTCTCTTGTAGGTAACCTAGGGAGAGGCAATGTTTTCTTCATATCATAGGTAAGGCATTGAAAATGTTCACACTCTTTTGATTTTTCCAAAGCTAGTTTTAATGATGCCTGTGCATTTTCAGCCAAATTTAAATGTTCATGGTATTTTGTTGTTAGTTCTTGTTTTTTTATTGCATTAGTTTCATTATTTATTTGGACATTTAAAGAATTACATGTGTTGCATGTATCTTTTTTAAATGATTTAAATTTTAAATTAAAATTATCATCAAAAAACCTCTTATATGATGAGAAACTGACTGATTCTGTCATATTTTCTTCCTTGTATGCTGCGTACATTTTTTCCAAAGTCATTTCAAGTGGTAAATATTGGAAAGAAGATTGCTCTCTACAATAATGAGATTTATATTTAGGAATTTTGTCTACATGATCTTTAATTATTTTAAGTTTCTCATCTGGAATTTTGTTTAAACCACCATTTTTTCACACCTCTTTGATCTAATAAAGGTGCTCTACCATGAATTTTTTTTAGAGCTGTATTAATTCTGTAGGTTGAAACATTAAATGTTTTACAAAACATTTTTCGACAAACATGTATATTATTTAAATTATACTTCCTGGAGAATTGTTTTTTAAAATGAGTGCTATTAGTACCAGCATACCTTCTTTTGATAGGTAATTCATTAACTAGTGCAGCAATATAAGCATTTTGGGCCATGTATTCTCCTATTTTCCAAAAATTATCAAATTCAAGTTTTCTCTGTTCTAGAGAAATCTTTTGCACACACTTCATTGGGCATACACAGTCAAAATCTTTAAATTTATTGGGATCAATTTTTTTTTTTTTTATAGTTATAACTCAAGTTAGAGTTTTTTAATAATTTTATATTAGCTCGAGATTGTTCAGTGAGTTTCCTTTTCCTACCTTTTTTCGGTCTACCACTATAAATATTTTGATTGATATCTGTGTTAATAACTTCATCACCATCTGGAACTGTTACGTCTTGATCTTCATCATCATCTGGAACTGTTGCTTGATCATCGTCATCACTAAGTTCCACTATGGCGCAATACGGATCAAATGTCGGATCCTTGTTAGTGTCATCAAAAGTTTCATCATCGTCAGAAAATACAATACATTCGTTTTGAATTTCTGTTATTAAACAAAAGTATTACAATATTATTAAATTATTATTATAATATTACATTATAACATAAAAGATATATATAATATGATTTTTGATTCTTACCTTCCAAATCAACTGAAATATTTGTTTCAATATCTATTGTTGTTATATTTTGAATTTTTGAACAAGTTTTACCATTCGACTGGCCCTTTTAGTTCTGTTTACTTCCATGTTATGTGAGTAACAAGATATAATAATACACTTAAAATCTTACTTATAATTATTAAAATATTAAAATATTAATATTTAAAACAATTCATTAATAATAAAATAATGATTATCATTTTTTACAGAAAACGACCAAGCCACTTGGATTGATATTATCTTATTATTATTATCAGTCATACCTCCATTACAAAACCATGTGTCGTGGATGTATTATGCATTAATTTTTATCGAGTTAATCATTCAGTTAGTTTTTGAAACATTGATAGATAGCGCTACACTTCAATGTTGGTTTGGTTGTATTTTGCAGAATATGTAAATTGAAATTCTCTATCTGGTTCTACTAAAACCTAGTTTTTTATTAGATTGTGGGATGGTTGCTTTCTACATAACGCTATTCAATTTAACTTCAATATTATATAATCAAACATAATAGTTTATGAAAAAAAATGATCATTTACCTACCTATCACTACATTCATCATCTGAACATGATAAATTTGAGTGGATTTTAGCTACATCATTTAGAATTTCATCATCTTTTCCGATATTTTGAGATTGATTAGCTGTTGTTACATCTTTTCAACTAAATTTATAACTTTAAGCATGTTTGCACAGTTGTCAGATGTAATTTATACAATTGCTTTGGTTCGATTTTAAACTTTTTTGGTAAATTTAAAATTGTCTCTTTTAAATAAATACCTGTAAGTAGATGTATGAATTAGGTAATATAAAATGTAAATTAACAAAAATGCATCTTAAAGTTATAACTAGTGATGAGCACTATCGAATGATGGTCGATAGTCCAAGTGAACTATCGATTAAATATTCGATAGTTTTGTTCATGGACCGAACACTAAAAACTATCAAATATTCAAATATGAAATAATCATTTGAAATATTAAAATAAGGAAAAAATGACCTATGTGACAACATTTTTGAATCATATTATAATAATCTAAACTAATTTGGTATAAAATATTTATTTTTTATTTGAATGGTGAGGTTCAAGGGGTAACTTTTTCAAACGGTAACCTATATTTTTGAAATATGATTCAGACATAACTTAATTTTTAAAGAATTTTGACAGGTGGTTTACATTAATGTGATAAAATGTGATAACCTAACCAATCACAGGTTGTTTTTATTTTTGAGGTTCAAATTGCCTAATTTAGAAGGTATATTTTTCCTTAAATAGGCTCAGTATAATATTTTACCAAAAAAATATTATGCATTCAATATCTATTCTCAATTATTTAGAGCCGTATAATGATATTATAATACATAAATTAAAACAAACTTAATTATTTACTTTTTAATAAATAGCTGACAGTAGTACATGCAATTATTTTAGAATAAGGAATATAATATAATGATAATTGATAAAAGAACCAACTTTGAAAATATATAAATTTACATATTTTTACTTAAAAAAATTAAGGTATCCAAATTGTCTGGTAATAATCTATTGCGTCGTGCACATAAAATCTGACCACCCTTTGAAAAAATTTGTTCAGATGGTA
This sequence comes from Aphis gossypii, assembly GCF_020184175.1. Taxonomy (NCBI): domain Eukaryota; kingdom Metazoa; phylum Arthropoda; class Insecta; order Hemiptera; family Aphididae; genus Aphis; species Aphis gossypii. The sequence goes on along the minus strand of NC_065531.1, from coordinate 11,184,862 downwards.
CTGATGTTGCTGGAATAATTGCATATTTTTCAGCAATGTTACCAAGTGGACAGACTTGTGTTGATTCCAGAATGTAAAAATATTCGATTTTAAGTCTTGATGAGGAATATTTAAGTATTGCCTCATCAAGGCGGTATCACTACTTGTTAACATACTTTGGGATTGCATACTAGTAACCTTGGATTTTAAGAATTCCCAAATATTATCCACTTGTTCTTGAATAGTTTCTCCATTAATAACTGCTTGTTCTGAAAAAAAAAATATTTTTTGGAAAGACTTTAAATCCAAAAATGTAGTACATTCAACACTACTATTACATTAGTCAAATAGTTATTTTTCAACACAAGAAATTTATAGGAATTTATTAGGTATATTTACCATCGACAGCATTTGAAGTATCTAATAAATCAGCTATTTCTTCAATAACAAACTTTTCAGCTTCATTAGCATTTTCTTTAATACCAAATGCAACTTTTTTAAACCTTGGATCTAACAAGGTAGCTCTTGAAAAACTAGGTGTTAGTGTTTGTTTTTCAAAACCATCAAAATGTTTTGTTACATGGCTAATTAACTTATTTTTTTAAGCTTGTCCCATTGGTGTCCTTAGCATTTTATTGTTTAAGTATGTATATTACCTACGTACAATTTTTTTTGTAATAGTTCTCTCATTATTATTGTGGTTTAATTTATATTATTAGCATCAAATGGATATAGACTTGTTAATTGAAAGCCAAATAATATATTTTGTGTAGCCATTTCTGTAATATATATTACATTAAATGTAGCTAAGAGTACATAACATTTATTTATCTATACTCCATAATAATCATATTTAGAGAATGTTGTACCTGCTCATAAGTATTGTCTTTGTATTACTAATTTTGCTTTCAAGCATAATTCATTTTATGCTAGTAACTTGTATATTAGAATAAAATTGACTATTGTCGAATTTAAAGTTACCCAAGCTTTTATTGGTGTTTTAATAATTTTAAATGGTTCTATAGCTAAATAAAATATTTAAACTAAAAAAAATTTTAAATTTATTCATAAATTTACTAAAATGATGTTATATACCTACCCGTTTTTCTACAAATAAAAGAGTAGTTAGATATATTTTCTCTTTATATTGTAATAACGCAAAAAAATAAAAGAAAAGAAAAAAAAAATAAAAAAAATAAATAAATAAGAATAAAAGTAAAAATATTATGTTAATTAATATTTTTATTTATGAAAGTAATTGTGTTGTTTATGTGAAGTATTGTATAAGTAGTTATGGTGTTTGTTTTTAAATAAATTGTATCGGCAATCACAAGGGACACAAGCCTTGAATGATCGCCTCAAATATCATTATAAATTATTAGTTATTTATTAGTTTTTAAGTGTTCTAAATAAATTGTAGGACATTCACAAGGGACACAAGCCTTGAATAAATTTCTCGAATATATTTAGAAGTTATTAGTGACTTGTTGGTTATCTTAGCCTATGTCCTATTACTTTAAATTTGCGAAATCACCTTCCTCCTAATGGTCGGAGGGTTCTCGAGGTCGTGCTTCGAGAACGATCAAGTAAACCGTTCACAAAATACCAAATTAATTATTAATTTATTAGAATCCAATAAATTAATAAATAAAATAAAATACCTGTATAATACTATTATTATGTAAATATGGATGCGCATGCACCTTACCTTATCCGCAGCTGTCTATGATCGCAGTCGACATGATAAGGAGAGGAATTATTAATTTTTTTAACACTCAAAAAGAAATAACTGAACACTTCAACAAATTTCGTTTTAGAAAAAGGAAACAGTAGAGTTGTCGTACGCAGGATCTTGAGTGAGTCTTGGGCTTGTAGTGGGCTGTGCTCCTGCACTTGTCAGTTTGAGAGGTGCTCGTGCACTTATGTGTTTTAGATGTGCTCATGCACTTGTCGCTATAAAGGGTGCTCATGCACTGATGAGAAGAGACGATTTAGGTCAGGCCCGCCAGAGTCACCGGCGACCCGATCAAAGGTGTCGATGTCCCCAAAGAAAATTGTCTTTCTCCCTGGTGAAAGCGACCCTGAACGGACCATCCCCCGTCTCCGGCGGCACATGAAAGACATTGCATGTGTTGCGCTGTACCGTTATAATCCCGTACAGTGTCCTGTACGTGATTAGATAATAGGAATCGTTCCAATAATCAGTGACTTGATTTATTGGGGTTTTTTTAGAGTATATTACATGCATGCGACAACTCGACCGTTATTTATTTTATTAAATAAAAATAACGAATTTACAATAATTATGATATGTAAAATCGAGCATATCATTACAATATTTGAAATATTTTTGAAGTTAATTTGAATAAAATATTTTTTTAAATTAATAGATAGGTGATATAACCTATAATGTTACCTAGTGTATTTTAGTTATTTTTTAACACATAATTGGTTATGTCAGGTTAGCTATAGGTTTTATCTTTAGACATTTTATTTTTTTATCAATATATTTCAATTTTTTTTTAAGAATGAAGAAATAGATTATGAACTAAGTATCAATGAATTGTTTAAATCAACTTTTAATTAGATGGTTTCTTAAGTTAATATAATTTTTCCTTATTTTAACTGTATTGTATATTGTATTTTAATTCCACTCAATCAATTGTAATGTATTTAGATAGTGAAAAATATAAATGTATACTAGTACACATTTTATAAGGCATTGATATTATGATTATTTATTGGTATGAAAATTAAATAAATCAATTTGAACCTCTGGCATGGCATAGCGTCCTGTAAGTTCAAACTTATCACATTTTGATAATTTTTAAAAGATGTGTGTGTTACATTTGTGTATTGTACAGAGTACACATAAGATGATAAGAAGCCATCTGATACTGCTGTTAGACTATTCTTATTACTTGTTCTTGGATGGGTGACTTTTTAAGAATTAAAGTGGTATGGCACAGCACATAATTTTACAATAACTCATAATTCAACTTTGAACAATAGTAATTATTGTTGAGATTAAATTTGAACCGAGAAAATAATTGCATGTTTACTTTTACAAGTGCATTGAGTGTAATTTACAATTGTTATAAAACTACAGTTAATAAATTGATTATAATTGTAAATTTTTTATTTCATAATTTAATTCTTCACTTTGTTAATTTATAAAAGTTCCTATAGAATTGCTTTATGAATTTAGTGTTCCAGTAATCTTGTGTTACATATTACATTAAATAATATTCAAATTTATTAACTTAAATCTAGATATCAATGTAATTTTTGAAATTTTTTAATGTTAAAATAATGTTTATACCCTGACATAACCATTATAAAAAAAATTATAACTGAATACAATATTATTAAACAAAATATTATTTAATAGTATAATACATTGTGTAGTCACCTAATAATTGGTTTTTTAGGCATTGGATTTGGCCCTCAGAGCGCAAAACTCCTTAATTATTAACCCATCAGTTTCATCTGAAAAAATCCTGGTATCTTTTGATGTTCAGCAATGTTACATAGATGGGTTGTGGGGAGATTTGATGTATTCATAATATCCAACAATAATGGATTATTCACCATATCGTTATAAAAGTTATCGATCATTTTATGGTATAACTCATGAATTTAACATAATAATATTAATAAGTAATTAATAGTATAAAACAATTATTAGTATTGATAGTTTATTAATTTACCAGTGTCGGTTAACACTAGATTGACTTTGTTCCTGAAGTGTTTTCGAATGACATTGTAGTGATAATCGTACATTAAGGTTAAAGATATTTAAATAATGAAGTTATCGGCTTCGTGATTATTTACTTGCCATTTTAAATAAGTTTGTCAAATGTAATACTACGCAACGCGCCTGTTCCATAGTTTTCCTAAAATAAAAATCGTCTAAAAATTATTTTAACAATAATACTATAATAACCAAAAATGCTATTTTCATCAGTTGTGGAAAAAATATTTCTCGAAAGTCGTTCAAAGCTTTCTTTCCCATGTAAGTATTCAAATTAAATGTAATCTGCTAACTAGGCTGATTGATTAAATTGAATAACTATTCATCTATAGTAAGAAAAAAAAATTATGTTACATTGTATTATAATATTTACTTTTTCAACTATCAACCCATTAGCTATTGCTTGTTATAGACTACGGTAATGGAATATGTAATTCTTCGTTTCAAAGGTTGCCATCAATGTATTCATCTTTGATCCTTAAGGTATATAATTGTGAGGTAAAAACGGTAAGTCGACATGTTCGTCGTGCAAGTTTTGTGAATATGATATATTAACATAATATATCCGTCCTATCGGCGATGTCTCAGTTAGATAGTTTATCCCCTGTAGTAAAGGTTTAACCAACTTCATCAATGTTAAATCCACCGTGAGGGATGTACTCGGACATGGCCAAACCGTATAAATTATTACCTAAAAAAAAAAATATGTGTATGATATTTTTACTTCCAATCTTGATATACCAACCACGATTTTTCTTTCTTTGTGTCATAACCTAGTTTTTTTCATTATTTGCTTTAGCATAACGTTTACTCGCTTACACTAAAATTGTATGTTTTCAAACACAGATCTCGAACATTTTTAATTAAAAGTCTAAATACTCGCCAAGCGTCCGATAATCAAAGTAGTTCCATACGTTCTTTACGTGCTCATATTCTCTGACTTTAGACTCTGAGCGTACTGTAAAATTTTTTTTTCAGGTAACTTATTAATGTAAAAGTTAATTTTACCTCAGTGACAGTTGTATCTGGAATTGGACGCAAAATTCCAACACTGCTGTTGCACTAAGGATAAATGCAATTATCCGTGATCGGGATGGTGGTTTCATAATTCTTAGCATATTTATAAAATTGATTTTTCTTCTTGTTCATCTTCTCTTTACAAGAACTTCTAGTCCTTACTGTTGTATTATTAGATTTTAACTCATTATTTTTCTCCTTGGCTAATAGACTTCAGTAAATAATGATAATTATACATGTCTTGTGGTGATAAACACTTCTTATGAGCCAATATCCGTTGAAATTTGTCTGGGTATGGTATACATAATATAAGTCTATCACCACTTTCCTTCATCTTTCTGAAATATGTTTAACATTGTTCACATATTGGTGTTTGGGTTTGATGATAGTCCATACACATAACTCCACAAAATGAGCTACGTTTATAGATTATCATATCATCTGAGTCCTCGTTATTGAGTTTAACTAAATTGGATTTTCCATAATTTTGATATTGATAATTATACATTGCTTGTAATATATTTTATTATCGACTATAAATTTAACATCAATATAAGCATCTACAATATTGAATTTTATCTTATTCTTTTTATATCTCAATATATGGATACAACAATGTTGTATTTCAATTTGTTGTCTTGATCTTGCAATGCTTCTGCATGTCTCACGCACTTCTCCCAATCATGTTGAGTTACCGAATCCAATGCTTCGTGAGTCAACTTTTCTATATCGACCATTTTGAATGTTTTATTTTTTGTCGCCACTTGATTTTTTACCTGGGCCCATATCAGCTCAATTGGATTGTATTGGCAATGGTACGGTAGAAGTCGAATAACTTCGTGGCCCATTTCCAATGTCAATCATCTAATTCATTTTTTTTTTCAAATGGTATTAACGCTTTAACTTTTTGTCTTAAGTTCAGCTAAATTTTCTAATGGTGAAAAATCGACATTTTTTTTGGTCAACCAAGTCTGCACATCTGCTTTTCATGTATTACTTTTGGGAAAGTTATCGATAAGGGTTGAATGATAAGATTCATTATCCATAACTATCACGGACGGTCTTTCAAGGTTGTTCAGCATTTGGGTGAACCAAGATTTGAATACTTCAGAATTCATTTGGCTGTGGTAATCCGTAGAATTGCCAGTATTACTGCGGAAAATCAATTTTAAATTTTGAATGAACCCATATTTGGCACATCCTGCATGAACAACAATAAGGCGTCCACCTTTTCCAGTAGGGATTTTCGGACCCACCATACTATCATGTTGCCATGCAATGCTCCGCGAATGATTTTGATTGACCCAGGTTTCATCAAGATATACAATTGGTTGAGTATCTTTATTTTGGCGCAATGTACAAATATTTGTCTCAAAAATTTACATCTAAGCGCAACATTATCGTTACGCTCCATCAAAAACTTACGACCGTCGCTACATTTTTTATAAGAAAATTTTAAATTCCTAAGGAGTCTTTGAATTGAACTTAAACTTCCCATGTAATTAATTTTGCTCTTGACGGCATTGAGTATTAATTCTGATGTAGAGTACACTCCTGTCGTAAAATTCATGAACTGTCCTCCTAACAACATCACTGTCGAAATCATCCAACTCTGAGACATATTTTGCCCGCTTGTATGATTTACTATACAGATTTTCTCGCTCATTCGAATCCGACTCAAAACAGATGTTAAAAACACGAGTACAGGAGAACCCTATTAAGTTCAATTTAAAGCTTGAGGCCAGATATAGTAGACCATCAGTGCTAATTCACTGGATTATAGGGCATTTAAAACATCTGCGGTCCATATTTTTGTAGAAAGCGATATTTCTGCGATAATACATGGGACGTATGATAAATTGTTAAACGAAAACGAAACATCGCAAGTAGAGGAAGTGGGTTTACATTAGAGAGCATAGACGGGTTATTGTTGACTATATATAAATACATGCCGATGGGAGGATCATCATATATACCCGGGGTCTCCAACCTTTTTTTACGGTGGGCCAACATTTTTAGAAATGTGTTGCTTGAAAAAAAAACTGTCTATCTAGGAATAGATAGGTTTTAAAATTGAGAAATAAATAAGAATAGATAAGATTTATTTAAAAATGTATGTTTATTTATATAATTTTTTTATTTTATAATTCAAAATTTGTTTTATATTTCAAAACATTAATTAGCTTGGAGGGCCGGTGCAAAAAGCTTGGCGGACCGTAGGTTGGAGACCCCTAATATACAGTTTTCCGGCGTTTATTGATAGGAACGAGCCACTATCAACCCTCAAAATTTAGACCAGCAATGTTTTAAGTGGGCGATTCTCACGAGACATGTAACGTGCCCGGTGGCATGCCGTGTCGGTGACAATTATAGACAACACGATGACAAATATAATTTTGAAGGCATTTCCTTTCCAATGCTTTTATCTTAGCGTTAACTAGCGTTTTCTATCTTAACCTAACCTTATCGTAGCTTGAATAAATCTTTTTCGAAATCATTTGAAGCGTTCTTTCTTTCTCATATTTGTGTTCAGCTCAATATATTTTGCTAGCTACGGAGACTGATTACATTTTAAAACTCTGTGAACCTAAAAAAAAACATTTATAGGTGTTTACTAAATAAATAAATAGCTAAATTGTAATCTTTTCCAATATTAATCCCGCTTTTAGAGCTTGTTTTAACGCTATGTAATTAACTACATAGTTCTTTTTAGGTTTCAAATTAGCAACAAGTTTTTTAATTTTTGAACCAGTTGGGATTATCCTCTCTGGAAGATACGGTAAATCATTATGATCATCATGTAATGATTTAGGATATACAGTATCATCTTCTAGTGAAAATCCGATAGCTGATGTTTCGTTTGAATTTTCCGATAGTTTTAAAATATTTTTTACACCTAAGTCACCTTTATACGACGAAAATCCGTCATTTGGCATAAATTGACTCATCGCCCAGCCGTAACTAAACAAATTTAAATTATTAATTAAAAATATAAGTTATAATATAGATCCTAATATATACACAGATTTGTTGCGTCCAAATATGTGATCCACGACTCGGGCTTTGATGGATCATAGTCAGAGATCTTAATATTATTTGCTCGAGCATATCGCATGCTCGCTTGAGTTAATCCTCCCCGTATCCCTATATAATCATACGTGAAAAAAAAATAGTAAATATATAATGACATACCTTGTTCCATCATTATGATTTTGTCATAATCTTATAAAAGCTCCAACTCGACCTCTGTATATTTCAACATGCAGTCAAATGACATCCCGGGTGCGGTAAAATAATAGTTTGAATCTAACCCATACGTGTCCAAACATAATTATCGAAAGTTTTCGAATACGTCACACAAAAGGATTACATCCACTTTTAAATATAAATTTATATATTCCCCGAGAGTCGTATAGTTAAATTTCTCCCACACCCGTTTCGCATGTGTATAGTCGTCGTCGCCACTATCAGATTCATTGAATATACTTTAAAAATGATTTTTTTAGGTAAGCTATTTTCGTCTAATTTGGACCATCTGTCTGTGTATTCATATGGGTAGACTCTTTTTCTTGTTACCAGCTCTAAATTGGTGTTAAAAAACACTTTTCTGGTCTCTTTACATTTTGATATATCTCCTTTACCTAAATTATTTACTAGTTTTTCCAAACTAGTCGCCATAAATCAATAAGTATCGACAAATCGAATTTGGAAACTATTTGAAACATATTTAGTAAAGGAGATACATTTTTCTTCTGTGTTAGGAATCACGTTTATTGTTTTTGAGTCGACACCCAACTAAGTGATGATAAAATGTGAGTCATAGCCAGAAAGATTATGGAAAAAAAATTGGCACGTACCCTGGTTTAACCATTTGCAAATTGCAGTGATTACTTACTGTTCCTCTATATTTTCCAGTTAAATGGTCGTGGTCTCGTGCAGCAAATTATTATTATGTATTAAACTAAGATTTATATAATGAACATTTCCTAGGTCCACAATTTTCCTATGCTTATCATTCTCTTCGGCACTCATTATGAGTGGTACGTTTACTTTTAATAAATTTTCAATTTTTATTGAAACTTAAATTATTTCTTCCATAAACTTTTTGGCTATGTCCCCTTTACCAAAACTTTGGTTACCTCTAAAAATAACTGGATCCGTATGTATATCATATTTTTCCAGCAACTCTTGAGTTATATCATCACTCGGTCTGACGTAATAACAATAACTCATAATGTCATGATTATGAATAATGCTAGTATTATTATTATTACTGGTATCGCCATCATTTTTTTGAAGTAATGACTCATAATCGGCATAAATCGCTAAGGGATACTTTCGCGTTCGTTCCCAATGTTCAAATTTCATAAACGTTTCAGGACTTGGGAATACTGGTAGAAGAAGTTCATTTATATTACAGTTTCTTTTATGCAAGTTAAAACGTTGTTCTGCGGCAACACCTGAGTAGGATTTATAACACCGCTTGCACAATAACTCGACATGCCCGTTTTGACTTATTTGTGCTCCAATTAATTTGGATAAATTAGTTATTCTGCAATAATGGTCTTAACCTGACCCGTCAAAAAATAATAATAAACCATGGTGATCTTCTAATTCAGTTGTGTACACTTTTATTGGAAATACCGTAAACTGGTTTGATAATTTTTTTACATTATTTTTATAAGTGATTTCTCCTCTTTTTATACTATAAACATTAATCGACACATTCAAACGTTCAACATTTTTAATATATTTTATCATTAACGGGAAATTTAAATTAGAAAAATCATATTTATCTTCCTCAATAATAGTATAATTTAGTATAATTTGAACCTGTTCTCTCGGCATGAACAGGATTTACATGTTTCGCTGATATGCTATACTTAAAACATTTGTTATCGATATTTTGAACGTTAATGGTGGCTTTTTTGTTTTCTATATGTGTTGGTAATGGCAAGTAAGAAGAACCTCCTATTAGGTTTGAACCGGTTAATATTTATTATTAAACCATCTATACTATTCAATGAAAAGCCCATATGTCACCTGTGTAGGGTTGATTTGCGTTAAAAATTCATCGATACCATATTTCTCGTCGGCTACCTAAATAATTATTAAAATTATTAATTGTATCATTTTTTAATTTATAAGTTATAAATTACCTTTGTTTGTGAAAGGTTTTCATGCATTGGAGACATACTCGAAAATCCTGGTGGTTGAACCTCGGATTTAGTGAACAACTAAAAAATAATAAAATGCATTAAATATTTTTAAAAGTGATATAATTCATAGATTTACCTCTGGTGACATTTCTCCGCTCCATCGTTGTGCCCATTGTTCAGCTAATTTAGTAGTTGCATTTATTTTGAGCTGACTGATGAAATTCATATCTTCTTTAGGAGTGGATCCAATAATTTTATCGTCGCTTAAATTTTTTATAAAAATGATCATTTCTTCGTTTGTTTTCGGCGGTGATTTCACATTGGTGAACTCTTGATCGATATAGTTAGAAATAATCTCAAACTGCTTTAACACGACTGGTCGTATGATGGTCGACTTTCGAACGACTGATTCGAAAATACGCCATTCCAAATACTGTAAGTGTATTAAATCTGAACGATTTAACAATACTCGACACCCGGCTTTTGTTTTTGACGCGACAACCAGCACATTTTCTCCTTGGTAAACCATACTCGATAGCAAAATATTATCAGTTTCCGAAAACAGATTTCGCTTGTATTTTTCTGGTGTGTCCAATATAAACGATAAAATGTTCCCCATGAGTGAAAATATGCGTCTTAGAAAATTGGCTGGCATATTAATATACCGCTATGGTGTTATTATTTGGACTATGGCATTGAATTCGTCTGTAGGATCAAGTCCCACATTTAAAAACTTACGGGCGATAAAGTCCAATGTATATGACGTAGAATCAATCAGTTCTGCAGGCGTGTCGGAGGTACATACGTGAAGTTCTTCTTCTTGTACACTACAGCCATGTCTCCAATTGAACCAGCCATGATTAAAATAATTTTTAAAGACTTTAATACTTTTAAACTCACTAAAACTTTTAAAGACGGAGCGAAAAATACGTGTACAACGGTTTAAAACGTACTGAAGAACTGTTGGCTCTTTTAAAATATATATAAAGACGAATTTAAGTAGGGAGTGTGAATATTGATACTTAATTGATATTACACTGTATGAAGATACGTCCGGCAGAAGGTACTAATATCGGTCATTAATGTGTTTTTCACTTAAATAGGTATTTTAATATCATTAAGTATATCACATCCTGGCGACTCGATCGGTTATTAGTATATCTAATAATTCTAATGATAGGAAATGTATCTTATTGTCAATCCGATGTCTTTCAAACACTAATGTCGAGATGGTGTGTGAATATTTAATTGAATACGGATAATAAACCTATTATTGTCAATATGAGTAAAGTGTCTTTCAATATAAATGGTCATTTTGTGAGGGATTCTATATTTAATAACATTTTTGTATGTTATATTATTTTTCTAAAATTATAAGATGAGACTATACGTTATTAGAGTATTTATATGATTATATTATTTAGCGTGTATTTAAATATAATAGTATATCGTTCAAAGGGCGACGGCAATAATAATAATGGTTTTTGCAAGGTATTGTGTGATTATTAATATTTATTTGAATAAGGATACCTATTAAAAGTCTACGACATCCTGGCGACACGTGCAATTATTAAGCTATTATTTTTTTCAAAAATAACACACTATTGATGATATTATAACACTTTTATTATTAATCACTAATAAAAACAGATTCGACTAATAAGTACATATTATTGAAATTTTTAACGTACATCCACTGCCAAAGGCGTACGCAGGGAGAGTGACGTCGTGTACCAGAGCCTGATGGTTGATGGGTGTCTTTAGAGCCGGTGGTGTAATAAAATTATATAATGGTCAAAGGACATAACAGTGTCTGATCACATATGTTTACTATCGTGTGAATAATTTACTGAACATATGTGCGACTATGTACATGTAAGGGATTATGATGATGCCACTATTATAGTTATATGTTGCTATCATTACATTTTGAACTCTCTATTTTCTTTAATTTCAGTTTTAGGGATGATATATGTTGCCTCTAATTTAATGTTATATTTTACTGGAGAATTTTGAACGGTTTTATTAAGTAATTCGATCAACTCGGGCTTTGAAATGTCTAAAAATTGTAATAACGCAAAAATAAAAGAAAAGAAAAAAGTAAAATTAACAATAAAAATAAAAATATAAATATATTATATTTAATATTTTTATTTATTATGTAAAGTATTATTTAGGTGATGATGTAATGTGGTTTAAATAAATTGTAGGACAATCACAAGGGACACAGGCCTTGAATGAATGCCTCAAATATATTTAAAAGTTATTAGTTATTTATTAGTTATCTTAACTTATGTCTTTTTATTTTAAATTTGCGTAATTACCTTCCTCCCGATCGTCGGATGGTTCTCGAGGTCGTGATTCGAGAACGATCAAGTATACCGTTTATAAATTGTTAAGTTAATTATTAATTTATTAAAATCTAATAAATTATTAAATAAAATAAGATACCTGTATAAAATTATGACTATGTAAATATTGATGCGCATGCACTTTACCTTATCCGTAGCTGTCAGTGATCGCAGTCGACGTAATAAGGAGAGACATTATTAATTTTTTAATCACTCAAAAAGAAATAACTGAAAACTGAACAAATTTCGTCTAAAAAAAAGGAAACAGCAGAGTTGTCGTTCGCAGGATCTTTTTGAGTGGGTCTTGGGGTGGTTGTAGGTGCTTCTGCACTGTGCTAGTCAAGTGGTGTTCGTGCACTTATCTGTTTGGAAGGTGCTTATATAAATAACGAATTTACAATTATGATATGTGAAATAGAGCATATCATTACAAAATTCTCTCTAAACTTTTTAATATTATCAATATTCTTTTTAAAATACTCTTGACATAATCCGTTAAATACTGATTTCATTTGAATAAATGCAGATGTTGTAGTTGTATTCATACGTGTACGTTTATTTTTAGCCAAAATACTCGAATTATCGTTATAAATGCGTTTACCTAAATTATAAAAGCTTTCTTTTTAAATTAAAAACATACATAATTTTTTTAAATATTACCAGTATTATTGCAGGTAGAAATTCAAAATCCTCCATTGTTCTCATGCATAAATCATCATCAGCCCACAAATCATTATCGCAATTAGTCGATGGACCAGCCGGAATATCTGGTACAAACATTTACGGTGCGATTTGTATATTATCACGATTTTCATTCGAAGTGACATTAATACGGTACGCGGGAACATGAACAACTCCTTATGAATAAAAAAAAATAAATATATTTGATGAATATTAAATAACCAATTAAATTATAATATATGTATACATACCGTGAATTTTTTTTAAATGTCTGTTGAGGTGAGATTTGTAGATTAACACTAAAGAACATACAGTACACGGAAAACAGACTCCATCGTGGTTTTTTTGATGTGCAGTTAAATTGCGCTTCGCCGTAAATACTGATGTACATTTATCGCATTTAAACATTTTGATAAAAATCACAGTTTATAACGAACGTGAAAAATACAATTGTAAAATTTGTTTACAATGAATATAAACACTTTAAAAAAATATTACGTAAATTTAACACACACAAACGCTTTACTAATTCAACCATTAAGATCTCGAACACATATTTCATCATTAGCTTCGGTATCTTCACCGCCCTACATGGTTACAGACCTAAAAGTCTATAAGCGGAGCGATGAATGTATTAATTTTACAATGATGTTATTATTTTTTATTTTGTTTATCGTCTGCAAATTTTGGAGCACTAAAAATGCTTCAGTTTCCTATTTTAGCAATTTTTCTAGTAGAAATTTGTTTGATAACAATGGTTCACAATAATCTCTCTCGTAATATGATTTTTGAAAGTCTGTATAAGCCTTATACAGTAAGCTGGTGGTATTTTCATTGTGTTTTCGCGTATCTCGGTCATTCATAACTATAGGGACATTCGTCTTTAGCAATTCTTCAATTTTACGACCTACATCAACTATATTTTCGAGAAAATGCCTGGCAACATCCTCCCGACTGTCGCTACCGCGATAAACAACTGGCGCGGTTGGTATATTGAATTGCTGGATAAGCTCTATTGGAACTTCTTCGGACGCTTTAACGAAAAACCCATAACTCATAGGTTTGTGGTTATGTATCACAGTCGTGTGTTCCCCCCTTTTCTCATTAGTTTTCACCAGTAGAGCTTCAAAATCCGCGTAAATAGTGAATGGATGTCGTTGAGCATGTTGCCAATTATCGAATTCTAGCAATGTGCCAACATCGGGCATTATGGGTAGAATAGGTTTATGAGATCCGCAAATTAATTTATGCTGCTGAAGTGCTAGCTGCCCACTTAATTTATATTTTAAATTTTGTTTGTCAAACGATGTGAAACATCGTTTGCAGAAATAAACTGAATGACCGTGTAATGTTATTTGCGAGCGGATTAAGCTTGAAAAATTAGATATATATACGTAGTGACTTTTTTCTCCGGCAGTAAATAAAATGATGTCGAAATGCTCGGCTTTTTCATTATCTACTAGTAGTGTAAAATAGCCGG